>NC_059211.1:31518857-31873857 GCF_020615455.1 Coregonus clupeaformis
TCTGAATACTTTCTGAAGGCACTGTATATGTGTGGCAGACTGTGCTTACTACACATCATACAGGCCCTGAGCCATGCCAGACACACAGTACAGTAACAAACACAGACAGAGCTACACATTGTCCCTTGTGTCATCAGAGAATGGCCAACTTAACAGTACTGTAACCCCAACTACTGCTGTGCTGTCATTATTCTGGGAACAGCACACAGTTACTGTGGTAATGGTTTATTATCTGCATGTTAGATATATGGACTGAGAATACAGTGGGTTTGGGGTTGTCAAGACAGTCTATGGTTGGCAAGACATTACTATCCAAACTGAAGGACAGCTGAACAGCACTGTGTGTGTTTTGCAAAGCATGTTTTATGTGTGGGTGGTTATAGCGTTAATTGCGAGAGGCACATATCTAATAGATTATGTCCAGTATGAGGTAAGCTGTTCTGAGGCAGCAGTGTGTGAGGCTTGTCTCTCTATCTTGACCCTTACTATGGTCAGGGAGGAAAGAACTGCAATGACTCATCACTCGGCACAGCCAGCAATAACGAGACAGGACACACAGAGAAGAGAGCTGAGACGAGCAGCAAGGATACACACACACACACACACACACACACACCTACACTCTCACACACACACACGCACGCACACACACACACACACACACACACACACACACACACATACACACACACACACACACACATACACACACACACACACACGTACACACACACAAGCACAGATGAGTAGCTCTGTGGGGCAGAGGGGGTTGGCAGGGTCTTGCTCTGTGAGCTGCTGGAAGCAAATAGACCTCATGCCTGAGTGTGTCTGTCACGTCTGGGGCTACATACACACACACACACACACACACACACACACACATCATTAGCCACACATGCACTGCATACACACACTCGGTCCAGCACAACCCCCTCTTCCTTCATGCCACAGGTGTGCCTGTCACTTGAGAGAAGCCACACTGTCAGAGAGCAGAGCCTGAACGGAGACTAGAGGACATAAAGAGTACAGAAATAAATCAATATAACCAACACAGTTGTGGGTGTGTGTGTGTGAGAGAGAGAGAGAGAGAGAGAGAGAGAGAGAGAGAGAGAGAGAGAGAGAGAGAGAGAGAGAGAGAGAGAGAGAGAGAGAGAGAGAGAGAGGGGGGGAGATCTTGTTATGTCCTATGTTCAGTAAGTCATTGGGTGGGCTAAATGAAACATTACATTGACTTTCTATCGATTCCCTTCAATGTTGTCACGCCGATCCATAAATACAGTCAACTCCTAAGCTGTTCATCCCAATGCGTAAAATCTAATGTCCCTTTCATTAAACTCACCCCTATCATGGTGCGTTGTCTCACAGATGAAGGCGTCGCATCAGCCTGAAATTTATCTCGGAAACCCTGAAATAAAATTGGTCGTAATTGCGTCAGATGTGTGCGTTTATCCACAAGACATTATCCTGAAATAGATCCATGAAAATAGATTATCATAGTGAACAGTGGGAGTGTTAACACTTTGATATTGATTATGTTTTTGCATTTTTACATTATGGCGTTGGAATTGGAAATAGATAGACCTCCCACCTCACCTTTGCTTTCAGTAATAATACAGGTAATACAATAGAGGTTAAATACACCTACAGGTAGGAGAAGGCATACGCTTCACCCAGACAGATGACTCTCCTGCATTCCTAAAATGCAATTGACATGATGGATGAGAGAGTATTTATTGTATTGACTGTTTCATTTGGGTTGTAATTTTAAAAGACTTACAAGAAGGTTACTGTATGTTGTGTCCTGAGGTCAATTTCCCTGTCCCATCTATGTCTCAGTTATAATAAGAAGTTCATAACCAGTCAGCAAGTATTTGGAGCAAATGAAATGTATATTATGCAGGCCTAGTAATGAAATTACATAGACATCTGTTATAAGCAAAATCACTATACTTCTCTACCACTTTCTACTCTAGCAGTATATTTGACTTCCCATGAGCTGCCCTTGCACTAACAAACGATGTGCGTTTCGCTATGCTACCTACTTGCACTACACACACACAGTGATGTTATCCAGACAGGAGAGAGATGACGGTGAAGATGATGATGTCATATAGCCCCAACCCAGTTGTATTGAGCGCTGCAGAGTGTTGTGGTTGCTGTTCATCACTGGCTGGGTTAAAGATTTCTATGACACAGTCTGCTTCTACAATCTACACGGTCTGTTAGCATCAGTCAGGAGGGGGGACTTTTTACCATGTTATTATGGAATCGCATATGAACACGCACACACACACACACAGCACATAGTTTGCACACTGTGATAAATGTCACACAAGCATTTGGACACATACTCATACACACACACACACACACACACACACACACATACACATTCATACACCTGCAGCACATGGTTTGATCTCCTCAGGTGTGCTGTTTAACTATCCCATCTTGACCTTTTACATGAAAGTCCTCCCTGACTGACTGTGTACCTTTGACTGCTAAACTCAGCACCATGACTGGGTTGGAGAGGGAAAGAGGTAAAGAGGGAGAGACAGAAGAGGGATATGGAGAGAGAGAGAGAGAGAGAGAGAGAGAGAGAGAGAGAGAGAGAGAGAGAGAGAGAGAGAGAGAGAGAGAGAGAGAGAGAGAGAGAGAGAGAGAGAGAGAGAGAGAGAGAGAGAGAGAGTGTTACAACACTGTATATATACATCATATGAAATTTGAAATGTCTTTATTCTTTTGGAACTTCTGAGTGTAATGTTTACTGTTAATATTTATTGTTTATTTCACTTTTGTTTACTATCTACTTCACTTGCTTTTACAATGTTAACATTCGTTTCCCATGCCAATAAAGCCCTTAAATTGAAATTGAATTGAGAGAGAGATAGAGAGAGAGAGAGAGAGCGAGAGAGAGAGAATAAGTATGTGAGTATGCGCTTGTTTGCATGTTAATGTGTGTTAGAGTGGCTGCATTGTCAGTTTATTGATACTCTACTGCAGAATGAGCCACTACTGTGATTGTAACTTCCAGCTCTTATTAGCTATCGCCACCTGCTGTTGATAACAGGAAACTACTGCTCCAATAAGTGATTTCTATGTTGGTCAGCAGGGGGCAGTAGCGCTGCATAAATAAACTAATACCGGCACACCTATCGCTCCCATGATAAATAAACCTCTAGCACAAGGACGGGCAATTCCAGTCCTTGGGGGCCCAGAGAGGAGTCACTCTTTTCCCAATCCCTAGCAAACACAGCTGATTAAACTAATTACATTCTAAACTGAAGATCATGATTAGTCGATTATTGAGTCAGGTGTGTTAGCTGGGGCTGGGGCAAAAGTGTGACACCAATCAGGCCCCCGAGGACTGGAGTTGCCCATCCCTGCTCTAGCATCAACCAGGGCAACAGCATCACAAGATACCATGGTGTGTAAGTCAGATTGAACCATATTTTCCTGTTTGGTGATATGTATTGGACGTATACATTGCAATTATTACCTTCAAATGGCCTTCGCCAAATCAATAGCTGATGAATCATCCATGTTGCACCATCCTCTTCCTCTCCTCTTCTCTCTCCATCTTCTGATTAAAGGATGAATCATACATGATATTTCTCTCTATCTTCCTCTAACTGTGTCTGTCTGTATGTCTGTCTGTCTGTCTGTCTGCCGGTCGGTCTCACTCCCTCTCTCAAACACTGTCCTTTTCTCTTCATCTCCAGTGTGAACTTGTATAGAGGAGAAGATAGAGGGTGACTGAAGTATGAATCATAAATTATGTCACACTCTCTCTCTCTCTCTCTCTCTCTCTCTCTCTCTCTCTCTCTCTCTCTCTCTCTCTCTCTCTCTCTCTCTCCTCTCTTCTTCTCTCTCTCTTCTCTCTCTCTCTCTCTCTCTCTCTCTCTCTCACACACACACACACACACTGGGCAGTGAAAATCCCAATTTTACTGTAAGCGTCCAGCAGGGATAACAGTGCTGCATGCTGTGAAGTTGTCAGGCCTGGAGGAAGGGGTTGAGATTTACATTAAAAAAGAACAGAGAAAGAGGGAAATAGAGAAAGAGGGAAATAGAGAGAGAGAGAGAGAGAGAGAGAGAGAGAGAGAGAGAGAGAGAGAGAGAGAGAGAGAGAGAGAGAGAGAGAGAGAGAGAGAGAGAGAGAGAGAGAGAGAGAGAGAGAGATAGAGAGAGAGAGAGAGAGAGAGAGAGAGAGAGAGTAGTGTGGAAATCTACCAAAAAAACTATTAGGCAACAACACATTCATTCCCTTCTAGACAATTTCCTGGACAAAATATTTCACTGTAATAGTGAAGGTGTAAACTTGGCAGTAGAACACCTAAACAGTATATTTGACCTCTCAGCTTCCCTATCAAATCTAAAAATGTCAAGCAGACAACCTAAGAAAATTAACAACAATGACAAATGGTTTGATGAAGAATGCAAAAACCTAAGAAAGAAATTTAGAAACCTATGCAACCAAAACCATAGAGTTCCAGAAAACCTGAGCCTACGCCTTCACTATGGTGAATCACTAAAACGATACAGAAATACACTACGGAAAAAGAAGGAACAGCATGTCACAAATCAGCTCAATGTAATTGAAGAATCCATAGAATCTAACCACTTCTGGGAAAATTGGAAAACTCTAAACAAACAACAACACAAAGAGTTATCTATCTAAAACGGAGATGTATGGATAAACCACCTCTCCAATCTTTATGGCCCTATAACAAAGAAGAAACAGCAAAAACATATACAGGATCAAATACAAATCTTACAATAAACTATCAAGGACTACCAGAACCCACTGGATTCTCCAATTACATTGAATGAACTACAGGACAAAATACAAACCCTCCAACCCAAAAAGGCCTGTTGTGTTGATGGTATCCTAAATGAAATGATAAAATATACAGAGCACAAATTCCAATTGGCTATACTTAAACTCTTTAACGTCATCCTCAGCTCTGGCATATTCCCCAATATTTGGAACCAAGGACTGATTACCCCAATCCACAAAAGTGGAGACAAATTTGACCCCAATTTACAACCGTGGGATATGCGTCAACAGCAACCTTGGGAAAATCCTCTGCATTATCATTAACAGCAGACTCTTACATTTCCTCAGCGAAAACAATGTACTGAGCAAATGTCAAATTGGCTTTTTATCAAATTACCGTACGACAGAACACGTATTCACCCTGCACACCCTAATTGACAAAGAAACAAACCAAAACAAAGGTAAAGTCTTCTCATGCTTTGACTCAATTTGGCATGAAGGCCTACTATACAAATTCATGGAAAGTGGTGTTGGGGGGAAAACATACATTATAAAATCCATATACACAAACAACAAGTGTGCGGTTAAAATTGGCAAAAAACATAATAATAGCCATTTAGCAGACGCTTTTATCCAAAGCGACTTACAGTCATGCGTGCATACATTTTTGTGTATGGGTGGTCGCGGGGATCGAACCCACTACCCTGGCGTTACAAGCGCCGTGCTCTACCAGCTGAGCTACAGAGGACCACATTTCTTTCCACAGGGCCCGGGGGTGAGACAGGGATGCAGCTTAAGCCGCACCCTCTTCAACATATACACTACCAGTCAAACATTTGGACACACCTACTCATTCCAGGGTTTTTCTACATTGTAGAATAATAGTGAAGACATCAAAACTATGAAATAACACATATGGAATCATGTAATAACCAAAAAAGTGTTAAATAAAGCAAAATATATGTAATATTTTAGATTCTTCAAAGTAGCCACCTTTTGCCTTGATGACAGCTTTGCACACTCTTGGCATTCTCTCAACCAGCTTCATGAGGAACGCTTTTCCAACAGTCTTGAAGGAGTTCCCACATATGCTGAGCACTTGTTGGCTGCTTTTCCTTCACTCTGCGGTCCAACTCATCCCAAACCATCTCAGTTGGGTTGAGGTCGGGTGATTGTGGAGGCCAGGTTATCTGATGCAGCACTCCATCACTCTCCTTCTTGGTCAAATCGCCCTTACAGAATACCTGACCACTGTGACTGACCCAAAATGAAGGAAATCTTTGACTATGTACAGACTCAGTGAGCATAGCCTTGATATTGAGAAAGGCAGCCGAAGGCAGACCTGGCTCTCAAGAGAAGACAGGCTATGTACACACTGCCCACAAAATGAGGTGGAAACTGAGCTTCACTTCCTAACTTCCTGCCAAATGTATGACCATATTAGAGACACATATTTCCCTCAGATTACAGAGAGCCGAAAACAAATCAAATTTTTATTGGGTGAAATACCACAGTGTGCAATCACAGCAGCAAGATTTGTAACCTGTTGCCACAAGAAAAGGGCAACCAGTGAAGAACAAACACCATTGTAAATACAACCCATATTTATGTTTATTTATTTTCCCTTTTGTACTTTAACTATTTGCACATCATTACAACACTGTACATAGCCATAATATGACATTTGAAATGTCTCTATTCCTTTGAAACCTTTGTGAGTGTAATGTTTACTGTTTATTTTTTATTTTTTATTTTTTATTTCACTTTTGTTTATCTATTTCACTTGCTTTGGCAATGTAAACCTATGTTTTCCAATTCAAAGGGCTTTATTGGCATGAGTAACCTATGTTAACATTGCCAAAGCAAGTAAAATAGATAATAAACTCAACTGAAATAAACAATCAAAAATGAACAATAAACATTACACATTCTCTCTCTATCTTTCTCTCTCAATTTCAATTTCAATTTCAATTCAATTTCAATTTAAGGGCTTTATTGGCATGGGAAACATATGTTAACATTGCCAAAGCAAGTGAAGTAGATAATAAACAAAAGCGAAATCAACAATAACAATTAAGTTCCAAAAGAATAAAGACATTTCAAATGTCATATTACGTGAAAATAGTTAAGGTACAAAAGGGAAGATAAATAAACATAAATATGGGTTGTATTTACAATGGTGTTTGTTCTTCACTGGTTGCCCTTTTCTTGTGGCAACAGGTCACAAATATTGCTGCTGTGATGGCACACTGTGGTATTTCACCCAATAGATATGGGAGTTTATCAATTTCGAATTCTTTGTGGGTCTGTGTAATCTGAGGGAAATATGTGTCTCTAATATAGTCATACATTTGGCAGGAGGTTAGGAAGTGCAGCTCAGCTTCCACCTCATTTTGTGGGTAGTGTGCACATAGCCTGTCTTCTCTTGAGAGCCAGGTCTGCCTTCGGCGACCTTTCTCAATAGCAAGGCTATGCTCACTGAGTCTGTACATAGTCAAAGCTTTCCTTAATTTTGTGTCAGTCACAATGGTCAGGTATTCTGCCACTGTGTACTCTCTGTTTAGTTTGCGCTGTTCTTTTGTTAATTCTTTCCAATGTGTCAAGTAATTCTCTTTTTGTTTTCTCATGATTTGGTTGGGTCTAATTGTGTTGCTATCCTGGGGCTCTGTGGGGTCTGTTTGTGTTTGTGAACAGAGCCCCAGGACCAGCTTGCTTAGGGGACTCTTCTCCAGGTTCATCTCTCTGTAGGTGATGGTTTTGTTATGGAAGGTTTGGGAATCGCTTCCTTTTAGGTGGTTGTAGAATTTAACGGCTCTTTTCTGGATTTTGATAATTTTCTCTCTCTCTCTCTCTCTCTCTCTCTCTCTCTCTCTCTCTCTCTCTCTCTTTCTCTCTCTCTCTCTCTGTCTTCTTCTCTTTTTCTCTCTATTCTAGTAAGTCATTAAAGTGTGTTTCTTATCCAGATGAAACACCAGCTTGTAGCACACTGAGCCAAATCAGTACTGTGACTTAATGGATAACCTTCTAAACCTACACTTACACACAGGCATGTGCGCATGCACATGCACACACACACACACACAAGAGCGCACACACATGCAGCACACACACATGCAGCACACACACATGCACATAGTCTCATTAGCTTGGCAGTATAGTATTTCTAGCTTCCTAGTGGGCTGTAAAGCTATTTAGTGTGTGTGTGTGTGTGTGTGTGTGTGTGTGTGTGTGTGTGTGTGTGTGTGTGTGTGTGTGTGTGTGTGTGTGTGTGTGTGTGTGTGTGTGTGTGTAAATCTGCCATTTGGCAGTTCAGGCTCCTATGCCGGTGTAGTGAATATGTGTCTGTGCAATGAGAGATTAGGTGTATAGCAGGCGTATTTGATTTGATTCAACTCTTACCCTACGAGGCCCGGAGCCTGCTGGTTTTCTGTTCTAACTGATCATTAATTGCACCCACCAAAACCAGTCCCTGATTAGGGGGGAACAATGAAAAAATGCAGTGGAACTGGCTTCGAGGTCCAGAGTTGAGTTTGAGGGGCCTATAGGCTATATGTTTATGACCTTATAGGTATGCCTCCACTGTTGTTAAGATTTCATTTCATATCAGGGCTTTTGGTGTTTATAGTGATATTCATATTGAATATTGTGTAGGCTGGCTGTAGCTACAGAATAACAAGGTCAGTTCTCAGTAGTGGGTGGAGATTATTTTGGGTCGTCAATATTTACCACAGCCACAGTCATAAACTTAAAATTTGATTTTAAGCCTAACCATGACTTTAACCCTTAATCACAAGTCTAACTATAATGTCTAACCCTAACCTTAACCACACTGCTAACCCTAATGTCTAACCCTAACCTTAACCACACTGCTAACCCTAATGTCTAACCCTAACCTTAACCACACTGCTAACCCTAATGTCTAACCCTAACCTTAACCACACTGCTAACCATAATGTCTAACCCTAACCTTAACCACACTGCTAATCCTAATGCCTAACCCTAACCTTAACCACACTGCTAACCCTAATGTCTAACCCTTACCTTAACCACAATGCTAACCCTAATGTCTAACCCTAACCACACTGCTAACCCTAACCTTAAATTAAGACCAAAAAAGCTCATTTTTGTTTTCATGAATTTTTATGATATGGACTTTGTGTCTGTGGTAACTAGTGGAAACCAGTATTTAGCGAGACGGTAAACCCCGCCCATGCAGTTGAGAGGCAGATTCAAATGTGATGACGTACGAGGATACATAAACAGGGATTGGACCCCTAAAGAAATGGAGAAGAACCTCTGAATAACTGGACATGAACAGAACAGATCCATATAATACAAAGATTGACGAATTTTCATAGCTCTAACTCTGAAGTCGTTGGCCCCCTTGCACAAAGCCAGGGATTGGCCAGCTGTTATTTTAGGTCTGCGGAGGTCATCAGCATTGGAGTAGAGCGTAGAGACCGTTTAAAGCCCCCCTGCCTGCATCTCTGAGAGCGAGAGGGAATCAGGATCAGCAGATCCACCCCACACAGCCATAGCACTGCATTGCCTGACCATGGCGGGTCCTGCATACGCCGTTATGAACTCCTGGTATGCGTCTGGGTCTAGGAACGACGCTCCTTCCCCACTCCCAGCCGTTACCGAGGAGAAGCCGCCGAAGAGGAGAGCGTTTTGCCTGCTTCGGAAGACGTCCAAGAACCGCAGCGGTAGCGGTAAGCAACAACAGCAGCAGCAACCCGCGGCAAACAACAATAACATGCCTTTCATGATCCACTGCCAGATCGGGAAGGAGATCAAGCACATATGCAGCAACTGCCGCGGCGCAGACCCACATGAAGGTGAGTGGAGAGGAGGTTTGAGGTTTTCACAGCAGCAGGAAGAGCCCACTGGGCACAGACGTCAATTCAACGTCTATTTCACATTGTTTCCACGTAATTTCAATGAAACAACGTTGATTCAACCAGTGTGTGCCCAGTGAGAGATGTTTTTGATCATCTCCTCCCATTCCATGTTCGCGCAGCTCCTCCAAACGACCGCTCCCTTGCCTTGCTCGCTTGCCTTTGCTTGCCCCACCGCGGGCTGTTTTTCTCTGTGGACTGGCTGCTGAGGACTTTTCAAATCATAATAATAAATAATACTACTCTGAGTCAGAATATTTCTGTGGATGTACTAGTATATGGTGTTCTTTAAACATTAGGCTATTAGAATAGTATTTTTATTGTTATGCTGTGTTTTGAATCTGGTGGTGATGGAGCTGTTCAAACACCCCCTGGCTCCGGTAGGCTACAAGCCTGAGAGTTACCGTTATATTTACTATCACAAGTGCAGATGAAAAGCATACATTATTTAAATGCAATCCATAGTTAATTCAGTTGATAGGTCTCTCTCCTTTGCACATAGGCTGTTACAACTATTTTATTATGCAACAATGTTGTTCTCTCCTGATGAGGTGTGATGTGAGGTCAGGATGCAGTGATGTTGAAGGCATATAAGGTCTTCCCAAACTTTTTCACCCAAGCCCCCCTTCCAGCATTGGGGGAACATCCTGACAAGTTATAAATAGCTCTTTAAGGCATGCAATGACTTACATGACAAGAGGAAAACTGATGCTGCACTACCCGATAGTAATAATAGTGTCCCCTGTAGCTCAGTTGGTAGAGCATGGCGCTTGCAACGCCAGGGTTGTGGGTTCGTTTCCCACGGGGGGCCAGTATGAAAAATTTATGCACTCACTAACTGTAAGTCGCTCTGGATAAGAGCGTCTGCTAAATGACTAAAATGTAAAACGTGAGCTGTGAGTTTGAGTTAGTATTTTCATTTGAATTATAATATTTTCCCCCTGTCCCTCTGATCCGGGCACCATGCCTTTTTTCCAAGCAGAGTCCCGCCTGGTAGGAAGACCGGTGTTATGGGAAGGAGAGGGGAGTTTGGAGATGGAAAAATTATGAGAAAATGGAGTAAGGAGAGCAGAGCATCTAGTGTAATTACTTTAGAACAGTCTGATATCTCTCTTACAGGGCAGAGCATATCAAAGCTCAGGGAGAGAGAGATGTATAGAGAGAGAGTGTGTGTGTGTGTGAGGGATGGAGAGAGAGGAGTAAATGGTGCCAAACTGGGCTGTGTATCATGTGGAGAAAGTTTTTTTAACTCTCATCTGTAAACCTTCCCTCTTCATCCTTCCTTGTGTAATGATTTATATTACCATGGTTTCTTCCTTATCTATTAATTAGAAGGATTCAGTTCAATTGCTCCTCTGAATTCCACATACTTTGAATCTCATTATTTTACTGTTTTATGGATTATGTTATTGACTGGTTTCTCTCCACTTCATCTCTCCTCTGTTCTTCATCTCTCCTCTGTTCTTCATCTCTCCTCTGTTCTTCCTCTCCTCTGTTCTTCATCTCCTCTTTTGTTCTCTCCTCTCTCTCAGTTGAGGAGGTGGAGCGACTGGCGGCAATGCGATCTGATTCGCTTGTCCCTGGCACACACACCCCTCCCATTCGCAGGCGGAGCAAGTTTGCCACCCTGGGGCGTCTGTTCAAACCGTGGAAATGGAGGAAGAAGAAGAGCGAGAAGTTCAAGCAGACATCTGCTGGTGAGACCCCTATCTAACCTTCAACCCTTACCCCTAAACCATAAGCCTTGCTTTCTACCTCTCCCCTGACCCTAGTCTAACACCCTAAGATCTAACCCCTTAGCCTTAACCGCTTGTATTCTACCTCTCCGTTTGCCACCTAAGCACTGCCCCTACCCCACAGTAGCTGTAGTCTTATGTCCTCAAGGCAAGCTACAACCTGCAGTTGTAGAATAGATCACTGTCTCAGCAGCTCACCCCTAGCAGGGACAGTGTAATGGTGTTATGTTGATGAATGTAGGGCTGTAGGTGCTATGAGGCAGAAGGCATTGCTAGGTAGCTATGTGCTATAAGTTGGTTGTAGACTGTACCAGAGTATGCGAGCGTAGCGGGGACTGGAGCACGGAGCAAGTTTCACAAAGGTTGGAGCGTCTGCCTTCTCGGCCGCTCAAATTTAGTTTCAGTACCACTCCAGTAGCGCTCACTTCACGAGCTCAGGGCAGGCCCGGCCCAGCATGCATTTCTAGGCTACTTCTGTGCTGCTATAGCCCCTTGCTTTAGCTACTGTCATGGAGTTAGATATTTTCATAAAGAAACTAATAAAACACACAGGTTCAAAATCAAGGTGACTTACTAAGATGAGGACCAAGAGCAAGAGAGGGAGTGTGGTGATGTAGTGTCCACAACTAAAGAATCATTGTGGAATCTGAAAAGACACGTATCCCAAAAGCATGATGGTACACATGCATACAGAAAGGAACGAGGTGGGTAGCTAGCTAAGTGTGTCATTGTAGCAAAGTATTTATAAACAAAAAATAGTATCTCTTAAAAGTTTAGTTCATTTTCGTTCTATTGTCTATACAATAGGCTATCATTGATTTTGGCCCAATAGGCCTCACATATTACCTCTTTCAAGGAGCTCTCCATTTTGATAGGGTTATTTTGCCTAAAAACCTTTAGGCCTGCCTATAGAAAAATAAAACAACAACTCCGCATCCCTGCCCTGCCTGGCAAGAGTGGCCCGAAGGGTGTTTAGCATCGAGTGGCTCTGCAAGCGCGGAGAGGGTATTCTCCACTTCTGGCCTGCTCTCCAGGCACCATCGCATGAGCCTGAAGCCACAGACTGGCCAAACTCAAGTTTCTAAAAGTGAATTCAAAGGCACTGCCTAATAAGGCATTTCTCGTTTTATTTTTATTTAATTCTAAGTCCCAGCCTATATGTGCAATTTATAGACTATAATGATTTAATACAACAAAATGTTGTTTAACTGCTGAGCTCTTAATGTTCCGCCAACCTAGTGTGTTGCACTTGCAAATGCTTCACAATTAATTTATTTGTAGGCTATAGCCTCGATATTATTAGCCTAAATAATTCATTTTTGTTCCTTCTTAGGCTACCTGTCTGGCTCCTGACCTATTTAGAGTGTTTATATGCTGTTTAATATGACATGTAGCTTATTTGAAATGATGAGCGCTTCTTACAGTCACCTTTTCATGTTGTTTATTAAAATACTTTTCATTCAGATCAAATGGTTTGGTTTCAATACTTCAAAACCAAATGGTAGGTCCAGGTAGTCACAAAAATAGATGAGTGTTGGTTAAATTGTGATTTTAATGAATGGAGCAAATGTGGCTAGGTGATGTGCTGTAGGTACTGTGGGGCAGCAGAGCTGGGCAGCTAAGTGATGTGCTGTAGGTACTGCGGGGCAGCAGAGCTGGCAGCTAGGTGCTATACTGTAGGTACTGTGGAGCATCAGATCTCGGCAGCTAGGTGATGTGCTGTAGGTACTTTGGGGCAGCTAGGTGCTGTACTGTACTGTAGGTACTGTGGGGCAGCAGAGCTGAGCAGCTAGGTGATGTACTGTAGGTACTGTGGGGCAGCAGAGCTGGACAGCTAGGTGATGTACTGTAGGTACTGTGGGGCAGCAGAGCTGGACAGCTAAGTGATGTGCTGTAGGTACTGCGGGGCAGCAGAGCTGGCAGCTAGGTGCTGTACTGTAGGTACTGTGGGGCATCAGAGCTCGGCAGCTAGGTGATGTGCTGTAGGTACTTTGGGGCAGCAGAGTTGGCAGCTAGGTGCTGTACTGTACTGTAGGTACTGTGGGGCAGCAGAGCTGGGCAGCTAGGTGCTGTACTGTAGGTACTGTGGGGCAGCAGAGCTGGGCAGCTAGGTGCTGTGAGGCAGCAGAACTGGGCAGCTAGGTAATGTGCTGTTGGTACTGTGGGGCAGCAGAGCTGAGCAGCTAGGTGATGTACTGTAGGTACTGTGGGGCATCAGAGCTGGGCAGCTAGGTGATGTACTGTAGGTACTGTGGGGCAGCAGAGCTGGGCAGCTACTAAGTGATGTGCTGTAGGTACTGCGGGGCAGCAGAGCTGGCAGCTAGGTGCTGTACTGTAGGTACTGTGGGGCATCAGAGCTCGGCAGCTAGGTGATGTGCTGTAGGTACTTTGGGTTAGCAGAGCTGGCAGCTAGGTGCTGTACTGTACTGTAGGTACTGTGGGACAGCAGAGCTCGGCAGCTAGGTGATGTACTGTAGGTACTGTGGGGCAGCATTGCTGGGCAGCTAGGTTCTGTACTGTAGGTACTGTGGGGCAGCAGAGCTGGGCAGCTAGGTGATGTGCTGTAGGTACCGTGGGGCAGCAGAGCTGGGCAGCTAGGTGCTGTACTGTAGGTACTGTGGGGCATCAGAGCTGGGCAGCTAGGTGATGTACTGTAGGTACTGTGGGGCATCAGAGCTGGGCAGCTAGGTGATGTACTGTAGGTACTGTGGGGCAGCAGAGCTGGGCAGCTACTAAGTGATGGGCTGTAGGTACTGCGGGGCAGCAGAGCTGGCAGCTAGGTGCTGTACTGTAGGTACTGTGGGGCATCAGAGCTCGGCAGCTAGGTGATGTGCTGTAGGTACTTTGGGTTAGCAGAGCTGGCAACTAGGTGCTGTACTGTACTGTAGGTACTGTGGGACAGCAGAGCTCGGCAGCTAGGTGATGTACTGTAGGTACTGTGGGGCAGCATTGCTGGGCAGCTAGGTTCTGTACTGTAGGTACTGTGGGGCAGCAGAGCTGGGCAGCTAGGTGATGTGCTGTAGGTACCGTGGGGCAGCAGAGCTGGGCAGCTAGGTGCTGTACTGTAGGTACTGTGGGGCAGCAGAGCTGGGCAGCTAGGTGATGTACTGTGGGGCATCAGAGCTGGGCAGCTAGGTGATGTACTGTAGGTAATGTGGGGCAGCAGAGCTGGGCAGCTAGGTGATGTGCTGTAGGTACTGTGGGGCAGCAGAGCTGGGCAGCTAGGTACTGTACTGTGGGGCAGCAGAGCTGGGCATCTAGGTGCTGTACCGTAGGTACTGCGGGGCTGCAGAGCTGGGCAGCTAGGTGCTGTACTGTAGGTACTGTGGGGCAGCAGAGCTGGGCAGCTAGGTGCTGTACTGTAGGTACTGTGGGACAGCAGAGCTGGGCAGCTAGATGCTGTACTGTAGGTACTGTGGGGCAGCAGAGCTGGGCAGCTAGGTGCTGTACTGTAGGTACTGTGGGACAGCAGAGCTTGGCAGCTAGGTGATGTGCTGTAGGTACTGTGGGGCAGCAGAGCTGGGCAGCTAGATTCTGTACTGTGGGGCAGCAGAGCTGGGCAGCTAGGTGCTGTACTGTAGGTACTGTGGGGCAGCAGAGCTCGGCAGCTAGGTGATGTGCTGTAGGTACTGTGGGGCAGCAGAGCTGGGCAGATATATGCTGTACTTTAGGTACTGTGGGGCAGCAGAGCTGGGCAGCTAGGTGATGTAATGTAGGTACTGTGGGGCATCAGAGCTGGGCAGCTAGGTGATTTACTGTAAGTAATGTGGGGCAGCAGAGCTGGGCAGCTAGGTGATGTGCTGTAGGTACTGTGGGGCAGCAGAGCTGGGCAGCTAGGTGCTGTACTGTGGGGCAGCAGAGCTGGGCAGCTAGGTGCTGTACCGTAGGTACTGCGGGGCAGCAGAGCTGGGCAGCTAGGTGCTGTACTGTAGGTACTGTGGGGCAGCAGAGCTGGGCAGCTAGGTGCTGTACTGTAGGTACTGTGGGGCAGCAGAGCTGGGCAGCTAGGTGCTGTACCGTAGGTACTGCGGGGCTGCAGAGCTGGGCAGCTAGGTGCTGTACTGTAGGTACTGTGGGGCAGCAGAGCTGGGCAGCTAGATGCTGTACTGTAGGTACTGTGGGGCAGCAGAGCTGGGCAGCTAGATGCTGTACTGTAGGTACTGTGGGACAGCAGAGCTTGGCAGCTAGGTGATG
The DNA here is from genome assembly GCF_020615455.1 of Coregonus clupeaformis. Taxonomy (NCBI): domain Eukaryota; kingdom Metazoa; phylum Chordata; class Actinopteri; order Salmoniformes; family Salmonidae; genus Coregonus; species Coregonus clupeaformis. The sequence goes on from NC_059211.1 coordinate 31,534,466, forward strand.
TATTTTAGGTACTGTGGGGCATCAGAGCTGGGCAGCTAGGTGCTGTGCTGTAGGTACTGTGGGGCAGCAGAGCTGGGCAGCTAGATGCTGTACTGTAGGTACTGTGGGGCAGCAGAGCTGGGCAGCTAGGTGCTGTACTGTAGGTACTGTGGGACAGCAGAGCTTGGCAGCTAGGTGATGTATTTTAGGTACTGTGGGGCAGCAGAGCTGGGCAGCTAGGTGCTGTGCTGTAGGTACTGTGGGGCAGCAGAGCTGGGCAGCTAGGTGATGTACTGTAGGTACTGTGGGGCATCAGAGCTGGGCAGCTAGGTGATGTACTGTAGGTAATGTGGGGCAGCAGAGCTGGGCAGCTAGGTGATGTGCTGTAGGTACTGTGGGGCAGCAGAGCTGGGCAGCTAGGTGCTGTACTGTAGGTACTGTGGGGCAGCAGAGCTGGGCAGCTAGGTGCTGTACTGTAGGTACTGTGGGGCAGCAGAGCTGGGCAGCTAGATTCTGTACTGTGGGGCAGCAGAGCTGGGCAGCTAGGTGCTGTACCGTAGGTACTGCGGGGCTGCAGAGCTGGGCAGCTAGGTGCTGTACTGTAGGTACTGTGGGGCAGCAGAGCTGGGCAGCTAGATGCTGTACTGTAGGTACTGTGGGGCAGCAGAGCTGGGCAGCTAGATTCTGTACTGTGGGGCAGCAGAGCTGGGCAGCTAGGTGCTGTACTGTAGGTACTGTGGGGCAGCAGAGCTCGGCAGCTAGGTGATGTGCTGTAGGTACTGTGGGGCAGCAGAGCTGGGCAGCTAGGTGATGTACTGTAGGTACTTTGGGGCAGCAGAGCTGGGCAGCTAAGTGATGTGCTGTAGGTACTGCGGGGCAGCAGAGCTGGCAGCTAGGTGCTGTACTGTAGGTACTGTGGGGCATCAGAGCTCGGCAGCTAGGTGATGTGCTGTAGGTACTTTGGGGCAGCAGAGCTGGCAGCTAGGTGCTGTACTGTACTGTAGGTACTGTGGGGCAGCAGAGCTGGGCAGCTAGATTCTGTACTTTGGGGCAGCAGAGCTGGGCAGCTAGGTGCTGTACTGTAGGTACTGTGGGGCAGCAGAGCTCGGCAGCTAGGTGATGTGCTGTAGGTACTGTGGGGCAGCAGAGCTGGGCAGCTAGGTGATGTACTGTAGGTACTGTGGGGCAGCAGAGCTGGGCAGCTAAGTGATGTGCTGTAGGTACTGCGGGGCAGCAGAGCTGGCAGCTAGGTGCTGTACTGTAGGTACTGTGGGGCATCAGAGCTCGGCAGCTAGGTGATGTGCTGTAGGTACTTTGGGGCAGCAGAGCTGGCAGCTAGGTGCTGTACTGTACTGTAGGTACTGTGGGACAGCAGAGCTCGGCAGCTAGGTGATGTACTGTTGGGCAGCAGAGCTCGGCAGCTAGGTGGTGTACTGTGGGGCAGCAGAGCTGGGTAGCTAGGTGCTGTACTGTAGGTACTGTGGGGCAGCAGAGCTGGGCAGCTAGGTGCTGTACTGTAGGTACTGTGAGGCAGCAGAACTGGGCAGCTAGGTGCTGTACTGTGGGGCAGCAGAGCTGAGCAGCTAGGTAATGTGCTGTTGGTACTGTGGGGCAGCAGAGCTGAGCAGCTAGGTGATGTACTGTAGGTACTGTGGGGCAGCAGAGCTGGGCAGCTAAGTGATGTGCTGTAGGTACTGCGGGGCAGCAGAGCTGGCAGCTAGGTGCTGTACTGTAGGTACTGTGGGGCATCAGAGCTCGGCAGCTAGGTGTTGTGCTGTAGGTACTTTGGGGCAGCAGAGCTGGAAGCTAGGTGCTGTACTGTCCTGTAGGTACTGTGGGGCAGCAGAGCTGGGCAGCTAGATGCTGTACTGTAGGTACTGTGGGGCAGCAGAGCTGGGCAGCTAGATTCTGTACTGTGGGGCAGCAGAGCTGGGCAGCTAGGTGCTGTACTGTAGGTACTGTGGGGCAGCAGAGCTCGGCAGCTAGGTGATGTGCTGTAGGTACTGTGGGGCAGCAGAGCTGGGCAGCTAGGTGATGTACTGTAGGTACTGTGGGGCAGCAGAGCTGGGCAGCTAGGTGCTGTACTGTCGGGCAGCAGAGCTGGGCAGCTAGGTGCTGTACCGTAGGTACTGCGGGGCAGCAGAGCTGGGCAGCTAGGTGCTGTACCGTAGGTACTGCGGGGCAGCAGAGCTGGGCAGCTATGTGCTGTACTGTAGGTACTGTGGGGCAGCAGAGCTGGGCAGCTAGGTGCTGTACTGTAGGTAGTGTGGGGCAGCAGAGCTGGGCAGCTAGATGCTGTACTGTAGGTACTGTGGGGCAGCAGAGCTGGGCAGCTAGGTGCTGTACTGTAGGTACTGTGGGACAGCAGAGCTTGGTAGCTATATGCTGTACTGTATGTACTGTGGGGCAGCAGAGCTGGGCAGCTAGGTGATGTAATGTAGGTACTGTGGGGCATCAGAGCTGGGCAGCTAGGTGATGTACTGTAGGTAATGTGGGGCAGCAGAGCTGGGCAGCTAGGTGATGTGCTGTAGGTACTGTGGGGCAGCAGAGCTGGGCAGCTAGGTGCTGTACTGTAGGTACTGTGGGGCAGCAGAGCTGGGCAGCTATATGCTGTACTGTAGGTAATGTGGGGCAGCAGAGCTGGTCAGCTATGTACTGTAGGTACTGTGGGGCAGCAGAGCTGGGCAGCTAGGTGCTGTACTGTAGGTACTGTGGGGCAGCAGAGCTGGGCAGCTAGGTGCTGTACTGTAGGTACTGTGGGGAAGCAGAGCTCGGCAGCTAGGTGATGTGCTGTAGGTACTGTGGGGCAGCAGAGCTGGGTAGCTAGACGCTGTACTGAGGGGCAGCAGAGCTGGGCAGCTAGGTGATGTGCTGTAGGTACCGTGGGGCAGCAGAGCTGGGCAGCTAGGTGCTGTACTGTAGGTACTGTGGGGCAGCAGAGCTGGGCAGCTAGGTGATGTACTGTGGGGCATCAGAGCTGGGCAGCTAGGTGATGTACTGTAGGTAATGTGGGGCAGCAGAGCTGGGCAGCTAGGTGATGTGCTGTAGGTACTGTGGGGCAGCAGAGCTGGGCAGCTAGGTACTGTACTGTGGGGCAGCAGAGCTGGGCATCTAGGTGCTGTACCGTAGGTACTGCGGGGCTGCAGAGCTGGGCAGCTAGGTGCTGTACTGTAGGTACTGTGGGGCAGCAGAGCTGGGCAGCTAGGTGCTGTACTGTAGGTACTGTGGGGCAGCAGAGCTGGGCAGCTAGATGCTGTACTGTAGGTACTGTGGGGCAGCAGAGCTGGGCAGCTAGGTGCTGTACTGTAGGTACTGTGGGACAGCAGAGCTTGGCAGCTAGGTGATGTGCTGTAGGTACTGTGGGGCAGCAGAGCTGGGCAGCTAGATTCTGTACTGTGGGGCAGCAGAGCTGGGCAGCTAGGTGCTGTACTGTAGGTACTGTGGGGCAGCAGAGCTCGGGCAGCTAGGTGATGTGCTGTAGGTACTGTGGGGCAGCAGAGCTGGGCAGATATATGCTGTACTGTAGGTACTGTGGGGCAGCAGAGCTGGGCAGCTAGGTGATGTAATGTAGGTACTGTGGGGCATCAGAGCTGGGCAGCTAGGTGATGTACTGTAAGTAATGTGGGGCAGCAGAGCTGGGCAGCTAGGTGATGTGCTGTAGGTACTGTGGGGCAGCAGAGCTGGGCAGCTAGGTGATGTACTGTAGATACTGTGGGGCAGCAGAGCTGGGCAGCTAGGTGCTGTACTGTGGGGCAGCAGAGCTGGGCAGCTAGGTGCTGTACCGTAGGTACTGCGGGGCAGCAGAGCTGGGCAGCTAGGTGCTGTACTGTAGGTACTGTGGGGCAGCAGAGCTGGGCAGCTAGGTGCTGTACTGTAGGTACTGTGGGGCAGCAGAGCTGGGCAGCTAGGTGCTGTACTGTAGGTACTGTGGGGCAGCAGAGCTGGGAAGCTAGGTGCTGTACTGTAGGTACTGTGGGACAGCAGAGCTTGGCAGCTAGGTGATGTATTTTAGGTACTGTGGGGCAGCAGAGCTGGGCAGCTAGGTGCTGTGCTGTAGGTACTGTGGGGCAGCAGAGCTGGGCAGCTAGGTGATGTACTGTAGGTACTGTGGGGCATCAGAGCTGGGCAGCTAGGTGATGTACTGTAGGTAATGTGGGGCAGCAGAGCTGGGCAGCTAGATTCTGTACTGTGGGGCAGCAGAGCTGGGCAGCTAGGTGCTGTACCGTAGGTACTGCGGGGCTGCAGAGCTGGGCAGCTAGGTGCTGTACTGTAGGTACTGTGGGGCAGCAGAGCTGGGCAGCTAGATGCTGTACTGTAGGTACTGTGGGGCAGCAGAGCTGGGCAGCTAGATGCTGTACTGTAGGTACTGTGGGGCAGCAGAGCTGGGCAGCTAGATTCTGTACTGTGGGGCAGCAGAGCTGGGCAGCTAGGTGCTGTACTGTAGGTACTGTGGGGCAGCAGAGCTCGGCAGCTAGGTGATGTGCTGTAGGTACTGTGGGGCAGCAGAGCTGGGCAGCTAGGTGATGTAATGTAGGTACTTTGGGGCAGCAGAGCTGGGCAGCTAAGTGATGTGCTGTAGGTACTGCGGTGCAGCAGATCTGGCAGCTAGGTGCTGTACTGTAGGTACTGTGGGGCATCAGAGCTCGGCAGCTAGGTGATGTGCTGTAGGTACTTTGGGGCAGCAGAGCTGGCAGCTAGGTGCTGTACTGTACTGTAGGTACTGTGGGGCAGCAGAGCTGGGCAGCTAGATTCTGTACTGTGGGGCAGCAGAGCTGGGCAGCTAGGTGCTGTACTGTAGGTACTGTGGGGCAGCAGAGCTCGGCAGCTAGGTGATGTGCTGTAGGTACTGTGGGGCAGCAGAGCTGGGCAGCTAGGTAAATGTACTGTAGGTACTGTGGGGCAGCAGAGCTTGGCAGCTAAGTGATGTGCTGTAGGTACTGCGGGGCAGCAGAGCTGGCAGCTAGGTGCTGTACTGTAGGTACTGTGGGGCATCAGAGCTCGGCAGCTAGGTGATGTGCTGTAGGTACTTTGGGGCAGCAGAGCTGGCAGCTAGGTGCTGTACTGTACTGTAGGTACTGTGGGGCAGCAGAGCTCGGCAGCTAGGTGATGTACTGTGGGGCAGCAGAGCTCGGCAGCTAGGTGGTGTACTGTGGGGCAGCAGAGCTGGGCAGCTAGGTGCTGTACTGTAGGTACTGTGGGGCAGCAGAGCTGGGCAGCTAGGTGCTGTACTGTAGGTACTGTGAGGCAGCAGAACTGGGCAGCTAGGTGCTGTACTGTGGGGCAGCAGAGCTGAGCAGCTAGGTAATGTGCTGTTGGTACTGTGGGGCAGCAGAGCTGAGCAGCTAGGTGATGTACTGTAGGTACTGTGGGGCAGCAGAGCTGGGCAGCTAAGTGATGTGCTGTAGGTACTGCGGGGCAGCAGAGCTGGCAGCTAGGTGCTGTACTGTAGGTACTGTGGGGCATCAGAGCTCGGCAGCTAGGTTTTGTGCTGTAGGTACTTTGGGGCAGCAGAGCTGGAAGCTAGGTGCTGTACTGTCCTGTAGGTACTGTGGGGCAGCAGAGCTGGGCAGCTAGATGCTGTACTGTAGGTACTGTGGGGCAGCAGAGCTGGGCAGCTAGATTCTGTACTGTGGGGCAGCAGAGCTGGGCAGCTAGGTGCTGTACTGTAGGTACTGTGGGGCAGCAGAGCTCGGCAGCTAGGTGATGTGCTGTAGGTACTGTGGGGCAGCAGAGCTGGGCAGCTAGGTGATGTACTGTAGGTACTGTGGGGCAGCAGTGCTGGGCAGCTAGGTGCTGTACTGTCGGGCAGCAGAGCTGGGCAGCTAGGTGCTGTACCGTAGGTACTGCGGGGCAGCAGAGCTGGGCAGCTAGGTGCTGTAGCGTAGGTACTGCGGGGCAGCAGAGCTGGGCAGCTAGGTGCTGTACTGTAGGTACTGTGGGGCAGCAGAGCTGGGCAGCTAGGTGCTGTACTGTAGGTACTGTGGGGCAGCAGAGCTGGGCAGCTAGATGCTGTACTGTAGGTACTGTGGGGCAGCAGAGCTGGGCAGCTAGGTGCTGTACTGTAGGTACTGTGGGGCAGCAGAGCTGGGCAGCTATATGCTGTACTGTAGGTAATGTGGGGCAGCAGAGCTGGTCAGCTATGTACTGTAGGTACTGTGGGGCAGCAGAGCTGGGCAGCTAGGTGCTGTACTGTAGGTACTGTGGGGCAGCAGAGCTGGGCAGCTAGGTGCTGTACTGGAGGTACTGTGGGGAAGCAGAGCTCGGCAGCTAGGTGATGTGCTGTGGGTACTGTGGGGCAGCAGAGCTGGGTAGCTAGACGCTGTACTGAGGGGCAGCAGAGCTGGGCAGCTAGGTGATGTGCTGTAGGTACCGTGGGGCAGCAGAGCTGGGCAGCTAGGTGCTGTACTGTAGGTACTGTGGGGCAGCAGAGCTGGGCAGCTAGGTGATGTACTGTGGGGCATCAGAGCTGGGCAGCTAGGTGATGTACTGTAGGTAATGTGGGGCAGCAGAGCTGGGCAGCTAGGTGATGTGCTGTAGGTACTGTGGGGCAGCAGAGCTGGGCAGCTAGGTACTGTACTGTGGGGCAGCAGAGCTGGGCAGCTAGGTGATGTACTGTGGGGCATCAGAGCTGGGCAGCTAGGTGCTGTACTGTAGGTACTGTGGGGCAGCAGAGCTGGGCAGCTAGGTGCTGTACTGTAGGTACTGTGGGGCAGCAGAGCTGGGCAGCTAGATGCTGTACTGTAGGTACTGTGGGGCAGCAGAGCTGGGCAGCTAGGTGCTGTACTGTAGGTACTGTGGGACAGCAGAGCTTGGCAGCTAGGTGATGTGCTGTAGGTACTTTGGGGCAGCAGAGCTGGGCAGCTAGATTCTGTACTGTGGGGCAGCAGAGCTGGGCAGCTAGGTGCTGTACTGTAGGTACTGTGGGGCAGCAGAGCTCGGCAGCTAGGTGATGTGCTGTAGGTACTGTGGGGCAGCAGAGCTGGGCAGATATATGCTGTACTGTAGGTACTGTGGGGCAGCAGAGCTGGGCAGCTAGGTGATGTAATGTAGGTACTGTGGGGCATCAGAGCTGGGCAGCTAGGTGATGTACTGTAAGTAATGTGGGGCAGCAGAGCTGGGCAGCTAGGTGATGTGCTGTAGGTACTGTGGGGCAGCAGAGCTGGGCAGCTAGGTGCTGTACTGTGGGGCAGCAGAGCTGGGCAGCTAGGTGCTGTACTGTAGGTACTGTGGGGCAGCAGAGCTCGGCAGCTAGGTGATGTGCTGTAGGTACTGTGGGGCAGCAGAGCTGGGTAGCTAGACGCTGTACTGAGGGGCAGCAGAGCTGGGCAGCTAGGTGATGTGCTGTAGGTACCGTGGGGCAGCAGAGCTGGGCAGCTAGGTGCTGTACTGTAGGTACTGTGGGGCAGCAGAGCTGGGCAGCTAGGTGATGTACTGTGGGGCATCAGAGCTGGGCAGCTAGGTGATGTACTGTAGGTAATGTGGGGCAGCAGAGCTGGGCAGCTAGGTGATGTGCTGTAGGTACTGTGGGGCAGCAGAGCTGGGCAGCTAGGTACTGTACTGTGGGGCAGCAGAGCTGGGCATCTAGGTGCTGTACCGTAGGCACTGCGGGGCTGCAGAGCTGGGCAGCTAGGTGCTGTACTGTAGGTACTGTGGGGCAGCAGAGCTGGGCAGCTAGGTGCTGTACTGTAGGTACTGTGGGGCAGCAGAGCTGGGCAGCTAGATGCTGTACTGTAGGTACTGTGGGGCAGCAGAGCTGGGCAGCTAGGTGCTGTACTGTAGGTACTGTGGGACAGCAGAGCTTGGCAGCTAGGTGATGTGCTGTAGGTACTGTGGGGCAGCAGAGCTGGGCAGCTAGATTCTGTACTGTGGGGCAGCAGAGCTGGGCAGCTAGGTGCTGTACTGTAGGTACTGTGGGGCAGCAGAGCTCGGCAGCTAGGTGATGTGCTGTAGGTACTGTGGGGCAGCAGAGCTGGGCAGATATATGCTGTACTGTAGGTACTGTGGGGCAGCAGAGCTGGGCAGCTAGGTGATGTAATGTAGGTACTGTGGGGCATCAGAGCTGGGCAGCTAGGTGATGTACTGTAAGTAATGTGGGGCAGCAGAGCTGGGCAGCTAGGTGATGTGCTGTAGGTACTGTGGGGCAGCAGAGCTGGGCAGCTAGGTGATGTACTGTAGATACTGTGGGGCAGCAGAGCTGGGCAGCTAGGTGCTGTACTGTGGGGCAGCAGAGCTGGGCAGCTAGGTGCTGTACCGTAGGTACTGCGGGGCAGCAGAGCTGGGCAGCTAGGTGCTGTACTGTAGGTACTGTGGGGCAGCAGAGCTGGGCAGCTAGGTGCTGTACTGTAGGTACTGTGGGGCAGCAGAGCTGGGCAGCTAGGTGCTGTACTGTAGGTACTGTGGGGCAGCAGAGCTGGGAAGCTAGGTGCTGTACTGTAGGTACTGTGGGACAGCAGAGCTGGTCAGCTAGGTGATGTATTTTAGGTACTGTGGGGCAGCAGAGCTGGGCAGCTAGGTGCTGTGCTGTAGGTACTGTGGGGCAGCAGAGTTGGGCAGCTAGGTGATGTACTGTAGGTACTGTGGGGCATCAGAGCTGGGCAGCTAGGTGATGTACTGTAGGTAATGTGGGGCAGCAGAGCTGGGCAGCTAGGTGATGTGCTGTAGGTACTGTGGGGCAGCAGAGCTGGGCAGCTAGGTGCTGTACTGTAGGTACTGTGGGGCAGCAGAGCTGGGCAGCTAGGTGCTGTACTGTAGGTACTGTGGGGCAGCAGAGCTGGGCAGCTAGATGCTGTACTGTAGGTACTGTGGGGCAGCAGAGCTGGGCAGCTAGATTCTGTACTGTGGGGCAGCAGAGCTGGGCAGCTAGGTGCTGTACCGTAGGTACTGCGGGGCTGCAGAGCTGGGCAGCTAGGTGCTGTACTGTAGGTACTGTGGGGCAGCAGAGCTGGGCAGCTAGATGCTGTACTGTAGGTACTGTGGGGCAGCAGAGCTGGGCAGCTAGATGCTGTACTGTAGGTACTGTGGGGCAGCAGAGCTGGGCAGCTAGATTCTGTACTGTGGGGCAGCAGAGCTGGGCAGCTAGGTGCTGTACTGTAGGTACTGTGGGGCAGCAGAGCTCGGCAGCTAGGTGATGTGCTGTAGGTACTGTGGGGCAGCAGAGCTGGGCAGCTAGGTGATGTACTGTAGGTACTTTGGGGCAGCAGAGCTGGGCAGCTAAGTGATGTGCTGTAGGTACTGCGGGGCAGCAGAGCTGGCAGCTAGGTGCTGTACTGTAGGTACTGTGGGGCATCAGAGCTCGGCAGCTAGGTGATGTGCTGTAGGTACTTTGGGGCAGCAGAGCTGGCAGCTAGGTGCTGTACTGTACTGTAGGTACTGTGGGGCAGCAGAGCTGGGCAGCTAGATTCTGTACTGTGGGGCAGCAGAGCTGGGCAGCTAGGTGCTGTACTGTAGGTACTGTGGGGCAGCAGAGCTCGGCAGCTAGGTGATGTGCTGTAGGTACTGTGGGGCAGCAGAGCTGGGCAGCTAGGTGATGTACTGTAGGTACTGTGGGGCAGCAGAGCTTGGCAGCTAAGTGATGTGCTGTAGGTACTGCGGGGCAGCAGAGCTGGCAGCTAGGTGCTGTACTGTAGGTACTGTGGGGCATCAGAGCTCGGCAGCTTGGTGATGTGCTGTAGGTACTTTGGGGCAGCAGAGCTGGCAGCTAGGTGCTGTACTGTACTGTAGGTACTGTGGGGCAGCAGAGCTCGGCAGCTAGGTGATGTACTGTGGGGCAGCAGAGCTCGGCAGCTAGGTGGTGTACTGTGGGGCAGCAGAGCTGGGCAGCTAGGTGCTGTACTGTAGGTACTGTGGGGCAGCAGAGCTGGGCAGCTAGGTGCTGTACTGTAGGTACTGTGAGGCAGCAGAACTGGGCAGCTAGGTGCTGTACTGTGGGGCAGCAGAGCTGAGCAGCTAGGTAATGTGCTGTTGGTACTGTGGGGCAGCAGAGCTGAGCAGCTAGGTGATGTACTGTAGGTACTGTGGGGCAGCAGAGCTGGGCAGCTAAGTGATGTGCTGTAGGTACTGCGGGGCAGCAGAGCTGGCAGCTAGGTGCTGTACTGTAGGTACTGTGGGGCATCAGAGCTCGGCAGCTAGGTGTTGTGCTGTAGGTACTTTGGGGCAGCAGAGCTGGAAGCTAGGTGCTGTACTGTCCTGTAGGTACTGTGGGGCAGCAGAGCTGGGCAGCTAGATGCTGTACTGTAGGTACTGTGGGGCAGCAGAGCTGGGCAGCTAGATTCTGTACTGTGGGGCAGCAGAGCTGGGCAGCTAGGTGCTGTACTGTAGGTACTGTGGGGCAGCAGAGCTCGGCAGCTAGGTGATGTGCTGTAGGTACTGTGGGGCAGCAGAGCTGGGCAGCTAGGTGATGTACTGTAGGTACTGTGGGGCAGCAGAGCTGGGCAGCTAGGTGCTGTACTGTCGGGCAGCAGAGCTGGGCAGCTAGGTGCTGTACCGTAGGTACTGCGGGGCAGCAGAGCTGGGCAGCTAGGTGCTGTACCGTAGGTACTGCGGGGCAGCAGAGCTGGGCAGCTAGGTGCTGTACTGTAGGTACTGTGGGGCAGCAGAGCTGGGCAGCTATATGCTGTACTGTATGTACTGTGGGGCAGCAGAGCTGGGCAGCTAGGTGATGTAATGTAGGTACTGTGGGGCATCAGAGCTGGGCAGCTTGGTGATGTACTGTAGGTAATGTGGGGCAGCAGAGCTGGGCAGCTAGGTGATGTGCTGTAGGTACTGTGGGGCAGCAGAGCTGGGCAGCTAGGTGCTGTACTGTAGGTACTGTGGGGCAGCAGAGCTGGGCAGCTATATGCTGTACTGTAGGTAATGTGGGGCAGCAGAGCTGGTCAGCTATGTACTGTAGGTACTGTGGGGCAGCAGAGCTGGGCAGCTAGGTGCTGTACTGTAGGTACTGTGGGGCAGCAGAGCTGGGCAGCTAGGTGCTGTACTGTAGGTACTGTGGGGAAGCAGAGCTCGGCAGCTAGGTGATGTACTGTAGGTACTGTGGGGCAGCAGAGCTGGGTAGCTAGACGCTGTACTGAGGGGCTGCAGAGCTCGGCAGCTAGGTGATGTGTTGTAGGTACTGCGGGGCAGCAGCGCTGGGCAGCTAGATGCTGTATTGTATGATGATTATATTATGTAAACAGGGGATCAGCAGTTAGGTGCCATGATGCCCCCGAGCCAGGTGGCTAGGGCCAAAGATACCACAGGAGGTGTGTGTGTGTGCACGTTAGACATCAGCAAGATTAGGCAGATTCTGAGAGCATAGGTCCCCTTAAGCCTTTTATAAATGATCTGAAATGAAAAATACCAAATATTGCTTTAGAACATTTATACAAGATCAGTCTTGTTCATCATAAATGCAGAGAACAGCTGTGAAAGTGTTGACAGATAAAATTCCCTGCAGATTAAGTTTGACCCTAGATAGCAGTTACTGAAGTTCAGCTAATATTGTCTCTTTAATTTAATAATGTTCTGGAATTATGTAAGATATCTGATAATGTTATACCGTCGTTATGATATAATATCTAGTTTGTTATGCAAGGTAGTCCTGAGCCATGTGTCCAGGTTAAACCTACAGTAGGACATTGATATATTTTGGATAGAGAGGCTATGCCCTAGGTTGCATCATTCTAGCTGCTTTCGGCCCGCAAATAAACACACACATACACACACCAGTTGGGTGCTGCCCTGTCTTTCTAATCTCATGCTGCTCCCCCAGCTGTCGTTGCAGTTTCTGCTTTTTTTCTGAACACCACATATGTTCAGAAATGTGATCAACACACACACATATCCTCACACACACACAGATATATATATTATCTTACCCCATACAAACCTTATGTTATCACTGCACCATGGCCATAACTGGGTTATGATTCAGACAGGTAGTGACCAGTGTTACATCATTTAACAGATCAGTACCCTGTGCCTGCTCTGTGGGCCAGTTATGAGCACAGTGAATATAGTAATGTCATGTATAATGCCACCTAATGTTGTTGCGACGTCATATCCTGTCCCCTCAGTCTTGGAGAGAAAGATGTCAACCCGGCAGAGCAGAGAGGAGCTGATCAAGAGAGGAGTGCTGAAGGACATCTACGACAAAGGTGAGAGGTTAGAGGTCAGAGGGTATAGAGGAGAAGACAGCAGTGGGAGGTTAGAGAGCAGAGACTGATGGCAAAACGTTGTTGTTGTTGCGTAATCTAACATCCTTTAGGCAAAATCAAGTCACACAGTCAGCATCACAGTACCCACCTGTATTGAATCCAGGCCAGATATGTACTGGGAACATGTTATCTCTGTTTCCATCTCTCTCTCTCTGTCTCTGTCTCTCTCTCCTCCTTCTCCCCCCCTTCTCTCTCTCTGCAGACGGAACGGTAGTAACAAGAGGAGAGGAGGTCAAGATGGAGAACGGGAGGTCTCCAGCGTTAGGAGGGTCTGATCCATCACATTGTGATGGAGCTGAGCTGATGGATGGAGCAGGGTCAGCCATAGGTGCGTCTCAGGCCTTCTATCAACACACTCACCCATTGGCTCATCATCACTCACTGTGCTGTAACATAACATCTGATTGGTCAATTTTGTTCTCACACCTCAGGCTTCCCAACACACTCACCCATTGTTTCATTGCCATTCACCTTTTTCTAATATAACATCTGATTGGTCAATTCTCTCATCTCAGGCCCTGTCCCAACAAACTCACCCATTAGTTAATCTCCTCTCACCCTGTTGTAACGTGACACTTGATTGGTTTATTCTGTCCCCAGGAACAGTAGAGTTCCAGTTGTCTGGAGAGGGGACGTGTCCACAAGACCACACACAGAAGCCCAGCCAGGGTCCACCCACTAAGAAGATCATGGTGTATCCAGGCGACGGCGGTGTGGCAGAGTCATCCCATCACATCATAAAACAACCCAAACAACCCCCGGCGCTACCCCCGAAACCCTTCAACAGACTACCCAACCACATCACAGGTAGAGCCCTGTACTCCTCTATGTGTAATTGCAGGTATCCGTGTGTTAATCTTTGCTTTTACTTTGCTTTCTGTTTTCTCTGACCACCAGCTTGCTGCTTGTGTGGGTATATCTGACTCTGATCTCTCTCTCTGTCTCTCTCGCTAAATTAAATTCAATGGAGCTTTATTGGTATGGGAAACATGTTTACATTGACAAAGCAAGTGAAATAAACAATAAACAAAAGTGATAAGAAACAAACTAACAACATCAACAAAACAATATCTGAAATTAACAGTAAACATTGCGCTCAAAAAGGTCTAAAAAAGATCAACATTTCATATGTTATATTATCAGCTACAGTATGTACAGTGTTTTAGCAATGTGCAAATAGTGGGAGTATGAATAGTGGGGGAAGATAAATAAAGGGATATTGGTGGTATTTACAGTTTTGTTTATACTCCACTGGTTGCCCTTTTCTCATGGAAATGGGACACATCTTGCTGCTGTGATTGCACACTGTGGTACAGATATGGAGGTTTAGCAATGTTTGATTTGGGTCTGTGTGATCTGTGGGAAATATATGTCTCTACTGTGGTCTTACATTTCTCAGGAGGTTAGGAAGTACAGCTCACTTTCCACCTCATTTTGTGGACAATGGGCACATATCCTGTCTTCTCTTGGCTACCTCTCTCAATAGCAAGGCTATGCTCACTGAGTATGTGAATATAGTCAAGGATCTCTGTTTAGGGCCAGATAGCGTTCCAATTTGCTCAGTTTTTTGGTTGATTCTTTTCAGTGTGTCAAATAGTTATGTTTTTGCTTTCTCATAATTTGGTTGGGTCTAATTATGTTGCTGTCCTGGGACACTGTGAGGTCTGTTTGTGTTTGTGAACAGAGCCCCAGAACCAGCTGGCTGAGGGGACTCTTCTCTAGGTTAATCTCTCTGTAGGTGAGGGCTTTGATGGAATGTGTGGGCATCGCTTCCTTTTAGGTGGTTGTAGAATTTAACAGCTCTTTTCTGGATTTTGATAAATATGGTCCTAATTCTGCTCTGCATGCATTGTTTGGGGTTCTGCATGCAGAGTCTCAATTGGACTTTTGTCCCATTTTGACCCCAGACCTCACAACCATAGAGGGCAATGAGTTCTATAACTGATTGAAGTATTTTTAGCCAGATCCTAATTGGGATGTCGAGTTTTATCTTCCTTTTGATGGAATAGATGGCCCTTGTTGCTTTGTCTCTTAGATTGTTCACAGCCTTGTGGAAGTTACCTGTGGTGTTGATTTTTAGGCCGAGGTACGTATAGTTTTTGTGTGCTCTAGGGCAACAGTGTCTAGATAGAATTTGTATTTATTGTCCTGGCAACTGGACCTTTTTTTGGAACACCATTATTTTTGTCTTACTGAGATTCACTGTCAGGGCCCAGGTCTGACATAATCTGTGCAGAAGATCTAGGTACTGCTGTAGGCCCTCCTTGGTTGGGGACAGAAGCACCAGATTGTCTGCAAACAGTAGACGTTTGATTTCCGAGTCCAGTAGGGCGAGGCCGGCTGCTGCAGACTGTTCTAGTGCCCTCACCAATTCGTTGATATATATGTTGAAGAGGATGGGGCTCAAGCTGCATCCCTGTCTCACCCCACGGCCCAAAGGAAAGACATTGTGTGTTTTAACTGCACACTTGTTGTTTGTGTACATGGATTTTATAATGTCAAATGTTTTTCCCCGAACACCGCTTTCCATCAATTTGTATAGCAGACTCTCATGCCAAATTGAGTCAAAACCTTTTTTGATATCAACAAGGCATGAGAAGACTTTGCTTTTGTTTTTGTTTGTTTGTCAGTTAGGGTGTGCAGAGTATATACGTGGTCTGTCATACAGTATCTTGGTAAGAAGCCAATTTGACATTTGCTCAGGACATTGTTTTCACTGAGGAAATGTTGGAGTCTGCTGTTGATGATACTGCAGAGGATTTTTCAGAGATTGCTGCTGATGCAGATTCCAGGGTAATTATTGTAGTCGAATTTGTCTCCACTTTTGTGGATTGGGGTGACCAGACCTTGGTTCCAAATATTGGGGAAGATGCCAGAGCTGAGGATACTGTTGAAGAGTTTATGAATAGCCTATTAAGAATTTGTGGTCTGTATATTTTATCATTTTGTTTAGTATACCATCAACACCACAGGCCTTTTTGGGTTGGAGGGTTTGTATTTTGTCCTGTAGCTCATCCAATGTAATTGGAGAATCCAATGGGTTGTGGTGGTCTTTAATAACAGATTCTAAGTTTTGTAAATGGTCACGTATATGTTTTTGTTCTTGGTTCTTTGTTATATGGCCGAAAAGGTTGGAGAAGTGTTTTATCCATACATCTCCATTTTGGATAGGTAGCTCTTCAGGTTGTTTGTTTAGTGTGTTCCAATTTTCCCAGAAGGGATTTGATTCTATGGATTCTTCAATCACATTGAGATGTTTTCTGACATGCTGTTCCTTATCTTTTCTTAGTGTATTTCTGTGCTGTTTTAGTGTTTCCCCATAATGAAACACTAGTAAAGTCTCCCTCCCTCCCTCCCTCCCTCCCTCTGTAGAGGGTATGCCAGTGAAGATGCCCTGTATGTCCATGAAGCTGTCTCCTCCTCTACCTCCTAAGAAGCTGATGATCTGTGTGCCTGTGGGAGCAGGGGGGAACATGGAGCCTTCGGCCCTCACCTTCCAGAAGTGCCCCCCTCCCTCTCACCATGTGGGGTCCCTTGGGGGCCACTCCCTACACTACGGGACCCTCCCTGTGCCCCTACACCCCCCCAGCCGCATCATAGAGGAACTCAATAAGACCCTGGCCCTCACCATGAAGCGATACGAGAGGTGAGGACACAGTGTGTGTGTGTGTGTGTCCTTGCCTCCATGTGTTTGAGTGCATGTGTGTGCATGAAAAATAATGTGGATGCAGGGGTTCATAATACTGTATATACTGAGTGTACAAAACATTAGGAACAACTGCTCTTTCCATGACAGACTGACCAGGTGAAAGCTATGACCCCTTATTGATGTCACTTCTTAAATACACTTAAATCAGTGTAGATGAAGGGGAGGAGACAGGTTAAACAAGGATTTTTAAGCCTTGAGACAACTGAGACATGGATTGTGTATGTGTGCCATTCAGAGGGTGAATAGGCAAGACAAAATATTGAAATGCCTTTGAACGGGGTATGATAGTAGGGAAAGGGGGATACCTAGTCAGTTGTACAACTGAATGCATTTAACCCAACCCCTGTGCCAGGCACACTGGTTTGAGGGTGTCAAGAACTGCAATTCTGCTGGGTTTTTCACGTTCAACAGTTTCCTGTGTATATCAAGAATGGTCCACCACCCAAAGGACATCCAGCCAACATGACACAACTGTGGGAAGCATTGGAGTCAACATA
Source organism: Coregonus clupeaformis (assembly GCF_020615455.1). Classification (NCBI taxonomy): domain Eukaryota; kingdom Metazoa; phylum Chordata; class Actinopteri; order Salmoniformes; family Salmonidae; genus Coregonus; species Coregonus clupeaformis. Next base: position 31,550,842 of record NC_059211.1, read on the forward strand.
GGCCAGCATCCCTGTGGAACGCTTTCGACACCTTGTAGAGTCCATGCCCCGACGAATTGAAGGCAAAAGGGGGTGTAACTCAATATTTTGTACACTCAGTATATATATCCAGCCTGCCCTGTACTCCCTTCCCATTGGCCCTGGCCTGTGCCTACACTACAGCAGTGTGATGGATTGTGGGATAGAGTCGTTAAGTAGCTCGTTAATCATTTGACAAAACGTGTTCTAATTAGTGGGGTTAAATTGGGAGTAAAGATGGATGCCCGGGTCTATGGGAGAGAGGAAAGAGGAGCACTGTTAGCAGACAGTCTGGCTTTAGAGAGTACGGTTTGCTGTTGGGAGGTCTTTGTGGAGGTCTCTGTCTCTTTGTGCCTTTGTGTCAACAGAGTAGAGATAAGAGCCCTTCTTTCTATCCCAGTGAAAGATCGGCAAAAGGTCAGCTTTCTGAAGTCTGATCATAGGTTATAGAATGTAACCGAAAGGTTGCCGGTTCGAATCCCCGGGCCGACTAGGTGAAAAATGTGTCAATGTGCCCTTGAGCAAGGCGCTTCACCCTAATTGCTCCTGTAAGTCGCTCTGGAAAAGAGTGTCTGCTAAATAACTAAATTGTAAATGTTAAAATGTTTCTGTTTGTGTGGAATCCAATACCACAATCCTCTAGGCAGCATTTGAAACGTCTGGTCAGTCATACACATCTCAGTAGAGCGACCATTTAATTTTAACCTCCTCTGGCTGTTGTTGAGTTCAGCTTTGGATAAAGAGCTGCACTAGTTCCCAGAGCCTTACCTTAACTTTACCTCTCTGGGTGTATGTGTATCATGGGCTGGTGTCTAACCAGTTTAGACCAATTTAGAGCACCACCAGAAACACAGACACTCACACACACACAATCTCCATCAGTCTACAGACACATCACACAAGGGGAAAACGCTTTGAAATTGACCCCAACACTCCGTGACTGATGTGCCAGTACCAGATTGACCCCCCCATGATCCATCACACTGATTGGTGGGCCGTCCAGGGTGTTGATTTCCTGTCAGTCAGCTGTACTCCCGGGATACAATTATTTCCTCCTTCCTTTCCTCTCCTTTTTTCTCCCCCTTTCATTTTTCTGTTTGGTCTCAAGCACAACATGGTTATAGGTATCCTAGTCTTTTTAAAGTCTTTATTTTTTTGACTCTATTGCTGCCTGAATTTGTCTAAATGTGATGTTAGTTTGTAAAAGCAACAGGAATAATTATTCTCCAGTATGAGAGCTCCACAGTTACTAGATTGCTGCTTATTTTCCTGTCTGCTCCTGTGCTGTTTTCCTGATTGGGGAATGCTGCTAGTTTCTGATTGGTCTGCAGTTTGTTTTTGCTGGGCTCATGTCTCCCTTATGGTTGAGTCAGGCCGTTTTCTACAGTGTTTCAGTCTTGTTTTGTCAGTTGAGTTGAGGTGCCGTTTACAATTGGCTGTTTTACGTTTCTTTCATAACAACTTATGGTGGAAATATAACCTGACGTTACCTTACTACTCCTGTCTTTCTAACACCACCCACGCAAGCCCACCATCTCTCGCTAACCTTTGACCTTTCTCACTGACCTCAGCTCCCTGCACCACGTGGTTCCCACGGTGATGATAGCATGTGACGACAACAAAGAGAACCTCTCCAACGAAGAAGACTACCAAGACATACCTGGGTCGTACAGGGACGAGGAGGAGGAGGAGGAAGAAGAGGAGGATGAAGATGACGATGAAACACTGTTTACAAGTAAGTGTTTGTTTATCCATAGGTTTGGGACTGGAGTGGCTGTTTGGTCTCTGCTTAGTGGCCATTCTTCCAAGTAACAGCCTCAATGGCTACTGGGATATGTAGTTTAAGAGCTCTCCTTTCATTGGACCCCTCCATTAAGAGCTGTGAATCCCATTGGTTCGCCTACCTGATTTGAGTGTTGAACGTGACCAATCAAAGCACCGAGGTGACAGTGGTGTGTGAATGAGAGCTGTTGCGTAACCTCTGTCTTTTATGTCATGAAACACACACACGCTGGCTGGTCCTCAGGTCCCAAGTTCCAGTAGTTCCCTTCACTCTGTTCCCTTCAGCAGTTGTGTGAATTATTGATTTGCGGCCCATTATACTTATGAAGTATTTCTACACACACACCTCCCTCTCTGTAATCTGGTTAACAGAGGAGTGGGTTGGAAACAGTAAACACACACACCTCTCTCCTCTCTGTAATCTGGTCCTCTGTAGCTCAGCTGGTAGAGCACGGCGCTTGTAACGCCAAGGTAGTGGGTTCAATCCCCGGGACCACCCATACACAAAAAATGTATGCACGCATGACTGTAAGTCGCTTTGGATAAAAGCGTCTGCTAAATGGCATATTATTATTATTATTATTATTATCTGGTTATGTAAACAGAGGAGTGGGTTGGAAACAGTAAACACACACACTCCCATCCTGTAGCGCTCACTGGAGAGGGTAACCGTTGTGACAGTTTAATTGCTAGTGCATGAGTTAGCTACTGTGGTGTTAGTAACTCAATTTTATAAACATTTAATGGACAATAAAGTTTACTTTACTTATCTTATTCTGTCCTCTCCAACAACCAATTTGTCCGTGTGTGTGTAGGTACCCTGGCTCTGAAGGTATTGAGGAAGGACTCCTTGGCCATTAAGATCAGTAACCGTCCGTCTGTGAGAGAGCTGGAGGAGAAGAACATCCTGCCCAGACAGTCAGACCAGGAAAGACTGGAGTTCAGGCAGCAGATAGGCACCAAGCTCACACGGTGAGACACACACCCTCCCTATAGCAATGGCTAGGAGGGCACTTGGTGCCTGTATAGAAACACACGAGACCTGGGGGAGAGGATACCTGGGGGAGTGGAGACCAGGGGGAGACGTGACCTGGGGGAGAGGAAACCTGTGGGAGTGGGAGACGTGACCTGTGAGAGACGTGACCTGGGGGAGAGGAGACCTGGGGGAGACATGACCTGGGGGGGGGGGACATGACCTGGGGGGGGGGACGTGACCTGGGGGAGACGTGACCTGGGGAGAGGAGATGAGACGCGAGGAAGTAAGAAAGGGGAGAGGGACGGAGGATGGAAGGAAACGGATGAGAGGGAGAGTAAAAGAGAGCCTGTCACATTATTATCTTGAATATGTCAGTGAGAGGGCAGACAGCTTCAAGAGGAATTTTACCTTCACAGAGTACAGAACATAAATGCAGGAGGGATGTGGCAATACAGGAATTCACAAACAATTTCCTTCCTTTCTTTCGCCTCCCACTTTCATTTGTTACACTCATGCTTCTTGCCTCCTCCCTCTCTTCCTTCTCCTTCCTCCCTCCCCTCTCTCAATTTTTCTTCTCTCTCATTCCCCCCTCCCACCATCTCATTCCCTCCCTCTCCTTGCTGAATGAATCACTGTGTCAGACTATTGAGGTGGTAAGTAAATACATATAAATCTGAGGGAGTCATGGCTCACAGAGGAGACTGCTCTGAGGTCAGAAAATAAAACACAATAGAACAAAACACAATAAAAGACGTTAGGAAATGGTCCTGACTGACTCTAGTTCTATTTCCTCAGGAGGTTGAGTCAACGGCCAACTGCAGAGGAGCTGGTGACTGACTCTAGTTCTATTTCCTCAGGAGGTTGAGTCAACGGCCAACTGCAGAGGAGCTGGTGACTGACTCTAGTTCTATTTCCTCAGGAGGTTGAGTCAACGGCCAACTGCAGAGGAGCTGGTGACTGACTCCAGTTCTATTTTCTCAGGAGGTTGAATCAACGGCCAACTACAGAGGAGCTGGTGACTGACTCTAGTTCTATTTTCTCAGGAGGTTGAATCAACGGCCAACTACAGAGGAGCTGGTGACTGACTCTAGTTCTATTTTCTCAGGAGGTTGAGTCAACGGCCAACTACAGAGGAGCTGGTGACTGACTCTAGTTCTATTTTCTCAGGAGGTTGAGTCAACGGCCAACTACAGAGGAGCTGGTGACTGACTCTAGTTCTATTTTCTCAGGAGGTTGAGTCAACGGCCAACTACAGAGGAGCTGGAACAGAGAAACATACTCAAACGTAAGTAGAACAGACTAGATAGGCAGAAGACACATTTCCAGTTTCTCACAAAATGGACAATAAAGTGACTTCTCTATTTTGTTTTATTCCATTCTAACCTGTCCCTCCCTCTCTCAGCACGCAATGAGCTGGAGGAGCTGGATGAGATGAGAGAGCTCAAGAAACGCCTGTCTAGAAAGGTGAGAGAGGGGAGGAGGAGGAGGGTGAGAGAGGGGAATAGGGTATCACTTTCCATTAGATGGCAGTCTATTTGAAATATGATAACTTGATGTCATAACAGGTAATGCTATCTCATCCTCTGTTGTGTAACATAAGCGGTGTGTGTGTGTGTGTGTGTCTGTGTGTGTGTATATATCTCTAACGGTTGTGTGTGTGTCTATATCTCTAACAGTTTGGATGATTGCCTGCGAGGCCATCTTTGTCTTTCGGTTGAGGACAGCTACCACAATAATCCAGATCTGCTGCCCCCGAGACCCTCAGTCACCACACACACACACCTGCACACACTCTGACAACCCTTTTCTCCCGTCTCCAGTTGAGTCAGAGGCCTACAGTGGAGGAGCTGAGGGATGCTAAGATCCTGACCCGCTTCAGTGACTATGTAGAGGTAGCTGACGCCCAGGACTACGACAGGAGAGCAGACAAACCGTGGACGCGACTCACAGCTGCTGATAAGGTAATAACACTCACAAGCAGGTGCTCACACCGCACACACATATACACTCACACACATATACACTCACACACAAACACTTTATTCACTCACACACATACACAAATGCAGTCATGCGTATATACATGCGTGTTTTCTCTGACTGATCTCCGGTTCTGTTTGTCCCTCGTAGGCTGCCATACGTAAAGAACTCAATGAATTTAAAAGCACAGAGATGGAAGTGCATGAGGGTAGTCGCCATCTAACCAGGTATGTCACAGCCATACTACACTCTGCAACACAACACAGAGACACTTGCCCATACTTCAAGCAGTGTATACAGTAACTAATTATCTCTCTCCCTCTCTCTGTCCTGTAGGTTTCATCGACCATAGTTATTCTTATGCCATCTTTTACAAGAACCTCAAGTGCTGGACCTCAAAACTGCTGCCTCTGTGTACCACACCACACCCCTCCCCTTCCAGACCAGAACTACACTAGAACCAGAGTAGAACGTGATCTGAACCTGACCATAAACTTAATCTGAACCTGGAGAGGTGTGTACAGAACTTGGCAATTTACACTGCTACAGGCTCCAGTGTTGACCCAAAATGGCTGCCAATGAATGGAAAGGGCAGACTGGACCAACCACAACAGTATTTTGGTCCAGTGGTCAGAGAGCGGTCACAGTGTGGTCGGGTTGGAGAGAGGGACCATCATACACATGGAGAGAAACTGACAGAAGGCACTTGACTGACTTATCTCTAAACTGAGATTATATGGACTAAAAAGTATTGTTTTTTAACAGCCTTTTATTATAATTGTTAATAATGAAATTTACTTTATTGCACTTTGGTTTTTGACAGTACTCTACCGAGGGGTTATAGAACTCTGCTCCTATATCTGTGCCAATGGGACTTTGGGATTGTGGGAGATTGAGTTTGGGAGGGCATCTGTAAAAAAATACAGAGACCTCCTACAACTGATTGGGAAAAATTATTATCCTCCAAGGGTTGTTGTGTTCCTGCCTTTTTAATACATTCTTATTTTTCCTGTTTTCCATTGTGGGCTGTTGTTTCCAAAACAGAGGGACCAAGCCCTTTCAATCAGATAGGACTGCAGATAGGATTCTGTAATAAGTGTGTTGCAGTACTACTTACAATACCATATACGCTATGTGCTACTCTGAAAGAAACTGTAGTATGAGAATATGATCAGAATATATACCCTTAAAAATGTTGAAATACAACACAAAACCCTCCTGTCCATGTTGTGATACAGTCTAGAAATATGAACCTAGCAATAATATATATTTTTCCTCCGTCTGTCTCTCTTCCGGGGCTGCATTCAAGTGAACAATTACTGGTAACGTTTCAGAGAGCTGCCTGCTCAATACCAAATACACTTTGAAACGCTGTTGTGAGTTGTGATCTTGAATGCAACCCAGATCACCATTATTATTGTTGAGAGTTCTGCAACCCTCTGTTTAGTGTCACTGTGCCTATCATATTGTTTACAGGGATGAAAACGTTGCCAAATGTACTTTGTTTGAATTACATTTGATAAAGTATGTTGTCTATACAATGCTTCAGCAGAGTGCTCCATAGACTGGCAAGTTAACGGTCAATAGTTATGAAGGGAATGGAATTGTTAGATTTCTCACTGTTCTCATGGTTCCGCCTGGTTCAGCCTCATAATGGAGAACCGACACATTAGACAACCCTTTGGCTGTGAATGAGACAGGAGACAGACATCTCAAAATACGAGGAAAACATTCTTGTTCTTTTACAATAAACACATGCAGTTGATGGTCTTGATCGTTTAGTCAGAACCCTTTGACTTGTGGTGTATCCTGGTATGTGTGTTTGTACAGGGACGTGTTCTTAAGGCACAAAACATGGAAAATGTTTTACAACGGAGTGCTTACCAAACACGACCCAGGACTGTCTCCCTGTGCCTCTCGTGTCCAAACTAAGAAAAGAAAGAGGACGTTCTTTGGGAATTACTGTATAAGATATGTACATAATACAAAATAAACTACATGTTTTTCTTTTTTGTAGAGGGAAACTGCATGTGATTGTTAACTTATTGTTTGTCTTCTATCATGTATGCAGTTTCTTATCTAAAGGAAACTTATTAAAAAACATTCAAAACTACTTTTCCTCAAACATCTCTGTTCCATACATACATAGCATCACGAACAGTGAGAACTTAACTCACCTTTACTAAATGAAACCATACTGTTTTCATAATAGAAGTAGAACAGTATATATGTGTGGTTTTAATGCATTCAACATTCTGTCAATAAATGTATGTTTATTGACATAAATACATGATTCAACTGTGCTCTTCAGCTAGATGTTCACATGCAAAGCAAAGCCACCTCCAACTTCCTTCCTTCAGGACATGTTCAAGGAAAGGGGCTTCATTTGGAGTAGGTTGGAGGAGTTTGCAAGACAACACAAACAGATCTGGGACCAGGCTATAAAAAACAAAGTGGACTGCTGCTGTGATCCAAAATCACAGTCTGCTTAGTAAGCCTCCCCAACCATATGACAGGCCCTGGACCAGTCCTTAGTACCGTACAGTCATTCTATCCATTGAGTCCAAACTCATTGGATGTTTTGGTAATGGCAGAGTTCTGGATGTTCTCCAGTTGAGAGGAGGGAGAGTCCAAGCGTATCCCAATGTCAATGACCCCCATCAAGAGTGGCTGGCAGGGGATCTGGAGGTCTGGGATTCTATACAGAGTGCATGCGAGTGCAACAGTATTTGTGCCACAGTTCAATGGCTTTAGTCACTATGGCATCTGTGTTCTCTTGTGGCACCTGCTAGAGGAAGGACAAATCAATGTGATTGGAAGAGAAAGGAGATAAATCATTTTGATTGGCTGCAGGTTTGAGACCGTGACCAATAAAACAGATCGTCCCATGAGGATGACATCACTCACGTTGCACAGGAAGTTGACCACGCCCTCCGGCCGGCTGGTTCCCATCACCATGATCGTGTAGCTGAGAAGGATCGCCACAGCAACGAAGACCAGGATCTTAAAGGATCCACTGATGACCTTATCCCACACCCTGAGAGACCAACATTCAGTCCAGAGACACATCAGAACCGAACAGCGATGAATTTAACAAACATCATAGCTAACATGGTACGTTACTTGTCTAACCAAGTCCCAGTCCCACGCCACTCACAGAACAGCAAAGTGCGTCATTTGACAAATTTTGTTTGCATATGCAAAGATCACACCTCTCACGCCTGCGCAGCTGGGTTGTTGAGAGAAATAAGCATCAGTGTGTCTAACCTCTGCAGACTAGACTCGGGCAGGCAGCCAGCGAAGCAGCGTCTGAACCATAGGCTGTATGGCAGGCCCCTGTATTCTTCAGATGGTTCAGTAGCCGAGACTCCTCCACACACAAATAGTGCTCCAGACTCTTGGGCTAAACCAACAAGCCACAGAAAGAGGGGGTAGAGAGAGTCAGGACACAGGGTTAGATGTGTTGAAAGATAGATGAAGTGTAGACACACACACATCTGCTACATGTACGAATCTTTGTTGGTTATTTGACTCAATCAAAACAACAACAATAAGAGTAGCAGCAGCAACAACAAGCAAGGTAATACCACAAAAGTGTAGTCCAGCCCATTCCTTCCATCCCCTTACCCACTCCACTACTCACCAGATGGGGTATGGAATCTCCAAACTTGTTGTTGAACTGGTTGACAAAGCATTTGATCATCCAATAACAGTCCACAGGGTCCTCTACGATCTCCTCCATGGCTTGAGCTATGGACAGGAAGTCCTCATCTTCCTCTCCCTTAAACCAACACAGTGACACACCTGTCAGTCTCACACTTAAGTAACCTAACCTAATGATTCTACTAAGAACAAAGAATAAGATAAATCAAGTTTCTGAGTTGGACCAGGCAGAGGTAAGTTATACGTTCAGGACAAGGATATGATTCTTTCACCTCTCTCCAAATGTTTGTATGTTCTGTTAAAGACATACTTCGAAACTTTGGCGACTAGTAACTATTTTTTAAATCTCCCACTTTGGGCTGGATGTGGCAATGTGTAGTTCAGACATGCATAATCTATTAGCAGAATTACTGTCTTACCTCAATTAGCCGTGAAATCCCTAGTTTTCTGGAAGCTGTGCAGCGCCATTTTCCCTACATTTCCTCCCATGTGGGCCAGCCCCCTAGCAATTCGAGTTCTAGCCAATGAGCTTCAGCCCTTCGCCATTTGAGTGACAGCTAGCAAGACGCACACACAGCAGAGCAAGAGAGCAATGATATGGTGCACATATCTGCATATATGTGACATAGTACAACATTTTTGGGGGCCACTTTTGTCTCATGAGCACTACTTTCAGAACTACTGGCAAAAAAGTATACAAAAGTACAGGAAAATCATAAAAATACAATAAAAAAATAATTTAAAAAAGCCCCCCAGGTTCTCTCTCTATCCAAATCAGGTATCTTCCTCTCTCTCTCTCTTCTTACCAGGGGTATGGTCTCAGAGCGTCGGGGCAGCACATGGCTCTCCAGCTGGAACATGTGTAGATACACCTGCGTGTGGGGGCGTGGCCATGTGGACGAACCTCATCACCTTCAGGGCTTCCAACATGTCCTTCTACTGTTCCCGTCTGTACCATGCCACCAGGGCGTGGGAGTCACCATGGGGAGGCAGGATGCCTAGAGAGAAGACACAGGGCTTAGCTAGGGCTGTGGCGGTCATGAAATTTTGGCAGCCGGTGATTGTCAAGCAAATAACTGCCGGTCTCACGGTAATTGACCGTTAAATAACATAAAACACATTTAGCATCTCCTGGCTTCCACTCATAGCCTACAAGCCACTGATGCAGACCTTTATAACATCTAGTTTTTTTAAAGTCTAATAAATCAATGTAATATAGCCTACACCATCAAAATAAACCCATTACAAAATAAACCCATTATTTATTTTAGACAGGTCTAAAGAAACATGATATGAAGAAAATGTAGTCTATTCAGAAGAACAGAATAGCATACTCTAAGTTGTCCTTATGTTAGGCCCTGATCTGGCTATGCCATATGGCTGTGGGCTATACTAGTTCATTTAAAAGACAAGATTTGCTTAAAATTCCATGGCATTATTTTATAGTATGAAGAATACAATTGAACATAGCTGAATAATATAGAAAGGATATTTTCTCCAAACGATTTGAGGGAGTTTGCACATCCGGCTATTCTGTGTTGAGCGGTTAACAAAGAAACAGGTAGTCCTATATGCTTAATTTAGAGTTATTTATGTAACTGTAGTTGTTATACAAATGTTGGGCTATATGTTTGGATTTTTTATACATTCTAAGGCTGCATGACATGACTACTGATGATTTGAAAAAGGTTGCATGAAAGACATGAGCTCTGCTTTGTTTTTTTGCGCAGGCTGTACACACTTCATCAGTCTCTCATTCACAATTTGACAAGCACTTGATAATGCCTCGAATTTCCCGTCTGCATCCCCTTTGTGTGGCCGTAATGCCCCCTAAAAATATCAATGTCTTTTGCGCCCAGTGGCCCATGTGCCCTTGGGCTGAATATAATAATTATAATTCCCCTCTCCCGGCTGCGTGCCGAAGCACTTCTCACTCACATGGCTCTCCGTCACGTGATCAGATCTTTCTCACAGGCTACAAGGGAAGACAGACACATCAGGGACGCAACTGATCGTGTCCTTATCCAATTCAGAGGTGCATATTGAAGATATTGGAAGAACTGTCCACATTTACTTTTCATCAGCCAACAAGATGAGTAGGCCTATCAAACAGCAAAAGCACTAGCCTATGTCAATCTGCTATCCCCCATAGTACAAAAGTTGACCTATTCTATTCTGTGCAAAAAATAAATATTCCAAACATAGTCGGGGACAGTTGTGGGATGATATAGATCCCAAATTAATACAACCACTAGCATAAAAAAACTGTTTTAACCTCTACGGGATTGGTGTCCCATATACGGGACGGTTGAGCTAACGTGCACTAATGTGATTAGCATGACTGTTGTAAGTAACAGCAAACTTTCCAGGACATAGACATGTCTTATATGGGTAGAAAGGTTAAATTCTTGTTAATCTAACTGCACTGTCCAATTTACAGTAGCTATTACAGTGAAAAAAATACTATGCTATTGTTTGAGGAGAGTGCACAACAACAACAAAACGTATCACGGCAACTGGTTTGATACATTCACCTCTGAAGGTAAATAATGTACTTACATTCAGTAATCTTGCTCTGATTTGTCATCCTAAGGGTCCCAGAGATAAAATGTAGCATAGTTTTGTTTGATCAAATCCATTTTTATATTTAAATGTTGGAACTGGGTTCTACAGTTTGAACCCCTGCTGTCTCTTGCTCCACACCCACCCCGCATCTAGATGTGTGAAAGTTAGTGTATAAGCTAATGATCCATCATGTATGACATTCCTGGGAGTGTGTAAACTTACATTTTGTATTACCATATCATTTTTGTATGTTCTCTATAGTTATGTACTTGAAAATGTATCAATTGACCAATTTGGCACATTTGGGCAGACTTGATACAAAATAGTCCAGTATTGCAATGCTTCACTGGATCAATCTGAAACGTTGCAAACACACTGCTGCCATCTAGTGGCCAACATCTAAATTGTGCCTAATCTGCAATTGTATATTGTGGCCTTCTCTTGCATTTCAAAGATTTAAAAAAATGTTTTTTTGTTTGTATTATCTTTTACCAGATCTAATGTGTTATATTCTCCTACATAAATTTTACATTTCCACAAACTTCAAAGTGTTTCCTTTCAAATAGTATCAAGAACATGCATTTCCTTGCTTCAGGTCCTGAGCTACAGGCAGTTAGATTTGGGTATACCATTTTAGGTGAAAATTGAAAAAAAAGGGTGCGATCCTTAAGAGCAATGAGCCTGACGCAACAGATGAGAACGTTTAGCTTAAAACATTGATAAACGATTAGGCTATTTCTTCACATTATAAGCGCAGCAATGCACACACGGCAGAAGGCTATAAGCGTGAATGTTCCATCTGCAGGAAAACACCATTCTCAAAAGTGACCACAAATGCGATTATGCATCTAATGCTTTTAATATAAAGCTGAATTTCTATGATGAAAATTATCTTCCCCAAACTTGAAACTCACACGCTGCGTATGTATTCCAGTTAGGCTCTACACCCGTTGTAAAGCGGATTAATGTGCTTCATTTTAACAAGTTATTTGGCCACTTTAGTTGTGATACAAACCTTAGGCCTATGTGCTAGGCTACATGAGGTGTGCGACTATGATTTGAAAAAGTCGCAAAAAAGCATATCGCTGTTTCTTGCCTTAAGCTGGGCATCATTCTCAAGTGATAATACAGTATATCATTCACAAGTGATAACCTAATATTGTCACCCATCACACTATTCTTGATTTAATATTGTCTTTACATATACTAAATAACATGTGTGAAATTTGTTTTGATTTAGAATGGACCATTATCATGCACCTGTCTCGAAACAGGGGCAGCGGAAAAAAATACATGTCATCTATGCACTTAAATAGCGAATGGAGGACGCTTTTCCCGTGGTTCATTTTCATTTCAGCCAGCCAGGTAGCCTGTTGTAAAGAGAAGCAATGTGCTTAATATTAGGAAAGTTTTTAAATAAATATAGTAGGCCTAGCCTATAGAAAGCTGATGGGATCCTCCTCTTTTTAATAGAGGCCATCACTCTGTTTTCTCATGCAATTGCAGCCTATAGAAATGTTGCGCTACATGAGCTCTCATTAAATCAAATCAAATTTTATTGGTCACATGCGCCGAATACAACAGGTGCAGACATTACAGTGAAATGCTTACTTACAGCCCTTAACCAACAGTGCATTTATTTTAAACAAAAAAAGTAAAAATAAAACAACAACAAAAAAAGTGTTGAGAAAAAAAAGAGCAGAAGTAAAATAAAGTGACAGTAGGGAGGCTATATATACAGGGGGGTACCGTTGCAGAGTCAATGTGCGGGGGCACCGGCTAGTTGAGGTAGTTGAGGTAATATGTACATGTGGGTAGAGTTAAAGTGACTATGCATAAATACTTAACAGAGTAGCAGCAGTGTAAAAAGGATGGGGTGGGGGGCAGTGCAAATAGTCCGGGTAGCCATGATTAGCTGTTCAGGAGTCTTATGGCTTGGGGGTAGAAGCTGTTGAGAAGTCTTTTGGACCTAGACTTGGCACTCCGGTACCGCTTGCCGTGCGGTAGCAGAGAGAACAGTCTATGACTAGGGTGGCTGGAGTCTTTGACAATTTTGAGGGCCTTCCTCTGACACCGCCTGGTATAGAGGTCCTGGATGGCAGGAAGCTTTGCCCCAGTGATGTACTGGGCCGTACGCACTACCCTCTGTAGTGCCTTGCGGTCGGAGGCCAAGCAGTTGCCATACCAGGCGGTGATGCAACCAGTCAGGATGCTCTCGATGGTGCAGCTGTATAATTTTTTGAGGATCTGAGGACCCATGCCAAATCTTTTTAGTCTCCTGAGGGGGAATAGGCTTTGTCGTGCACTCTTCACGACTGTCTTGGTGTGTTTGGACCATGATAGTTCGTTGGTGATGTGGACACCAAGGAACTTGAAGCTCTCAACCTGTTCCACTACAGCCCCGTCGATGAGAATGGGGGCGTGCTCAGTCCTCTTTTTTTCCTGTAGTCCACAATCATCTCCTTTGTCTTGGTCACGTTGAGGGAGAGGTTGTTGTCCTGGCACCACACGGCCAGATCTCTGACCTCCTCCCCTATAGGCTGTCTCATCGTTGTCGGTGATCAGGCCTACCACTGTTGTGTCGTCGGCAAACTTAATGATGGTGTTGGAGTCGTGCCTGGCCATGCAGTCATGGGTGAACAGAGAGTACAGGAGGGGACTGAGCACGCACCCCTGAGGGGCCCCCGTGTTGAGGATCAGTGTGGCAGATGTGTTGTTACCTACCCTTACTGCCTGGGGGCGGCCCGTCAGGAAGTCCAGGATCCAGTTGCAGAGGGAGGTGTTTAGTCCCAGGATCCTTAGCTTAGTGATGAGCTTAGAGGGCACTATGGTGTTGAATGCTGAGCTGTAGTCAATGAATAGCATTCTCACGTAGGTGTTCCTCTTGTCCAGGTGGGAAAGGGCAGTGTGGAGTGCAATAGAGATTGCATCATCTGTGGATCTGTTGGGGCGGTATGCAAATTGGAGTGTCTAGGGTTTCTGGGATAATGCTGTTGATGTGAGCCATGACCAGCCTTTCAAAGCACTTCATGGCTACAGACGTCAGTGCTACGGGTCGGTAGTCATTTAGGCAGGTTATCTTAGAGTCCTTGGGCACGGGGACTATGGTGGTCTGCTTGAAACATGTTGGTATTACAGACTCAGTCAGGGACATGTTGAAAATGTCAGTGAAGACACTTGCCAGTTGGTCAGCACATGCTCGGAGTACGTCCTGGTAATCCGTCTGGCCCTGCGGCCTTGTGAATGTTGACCTGCTTAAAAGTCTTACTCACATCGGCTACGGAGAGCGTGATCACATAGTCATCCGGAACAGCTGGTGCTCTCATGCATGCTTCAGTGTTGCTTGCCTCGGAGCGAGCATAGAAGTGGTTTAGCTCGTCTGGTAGGCTTGTGTCACTGGGCAGCTCGCGGCTGTGCTTCCCTTTGTAGTCTGTAATAGTTTTCAAGCCCTGCCACATCCGACGAGCGTCAGAGCCAGTGTAGTACGATTCAATCTTAGTCCTGTATTGACTCTTTGCCTGTTTGATGGTTCGTCGGAGGTCATAGCGGGATTTCTTATAAGCGTCCGGGTTAGAGTCCCGTTCCTTGAAAGCGGCAGCTCTACCCTTTAGCTCAGTGCGGATGTTTCCTGTAATCCATGGCTTCTGGTTGGTGTATGTACGTACGGTCACTGTGGGGACGACATCATCGATGCACTTATTGATGAAGCCAGTGACTGATGTGGTGTACTCCTCAATGCTGTCTGAAGAATCCCGGAACATGTTCCAGTCTGTGCTAGCAAAACAGTCCTGTAGCTTAGCATCTGCGTCATCTGACCACTTTTTTATTAACCAAGTCACTGGTGCTTCCTGCTTTAGCAGGAATCAGGAGGATAGAGTTATGGTCAGATTTGCCAAATGGAGGGCGAGGGAGAGCTTTGTATGCGTCTCTGTGTGTGGAGTAAAGGTGGTCTAGAGTTTTTTTCCCTCTGGTTGCACATTTAACATGCTGGTAGAAATTAGGTAGAACGGATTTAAGTTTCCCTGCATTAAAGTCCCCGGCCACTAGGAGCGCTGCATCTGGATGAGCGTTTTCCTGTTGATTAATGGCCTTGTACAACTCATTCAGTGCAATCTTAATGCCAGCATTGGTTTGTGGTGGTAAATAGACAGCTATGAAAAATATAGATGAAAACTCTCTTGGTAAATAGTGTGGTCTACAGCTTATCATAAGATACTCTACCTCAGGTGAGCAAAACCTCGAGACTTCCTTAGTATTTGATTTTGTGCACCAGCTGTTGTTTACAAATATACACAGACCGCCACCCCTTGTCTTACCGGAGTCAGCCGTTCTGTCCTGCCGATGTAGCGTATAGCCTGCTAGCTGAATGTTATCATTGTCGTCGTTCAGCCACGACTCGGTGAAACATAAGATATTACAGTTTTTAATGTCCCGTTGGTAGGATAACCGTAATCTTAAGTCGTCCACTTTATTTTCAAAAGATTGAACGTTGGCTAATAGGATTGATGGAAGAGGCAGTTTACTCGCTCGCCGTCGGATCCTTACAAGGCACCCCGATCTACGTCCACGATATCTCAGTCTCTTCCTCACGCGAATGACGTGGATTTGGGCCTTGTCGGGTGTCTGTATGATATCCTTCGCGGCCGCCTCGTTGAAGAAAAAATCTTCGTCCAATACGAGGTGAGTAATCGCTGTCCTGATATCCAGAAGCTATTTTTGGTTATAAGAGATGATGGCAGAAACATTATGTACAAAATAAATTACAAATAACGCGGAAAAACACACATAATAGTACAATTGGTTAGAGGGCTGTAAAACGGCAGCCATCTTCTCCGGCGCTGTTGTGTTTGATTAGATGTTCGATCACATTTGCATTGATGTCAGAGTGATTAGAGGGACAATAGAGTGCTGACTACCAGGCGGTTAGTACGTTTGATAGGCTACTAATGACCATCAGCAGCATCAGAGCTTGGAGAAGCCTAAATACTGTGACTAAATGGTCACGTGGAATTTGACTGCCGTCATGACTCGTGACTGCCAGTCTGGCGGTAATACAGTCACCGTAACAGCCCTAGGCATAGCTGTGCTTTTGGTGTGTTCTCTTCTCTACTGTCTGTCTGGTGAGAGACAGGGTGTCTATGGGTTTAATAGTGAGAGGTGTTAAAAGCTTAGTCTTCCAGAGTTTCACCTGTTTTGGATGTAGTTTGTGTGTGAGACTTACCCAGCAGTACCTTCCATACATGAATCCTGTACATGGAGGGCAGAGGGAACCTCTGACTGAATGTGCTCAGCTTCTCCACATCTGACAGAGAAATACACAAGTAAAAAAGCACAAGGTAAGCAAATTACACACATGCAAGGCAAGGTTAATGGCATAGGCCTACATAACAATAAAGGTAGAAGGTGGAAGCATCAGTACTAGCAGTTGTTATGGTGCACTTGTTGTAACAGTAATACTGTAATGTCACTGTTGTAATAATCCTATGTCCATGTTGCCCATACACAGTGGGTTTTCCTTCAGCAGAAATCTCCAGTGATTTCTTCTCCTCCACCCCTCTGAAGCCCACCTTCTCATAATATGCAGAACGGAAGTTCCTCTGGGGGTCTTCTTCCATACAGACAACCTAGACAAATCACAGAAGGGTAATGATGTGTCTCCTGAAAATCACATCAACATCACAGCACAGTTTATCAGGCAGGCTAATTGACAGTAATGCTGCGTTTAGATGGTAGGAGGTAGACGGCAAACCGGATGTCATTGTTTTTAACGAGAGCACGACGTTAGACGGGAATTGATTTCAAATATTTCAACTTTTGCGTTCTGCCGTAGCGTTGTTTTCTACCGGATGTAGATTTGCACTGTTTGTTTACTGAAATCACGATAGCAACGCATACATTCCTGCTGGCTTGCTTTTTCCGCCACCTTCTGCATATCGACCGGTATGACGGTTTTTACGTCCCTCGTCTAAAAGCTTGAATATTAAAGAAAACACTGATCAACATTGAATCTACCTCTACAATTAAAAGTGATATAGATTGCGAGACAATATCAACATCGATGATAATCAATCCAGGTTAGCTTTGTTGACAGGGCTGTCAATGACAGTCAACAGTTACTATAGTTTCAGCAGGTGTCAATTCCACAAATTACCACCGATTAAATCTATGACGTTGAAATGCCCATTTACTCTGTTCCATCTCATTGCGCAATCCACTGTCTCATCAGCCCAGCCTGGCAATGTATACACTAGATCTACACTGTAAAAAGCATCTAGACATGATCTCCCATTTCCTTTAGACTAGCATTTGGTTTTTTAACAGCGGAGATTTGTATTAACCTTACTGTGTGTCTCTCCGACATTAGCAACATATAATTTCAATATTGAAACAATCTCCAGCTGTCCCATAATGAACCTGTCTCGAGTCGGGACGAGACAGACAGTCAGGCAGCTTTTCTCACCCATTCGAAATCATGAATCAGCTGGCATAATTTTTATGGACATATACAAAGAAATGTCAATAGAAAACAGGTCAAACGAAACGCAGCTATTTTGCTGTCTTTCCAGCTTCAGTTTGATTGTGTTAGGTGTGTTGTTGGCTAGCAGTGTCCTGACGAGAGCACATTTTCTCTGCCAGGCGAAATCGCGCAACATTAGCTAATTGTATATATTTTCTGTTGTATTTTTGACTTTATGTTTTGTTTTACCCCATATGTAACTCTGTTGTTGTTTTTATCGCACTGCTTTGCTTTATCTTGGCCAGGTCGCAGTTGTAAATGAGAACTTGTTCTCACCTGGCTTACCTGGTTAAATAAAGGTGAAATAAAATAAATAAATAAAAAATATGCAGCTACTTTGCTGTTATTCGGGCTGCACGGTTTGACATGACTGTAAGTTAGCCATAGTTGGCTAGCTAGCAAGCAAGGGATAAGAACGTTGCCAGCCAGTATGGCAATGGAACATTTAGAACGAACGACTGGGTCCGGTCCATAGATACAAAACAAAAAGACTTAACGACTCGGTCGTGTCTCTGGCAACCGAACCGATAGAACGAACGACTAGTCGGCTTGGGTAGCAACCTTAGATTTGTGTCTGGACTATATCTCGTGGAAGGATGAAATATTATGAATAAATTAATCAAAATAACGTTAGTGAAAATGTATATCATTATTTGAGTATGTATAAATGTGATAATGCCCTCGAAGTTGGTGTTTGGAAACACCGGCTTCTCGGCCATTATCACTTAACTTAAATGTAGCCACAGAACAATTGATGTAGCTAGCTAAGCTTGCAGTTTATAGTATTTTCTGTGACAGTATTAAAATGATCGTGTGGTATCGCGTCGAATGCTGGTGGGTATTGCTGTCAATCAAAGAATCCACTTAGGCTGCACCGTGTTTTAGAGGCTTTTATTAATATCACGAGGTTACAGCATAAGTTACAGACCCGCGCAGTCTGGAGAAGCCGTCCCAAATGAATCTCAATGCTTTCTGACCCTCCTTCGTTTTTCCCCCAGTATATATAAACTCCCAAGATGTGGGTGGCTCCCCCTACTGTCCAATCCCCTGTCTACAACACACTTCCTGTCTGTTGTATGTGGCGTTACACTAAAACATTCCCTCTTGATACTAAAATCAACATTCTTTCAGTTAAACATTTAACAACGTCATAATCTCAATACACGACAATCGTTTACCGACAACCATTGAAAACTGTGAGATGAATAGCCCTACATACAGAAGTACAATGCATTGTTAAAATGTGCTTTCTGTAAAGCTCCGATAGCCTCCTACCGTGTTGTTGCACCAATGGGACTCACTGCATCCACGCCCTTTACAGGTTGCAGTCACTCTGAAGGCACGCACGACTGTCTGCAGCTAGCTACTGTAACCACAATGGTATATCTGATAGGTGTATAGCTCATACCAAAGCATAGCCGTGGAAGTAAGGGTGCTGCGGGTGCTGCAGCACCACCTGATAAATCGAAATGTAATATATATACACTACCGGTCAAAAGTTTTAGAACACCTACTCATTCAAGGGGTTTTCTTTATTTTCTACATTGTAGAATAATAGTGAAGACATCAAAACAATGAAATAACACATATGGAATCATGTAGTAGCCAAAAAAGTGTTAAACAAATCATTCTTCAAATAGCCACTCTTTGCCTTGATGACAGCTTTGCACACTCTTGGCATTCTCTCAACTAGCTTCATGAGGTAGTCACCTGGAATGCATTTCAATTAACAGGTGTGCCTTCTTAAAAGTTAATTTGTGGAATTTCTTTCCTTCTTAATGCGTTTGAACCGATCAGTTGTGTTGTGACATGGTAGGGGGGTGTACAGAAGATAGCCCTATTTGGTAAAAGACCAAGTCCATATTATGGCAAGATCAGCTCAAATAAGCAAAGAGAAACAACAATGCAGTGTAGCTGGGGAAAAACATTGAACGCGATGTCCAATGGGCTGGGTGAATTCCAGCGAAGTTCCGCTACCAGATCACAGTCGGAGGTCACCAATTGTTAGAAATTGCGTAATTCAAATCTGGTATTGGAATAATAGAAAACATAATCAAGAGATATTCAATCCAAGCAAAATTTATTATATGCAAAATGTATGTATGATAAGTATGATGGTTCGTATACGGGCTCACTGAAATACCACACAGGGCACTCAGAGAACTGATCCATTGTTACAGGTTCTTCTTCAAATACTCTGACAGAGATAGTTCCCACTCCCTGCTGGGCCAATCAGAGTAGAGACTGAGCGTGGTTTAGACTTACTCAGCCAATCCGTTGGCGCACCGGCTGGTCCCAGCCCCTTGGCGCTCCACTGTTGCACACTGTTGCCAGGCATAAGTTGTTATAACAACCTGTAGAGTCAGCACCCATAGACACCGTTCCACTGTACTGTAAGTACCTACGTTCAAGGACGGTTCACAGACAACGGTTTACAGACAACAAAGAGGCAGTGTTCGTATCTGTAAGAAATACAAGTCTTATCTGTAAGAAATACAAGTTTTATCTCATCCTAGCCCCTAACGTTCCTCACATGAATCACAGCTTGTTATGTGAAACAATTCATATCAGTACAGTATAAACCTTCTATGTTTAATCACCAATGCATTCCTTCTAAGCTATTCATCCCTCCAGTTATGAGAAAATAGATCCCCACAGGTAGTCACCTGGAATGCATTTCAATTAACAGGTGTGCCTTCTTAAAAGTTAATTTGTGGAATTTCTTTCCTTCTTAATGCGTTTGAACCGATCAGTTGTGTTGTGACAAGGTAGGGGGGTATACAGAAGATAGCCCTATTTGGTAAAAGACCAAGTCCATATTATGGCAAGATCAGCTCAAATAAGCAAAGAGAAACAACAATGCAGTGTAGCTGGGGAAAAACATTGAACGTCTACTGCGATCCAATGTCTGAGTCCAACTCACTAGAATCTAGTGAGTTGAACTGAGAAGTTAAAGTTTGACAGACTTGTATAGTTGAAAATTTGACAATTATATGATTCATTATTTGACTATGTTATGTATTCTCTAAACCAGATTTTGAAAACTCTCTCTGACCGACACATTTAGGTTTTATGTGAGAGCCATCTGGCACAGTCTAAACCAGGGGTGTCAAACTCATTCCACGGAAGGCTTAATGTCTGCTGGTTTTTGGGTTTTCCTTTGAATTAAGACAACCAGGTGAGGGGAGTTCCTTACTAATCAGTGACCTTAATTCATCAATCAAGTACAAGGGTGGAGCGAAAACCCGCAGACACTCGGCCCTCCGTGGAACGAGTTTGACACGTATTCTAAACGATCATTAACAATTTCTGTGTTTATTTCACACAATATTTATGACTATGAATACATGTCATGATGCTCATATCTTTGGCATAGTGTGGTATTTTCATGTTTTCGTACCAAAATCATCACATAATCTTGTTGACCATATGATATTATAGGCTATTTCACACAGACACCAAAGTGCAACGATGTAACATTTTATTTTGAGAAATTGAAAAATTGTTAATGTGTTAAAAGACAGTCCAATATTACACTAACAGTATAAACACTAAGCAATGTTATTATGACACCATCCCATGCAAGAAACAGTACTGTACTTCCGAATTCAAAGTAAACATAACACCTATTAATGTTCTCCAAAACACTCCTCCCATCCAACCTTTTATACATTCATTTCATTTTTACATTATTGTCACCAAAATAAATCAATTTATACTGTAGTACTATGGAGTTTGGGAAAATAATGTCTGACAAAGAAGTGGTCGTATCATGCTGTCTGAGAGAACAAAGCCAATTTACACTGAACAAAAATATAAACTCAACATGTAAAGTGTTGGTCCCATGTTTCATGAGATGAAATAAAAAATCCCAGAAATGTTCCTTACGCACAAAAAGCTTACATCACTGTAAGTTAATATTTCTCCTTTGCCAAGAAAATCTATCCACCTGACAGGTGTGGCATATCAAGAAGCTGATTAAACAACATGATCATTACACAGGTGCACCTTGTGCTGGGGACAATAAAATACCACTTTAAAATGTGCAGTTTTGTCACACAACACAATGCCACAGACGTCTCAAGTTGAGGGAGCGTGCAATTGGCATGCTGACTGCAGGAATGTCCACCAGAGCTGTTGCCAGACAATTTAATGTTCATTTCTCTACAATAAGCTGCCTCCAGCGTCATTTTAGAGAATTTGGCAGTACGTCCAACCGGCTTCACAACAGCAGACCACGTGTAACCACGCCAGCCCAGGTCTTCCACATCCAGCTTCTTGACCTGTGGGATCATCTGAGGAGGTGTGTGTGGGTGCTGAGGACTATTTCTGTCTGTATTAAAGCCCTTTTATGGGAAAAAAAACTAATTCTGATTGGCAGGGCCTGGCTCCCCGGTGAGTGGCTGCACCCTTGCCCAGTCATGTGAAATCCATAGATTAGGGCCTAATTAATTTATTTCAATTGACTGATTTCCTTATATGAACTGTAACTCAGTAAAATCTTTGAAATTGTTGTATGTTGCGTTTATATTTTTGTTCAGTATACATAATGTTTTATTTTATATTTTACTTCAATTCAAACACCTAAGAATGTGTTTTTCCATTCTTATCCATCTTTTGTCACTTTAAACATAACATACAACATTTGATGGTACCACTTTATCTAGGACAGGCACATTTCTAACTGACCAATAAGCAGGTTTTCCTTACATAAGTAAAGCAAAAGGTAATATGTAAAAACAGAAACGAAAAGTATGCAAAGAGTAAGACAACTAAGTTAATTAATTAATTAATAGTTTTCCCTCTTTCCCCTATTCTCCATCACTCTATGAAATGGAGCTAGAACTGTAGGAGGTGCGGCTGTAGGTGGAGCTGCTTATGACGCTGTATCGGCTGGAGGAGCCAGGCGACCCCTGGTCCACGCTGCCTCTCCGGGAGCCTGACCTCGACCCGGTCCTGGAGCCCGAGGTGGACCCGGGAGCGGAGGAGTTGTATGGACTACTGATCCCTCTGGAAGAGGTGGAGGCAGCCTGGAGCATCTTGACTCCCGTATTCTCCTCCAACAAGCAGTTATCCAGCGCTTCTTTATAAGAGATCTTCAGCTTGGTCTTGGGGCAGGTTAGGTTCTTGGCGTGGTGCCTCATGTCCTGGAGTTTCTGGGCCGTCCTCCCGTCCAGCCAGCCCACTTTGACAGCCTCCTCGATGGTCCTCCTGCGGCCCAGCTCCGGGTCGTACAGGCCTCCGGTAACAAACTGGAACTCCAGGAAGCGGTGGCCCGCCTCGTAGGGAAGCCACTTCTCCCTCATGGCCTCTGCGGCGGACATCTTGCGTTTACACTTGACATCTTCAAACCCAATGTAGGCCTTCTGGGCAGGCTTCAGCCTGGTAGCCATGTCGTTCTCAATGATCCCCTGGCGGGAGGCCTCCTGGATGGACAGGCGCCTGCCATCGGAAGGGTTTACAATGCCTCCTGTGCAGGCCTGGGCTTCCAGTAGTCTCTGGGCAGAGATGCTGTCCAACAGGCCACGTTTGTGGGCCTCAGAAATGGAGATCTTCTCTAGGGCCTCCATGTCAAAGATGGCGCCCACAGGGCTTTGCTCCCCATCCAAGACCACAGCTTCAGCAGGGCCAGCCAGGGAGACCGAGATGCTGGCGATGTTCTTCAGGGAGCTGTGGGAGGGAGGGCCATCGGGCTGGGTAGAGGAGCTGATGGTGGTGGTTCTGGAGGTGGTAGAACTGCCAAGGGAGCCACCAGAGGAGCTGCCAATGCTGGAGCCATCTATGGTGGAGCTGCCAGTGGTGGAGCCACCAATGATGGAGCTCGTCTTCTCAGCCTTGATGGAAGTGATCCGCTGAGCGGAGGTGGTTGATGAAGACAGGGAGGATGCTGATGTTGCTGCTGATGATGCTCTGGCTTTGGATGATGATGTTGATGATGTGGAGGAGGAGGAGGCGGCAGAGGATCTGGCGGCTTTGGTCTTGCTGATGATGATGTCAGCGAACTGTGCGAGAGTGATCGTCTTGGATTGGTACTGGTCGTACACTGATTGGTCGATCACCCTCTTCTCCAGCAGCTCTCTGATGTCATACTGGATCTCAGTTTTCCTGTCGATGATGACCAATCGTGAGGATCCATCCTGGGCTGTGATCGTAATCTCCTCCCACTCACACTCCTGCTGCGACAGCTCCAGGAAGGTCTCGTAGTCGATGAGCCCCTTGTCGTACGCTTCCTTCACACTCATCTCCTTATTGGTGTCTGGGTCTACGATCACCACCCTCCTCTTCCTCAGAGTATTCTTCTGCGTCGTTGTCTGCGGAGGCTCCTTCTTCTTCTTGTCCTTGATGGGCAGGAGAACCAGGCCAGTCTTCTGGTCTATGATGCAGCGTTTCTTTAGCTGGAGATAAGTCAGGTTGTCCTGGTTGTTGGGATCGAAGAAGCCCTTGGAGTCGTCCCCTTCGTCTGTCAGGATCTGGTTCATCTCCTTTCCGAAGTAGCCCTTCTTATAGGCAGTCTCCACCTCGATGCGGTGGCTGTGCCTGGGGTCGATGATGCCACCGCTGGCGATCTGAGCCTCCAGTAGACGGATCCCATGTCCCTTCTCAATCAGCCCCTTCTCTATGGCTTGGAACAAGGAGATTATCTTGTCTGTGCCTGGATATTTGTACCCGGTGACGGCCCTCTCTGCAGACAAGAGTTTGTCTTTGAACTCCGGCCCGGCCAGGCCGCTCTTGTAGGCATCGGCCACGGTCAAACAGAGGTTGTTGATGGGATCGATCATGAATCCGGAGGCGGCCTGGGCTTCGAGGAGCTCCAGGGTTGTGCCGGGCCTCAGTAACCCTTCCTTCATGGCCTGGTAGATGGATAGGGTCTTGTCGTTAGCCTCGTCATAGACCCCTGCGATGCAGGTGGAGCCGCAGAGGTACGACCTCAACCAGTCCTCGATGTCCTGGCTAGTCAGTTTGCCATCCTTCAGTTGGTCCATGTCCGATTTCTCCAAGAGGTTAGCGTCCATCAGATCCTTGATAGACACCTCTCCCCTGAGACCCTTCACCGTCATGGGCTTCTCTGGGGCAGGGAGGAGCAGGAGACCAGTGGTGGGTTCGGCCTTGCATCTCCTCTTCAGGGAGACGTAGCTGGCTCCCATCTGGGTGTCTGGGTCCAGGTAACACTCAGGTCGTTGGTTTAAGGCCCGGTACAGGTCCTCGTCGATCAGGTCCCGGTCCATGGCTGCGTCTTTAGGGAGGAAGACACTGAGGACAGGGTCTATGATGCCCCCGACAGACTCCTGGGCTTGCAGCATCCGTAGAGCTGTGTCTCTATCGATCAGGCCCTTCCTCATAGCCTGGCCTGCTGACAGGGGCTTGGTGGTATTGGGGTCACGGTACCCCAGACAGGCAGCCTCTGCAGCCAGCAGCCTCTCTCTATCCTCCTCATCCACCACTCCTCTCTTAATTGCCTCCTCCACCGACATCTTCTCGTTGGCTCTGGGATCCACTATGTGGCCTGTGGCAGCTTGGGCCTCCAGCAGCAAGGTGGCGCTGTCTTCAGAGAGGATGTTGGCTCTCTTGGCCTCTGTGAGCGTCATTTTATCCTGACAGTCTGCAGCAACACCAGCGATGATGCCGGTCCCTTTCAGATTCAGTTTGATGTCCACAGATACCTCACGGACCGTCTTCTGACCCTTCAGCAACTGGCCATAGGTTGGCTTGTCGATGACCCCGCAGTCTAGCAGCTGTTTGGCCGTCACTGTCTTACGGACGCCGTCGAAGACCAGCGTGGCGGGGTCCAGTTCTTTCTTCCCGCTCTCGTCCGTCTGGGTGTGTTTGGCGCAGGCGTCGGGCCGCTCCCTGAGTTTCCTCAACTCTGCCTCCAGGGTGTCTCTGACGTAGGTCAATTCAGAGAGCTGGGTCTGGGTGATCAGCAGCTTGCTCTTATACCTGTCCTCCCCCTCCCTCAGCTCTCTCATCAGCCGCTCAATCTCAGTCTTCAGAGAGCTCCTCTCCCGCTCCAGTTTCTCCTTCACGGAGTCAAACTGCCTCACAGCACCTTCTTTGGACTCATACTGGCCCTTCCAGTACAGGAAGTCCTTTTTGGCCTGAATGAATTAATGAAGGAATGGATAAAGGAATGGATGAATTTAAAATAAATATATATATATATATATATATATATTAAAGTTGTTTCTAGACGGCAAAGTGAAATCAACAATACACACCTTCTCGTTCTCCTCCTGCAGACGTAGTTTGAGGCGTAACTCGGACTCCAGAGAGAGTTTGATGCGGTTTAGTTCTTCCTCCAGCTTCTGGGACCTGGCCCTGTCTTGGTCTGTCTGCTTCAGCTTTAGCAGAAGAGCATCTTTCTCCATCACCATCTCGCTGTACTGGGTCTTGGTGGACTGTATCAGAGAGGAGGTCTGGATGGGGAGAGATGGGGGAGAGGGGTTGAGGGAGAGGGATAAAGATGGGGAGGGAGAGAGGAGATAGGGGTGGAGGAGAGATAGACAGACAGAGGAAGGGGCAACAAATATTAGTTGAGTAATTAGTTTGAGAATAAGAATGAATGAATGTTTAAAAATGTCACAAAATATAGTGATTTGGCATTTACAATAAGAACGACATGTGACAGCATGCTTTGTTATTGAAGAAACACAACACAGCTCCAATAACTTACCCACACATAAACAATGAGCAGTTATCAATTAAAAATGATAAGAGTAAAGAGATTACCAGTTAAACCGCAACATGGATACATCAACACAATTCACATACAATTGAAAGTGAGTGCAATTAAAGGCACATTTGTACATTGTAGGTTTCCAGAACTTACAAAGGAAATAGGCAGACACTGTAGACTAGGACTGATATCTAGACTAGACAAAGGGACTTCTAGACTAGACAAGGACTTGAGGATGACACTACAGAGACACAAACAGACACCAGAGGACCCATGATGATATACACACTGTGGATCATTGCAGACAAAACAAGCAATGGCAAAAAAGCATGCTGATTGGTCAATCACAGAGGAAGCGTCTACATTCTTAGAAAAAAAAGTTTTATTTCGGCTGTCCCCATAAGATAACCCTTTTTGGTTAGAGGAAGAACCCTTTTTGGTTCCACGTAGAACCCTTTTGGGTTCCATGTAGAACCGACTGTGAAAAGGGTCCTATATGGAACCCAAAAAGGTTCTACATTGAATCAAAAGGGTTCTTCAAAGGGAGAGCCGAAGAACCATTTTAGGTTCTAGATAACACCTTTTTTCTAAGAGTATAGTTGTGGGCGGGATAGCAGTTTTGTGAGAGAAGGCAGAGGGGGAAGCATTCGTTTTTTTTCTTTTAATCTAACGATTGAAAATGCAAATGCCAACACATAAGAATAACTTGTATGTGTTTCACAATCTGATCAGAGCAAAAAACAAAACAACGAACAATCAAAGGCATCAACAGGAGGTATTTCAGCATGCAAGAGTAGGCATTGTCCACAGCCAGCCTAAAGCCTATTCCACTAAGACTAACTAAAGGAGTATAGTTTGATTTAGAGAAACACAAAACAGTCCGACATGAACCTCTAAAAGGTCCAAGACAAGTACCTCCATGGCCTGCCTCTGGACTTGATCTATCTCCATCCTGAGTTTCTCCCTCTCTGAAGAGAGCTCTGCCACCAGGCTCTGGGTCTCCACGCTGCTTCTCAAGCTGCTCTTCAGCTGCAGCTCCAGAGCAGTGATCTGAGACACCAGCTCATCATCAGCTCCCTGTCTGGTTCTCAGCAAATCATCTCTCTCGTTTTTCACTCCCCTCAGCTCCTCCTCGAGTCGCAGTCGCTCCTTGGTCAGTGTCAGGGTCAGGGTCTGGAGTCGTTCCCGTTCTACAGAGCTCTCGTTGAGCGCCCGGCTCTTCTCCTCAATGGTCTTGTAGAGTGTTTCATTGCGCAGGTTTTCCTCACGGACTTTAGCCTGCTCCTGGAGGAACTGCTGTTGGAGAGACTTCAGCTCAGAGCTCAGGGACATCAGGCGCTCCGTGGAGGCCTTGAACTCCTTCAACCTCCTCTCCAGCTCCTCCTGGAGTTTCCTGTGCTCCTCCTCTCCCCTCCTCCCTGTGGTTTGGGCCTCCTCCTGGCTCCGGCGTAGGGTGGTGATGGTGCTGGTGTACTCCCGCATGGTGTGGGTGTTTTTCTGGAGCTCTGTCTCCACGTGCCTCCTCTTGGTCACCTCCTCCTGGTTGGTTCTCCTCAGGGCCTCCGCCTCCCCCTCTAGCCTATCAGCCGTGGCCTGCAGCTCCCTGACGTGTCCCTGTAACCTGGCTACACTCTGCTCTGCCTTATTCTTCTCAACATTCTCCTTCTTAAACTCTGTACGGATGCTAACCAGCTTTTCCTCCACCTCTCTCAGCCGGGTCACGGCCTGGGAGGAGGAGGCCTGCTTGGCCTGAATCTCCCCCAGGAGCAGCTCCAGCCTGGTCCTCTCCTCCTCCAGGGCTCTCCTCCTCCTCTGCTCCTCCTCCAGGCTGTGTGTGAGGAGAACCAGCTGGCCGCTCCTCTCTTGCAGGGCCTTGGTGAGCTCGGACACCTCCTCTCTATACTGATTACTGTCCTCCCCTCTCTCCCTAACTAACATCTCCACCTGCGCCTCCAGCTCCCTCCTCCTCCGCACCTCCTCTGTGACCACAGATCTCTGAACATGCGCCTCCTCCTCGGCCCTCCTCCTCTGCTCCTCGGCCTGGCTCAGACACACCTTCAGCCTCCTGAGCTGGTCCTCCTGGTCTCTCCTCTCGGCCTCTAGCAAGTCACACTGCAGTCTGATGCCCTGGTCCACCTCCTCCCTCTGGGCAGACAGGTGCTGGATGTCCGTCCTGCAGAAGGTCATCTGGGAGTCGTAGCTGAGCTTTAGGTTACTGATCTCCACACTGCACTGGCTCCTTACCTTAGACAGCTCCTGCTCCAGGTCCTTGCAGCGTCGCACCTCCTCCTCCAGCTGCCTCCGTAGCCTCTCTGCCTCCCTCTCCCGGTCCCCCACGCTCTTCTCCACCTCCATCTTGGCCCAGTTGGCCTCCTCCAGCTCCTTCTGCCTCCTCCTCAGCACCTGCTCGTGCTCCTCCTGCTGCTTCCTGTAGCACTCCTCCGCCAGCATCCTCTTCCTCTTCTCCTCCTCCATGAGGGAGGTGAGGCGGGCCACCTGCTCCTGCAGATCCTTCAGTTGGCCGTGGGTGGAGGCCAGAGTGTCCTGGGTGACGCTGCACTGTAGGGCCTTGCTCCTCTTCACCTCCTCCACAGAGTGGAGCTGCTCCTGCAACTGGGAGAGCTCCAGTCGATAGCGAGCTAACGCCTCCTCCAGAGAACTGTTCTTGGTGTTGCGGTACCCGATATCCTCTTTAAGGAGTCGTAGCTCCTCCTCCAACAGGTCGATCCTGGTGTTACGCATCTAGAGGAGGAGGAGGAAGGATTAGGGTCCAGGTGTGAGGTAGAGTGGATGAAGTACATGCAGGGCTCTACATTTAAAAAAAATCATTGGTAGCACTGGTGCTCCCAACTAGGGCAGTGGTGGTCATGAAATTTAGTCAGCCGGTGATTGTCAAGCAAATAACTGTACCTGCCGGTCTCACGGTAATTGACCGTTAATTAACATTAACATATTTAGCATTTATTGGCTTCAACGCATAGCCTACCATCCACTGATGCAGACCTTTGGAACATCAACATTTAAAACAAACGAATAAATCAATGTAATATAGCCTACGCCATCACAATAAACCAAATTTTTTATTTTAGACAGGTCTAAAGAAACATGATATGAAGAAAATGTAGTCTATTTCAGAAGAACAGAATTGCATACTCTGAGTTGTCCTTATGTTAGGCTCTGGCTATGTCATATGGCTATTGCCTACACTAGTTCATTTAGCAGACAAGATTTGCTTATAATTCTGTGGCATTATTTTATATTATTTTATAGTATGAAGAATACAATTGAACATAGCTGAATAATATAGAAAGGATATTTTCTCCAAACGATTTGAGGGAGTTTGCACATCCGGCTATTCTGTGTTGAGCGGTTAACAAAGAAACAGGTAGTCCTATATGCTTAATTTAGAGTTATTTATGTAACTGTAGTTACATACGTTGGGCTATATGTTTTGATTTTTAATACATTTTAAGGCTACATGATGCGACTCTAAAAGGTTGCATGAAAGGCATGAGCTCTGCTTAGTTTTTTGTGCAGGCTGTACAAACTTCATCAGTCTCTCATTCACAATTTCACAAGCACTTGATAATGCCTTCACATTTCCCGGCAGCATCCCCTTTGTGTGGCCGTACTGCCCCCTAAAAAAATCCATGCCTTTTGCGGCCAGTGGCCGTTGTGCCCTTGGGCTGAATATAATAATTATAATTCCCCTCTCCCGGCTGCGTGCTCGAAGCACCTCTCACTCACATGGCTCCCCGTCACGTGATCGAGTCTTTCTCACAGGCTACAAGTGAAGACAGACACATCGGGGACGCAACTGCGCGCGTCCTTATCCAATTCAGAGGTGCATATTGAAGATATTGGAAGAACTGTCCACATTTAATTTTCGTCAGCCAACAAGATGAGTAGGCCTAACGAACAGCATAAGCACTAGCCTATGTCAATCTACTATCCCCCATAGTACAAAAGTTGACCTATTCTATTCTTTGCGAGAAATAAATATTCCAAACATAGTCTGGGACAGTTGTGGGATGCGATAGATCCCAAATTAATACAACCACTAGCATCAAAAAACATGTTTTATGCAATGAGGCTGACGCAACAGGTCAGAACATTTACAGTGAGGGAAAAAAGGTTTTGATCCCCTGCTGATTTTGTACGTTTGCCCACTGACAAAGACATGATCAGTCTATCATTTTAATGGTAGGTTTATTTGAACAGTGAGACAGAATAACAACAAAATAATCCCTTTAAGAGTGTGCTCCTAATCTCAGCTCGTTACCTGTATAAAAGACACCTGGGAGATCAGATATCTTTCTGATTGAGAGGGGGTCAAATACTTATTTCCCTCAATAAAATGCAAATCAATTTATAACATTTTTGACATGCTTTTTTTCTGGATTTTGTTGTTGTTTTTCTGTCTCTCACTGTTCAATTAAACCTACCAATACATTTGTATAGACTGATCATTTCTTTTTCAGTGGGCAAACGTACAAAATCAGCAGGGGATCAAATACTTTTTTCCCCTCACTGTAGCTTAAAATGTTGATAAACTATTTGGCTATTTCTTCACATTATAAGCGCAGCAATGCACACATGGCAGTAGGCTATAAACGCAAATGTTCCATTCGCGGGAAAACACCATTATCAAAAGTGACCACAAATGTGATTATGCATGTAATGCTTTTATTATAAAGGTGCATTTTTATGGTGAAAACTATCTTCCCCAAACTTGAAACTCACGCGCTGCGTATGTATACCAGTTAGGCTCTACACCCGTTGTAAAGCAGATTGATGTGCTTCATTTTCAGAAATTATTTCGCCACTTTAGTTGTGATACAAACCGTATCAAAACATATACAGTGAGGGAAAAAAGTATTTGATCCCCTGCTGATTTTGTACGTTTGCCCACTGACAAAGAAATGATCAGTCTATACAAATGTATTGGTAGGTTTAATTGAACAGTGAGAGACAGAATAACAAAAAAATCCAGAAGAACGCATGTCAAAAATGTTATAAATTGATTTGCATTTTAATGAGTGAAATAAGTATTTGACCCCCTCTTAATCAGAAAGATTTCTGGCTCCCAGGAGTCTTTTATACAGGTAACAAGCTAAGATTAGGAGCACACTCTTAAAGGGAGTGCTCCTAATCTCAGCTTGTTACCTGTATAAAAGACACCTGTCCACAGAAACAATCAATCAATCAGATTCCAAACTCTCCACCATGGCCAAGACCAAAGAGCTCTCCAAGGATGTCAAGGACAAGATTGTAGACCTACACAGTGCTGGAATGGGCTACAAGACCATCGCCAAGCAGCTTGGTGAGAAGGTGACAACAGTTGGTGCGATTATTCGCAAATGGAAGAAACACAAAATAACTGTAAATCTCCCTCAGCCTGGGGCTCCATGCAAGATCTTACCTCGTGGAGTTGCAATGATCATGAGAACGGTGAGGAATCAGCCCAGAACTACACGGGAGGATCTTGTCAATGATCTCAAGGCAGCTGGGACCATAGTCACCAAGAAAACAATTGGTAACACACTACGCCGTGAAGGACTGAAATCCTGCAGCGTCCGCAAGGTCCCCCTGCTCAAGAAAGCACATATACAGGCCCGTCTGAAGTTTGCCAATGAACATCTGAATGATTCAGAGGAGAACTGGGTGAAAGTGATGTGGTCAGATGAGACCAAAATCGAGCTCTTTGGCATCAACTCAACTCGCCGTGTTTGGAGGTGGAGGAATGCTGCCTATGACCCCGAGAACACCATCCCCACCGTCAAACATAGAGGTGGAAACATTATGCTTTGGGGGTGTTTTTCTGCTAAGGGGACAGGACAACTTCACCGCATCAAAGGGACGATGGACGGGGCCATGTACCGTCAAATCTTGGGTGAGAACCTCCTTCCCTCAGCCAGGGCATTGAAAATGGGTCATGGATGATCCAAACAGTGATGACCCAAAACACAAAGGCAACAAAGGAGTGGCTCAAGAAGAAGCACATTAAGGTCCTGGAGTGGTCTAGCCAGTCTCCAGACCTTAATCCCATAGAAAATCTGTGGAGGGAGCTGAAGGTTCGAGTTGCCAAATGTCAGGCTTGAAACCTTAATGACTTGGAGAAGATCTGCAAACAGGAGTGGGACAAAATCCCTCCTGAGATGTGTGCAAACCTGGAGACCAACTACAAGAACCGTCTGACCTCTGTGATTGCCAACAAGGGCTTTGCCACCAAGTAGTAAGTCATGTTTTGCAGAGGGGTCAAATATTTATTTCCCTCATTAAAATGCAAATCAATTTATAACATTTTTGACATGCGTCTTTCTGGATTTCTTTGTTGTTATTCTGTCTCTCACTGTTCAAATAAACCTACCATTCAAATTAGACTGATCATGTCTTTGTCAGTGGGCAAACGTACAAAATCAGCAGGGGATCAAATTCTTTTTTCCCCTCACTGTAGGCCTATGGGTACATGAGGTGTGCGACTATGATTTGAAAAAGTCGCAACAAAAAGGTATGCGTTTCTTGCCTTACTGCACACAAGCCGGGCATCATTCACAAGTGATAATATATCATTCACAAGTGATAGAATAATATCGTCACCCATCAGACTATACTTGATTTCATCTTGTCTTTACATACACTAAATAATATATATGTGTGAAATTTGTTTTGTTTTAGAATGGACCATTATCATGCACCTGTCTCGAAACAGGAGGAGGGGGGAAAAATACATGTCATCTATGCACTTAAATAGCAAATGGAGGACGCTTCTCCCATGGTTCCACAGCTGAGATTGGAGTATCTGTCCATAGGACCACTGTAAGCCGTACACTCGACAGAGCTGGGCTTTACGGAAGAGTGGCCAGAAAAAAGCCATTGCTTAAAGAGAAAAATAAGCAAACACGTTTGGTGTTCGCCAAAAGGCATATGGGAGACTCCCCAAACATATGGAAGAAGGTACTCTGGTCAGATGAGACTAGATTTGAGATTTTGGGCCATCAAGGAAAACGCTATGTCTGGCGCAAACCCAACACCTCTCATCACCCAGAGAACACCATCCCCACAGTGAAGCATGGTGGTGGCAGCATCATGCTGTGGGGATGTTTTTCATCGGCAGGGACTGGGAAACTGGTCAGAATTGAAGGAATGATGGATGGTGCTAAATACAGGGAAATTCTTGAGGGAAACCTTTTTCAGTCTTCCAGAGATTTGAGACTGGGACGGAGGTTCACCTTCCAGCAGGACAATGACCCTAAGCATACTGCTAAAGCAACACTCGAGTGGTTTAAGGGAAAATATTTAAATGTCTTGGTATGGCCTAGTCAAAGCCCAGACCTCAATCCAATTGAGAATCTGTGGTATGACTTAAAGATTGCTGTACACCAGTGGAACCCATCCAACTTGTAGGAGCTGGAGCAGTTTTGCCTTGAAGAATGGGCAAATATCCCAGTGGCTAGATGTGCCAAGCTTAGGGGGGGATAAGGTAGCTTAAGGGGCAAAAGATGGCTCTACAAAGTATAGACTTTGGGGAGGTGAATAGTTATGCACGCTCAAGTTTTTTTTCTTTCTTCTTATTTCTTGTTTGTTTCACCCCAAAAAATATTTTGCATCTTCAAAGTGGTAGGCATGTTGTGCAAATCAAATGATACAACCCCCCCCAAAAAAAATATATATTATAATTCCAGGTTGTAAGGCAACAAAATAGAACAAATGCCAAGGGGGGTGAATACTTTCGCAAGCCCCTGTATTTGGTAAAAGACCAAGTCCATATTATGGCAAGAACAGCTCAAATAAGCAAAGAGAAACGACAGTCCATCATTACTTTAAGACATGAAGGTCAGTCAATCCGGAATATTTCGAGAACTTTGAAAGTTTCTTCAAGTGCAGCCGCAAAAATCATCATGTGCTATGACTTAACTGGCTCTCATGAGGACCGACACAGGAAAGGAAGACTCAGAGTTACCTCTAAGTTCATTAGAGTTAACTGCACCTCAGATTGCAGCCCAAATAAATGCTTCACAGAGTTCAAGTAACAGACAGCTCAACATCAACTGTTCCGAGGAGACTGCGTGAAGCAGGCCTTCACGGTCGAATTGCTGCAAAGAAACCACTACTAAAGGACACCAATAAGAAGAAGACACTTGCTTGGGCCAAGAAACACGAGCAATGGACATTAGACCGGTGGAAATCTGTCCTTTGGTCTGATGAGTCCAAATTTGAGATTTTTGGTTCCATCCGCCGTGTCTTTGTGAGACGCAGAGTAGGTGAACGGATGATCTCCGCATGTGTGGGTCCCACCGTGAAACATGGAGGAGGAGGTGTGATGGTGCTTTCCTGGTGACACTGTCTGTGATTTATTTAGAATTCGAGGCACACTTAACCAGCATGGCTACCACAGCATTCTGCAGCAATACGCCATCCCATCTGGTTTGCGCTTAGTGGGACTATCATTTGTTTTTCAACAGGACAATGACCCAACACACCTCCAGGCTGTGTAAAGGCTATTTGACCAAGAAGGAGAGTGATGGAGTGCTGCATCAGATGACCTGGCCTCCACAGTCACCTGACCTCAACCCAATTGAGATGGTTTGGGATGAGTTGGACTGCAGAGTGAAGGAAAAGCAGCCAACAAGGGGTCAGCATACAGTATGTGGGAACTCCTTCAAGACTGTTGGAAAAGCATTCCTCATGAAGCTGGTTGAGAGAATGCCAAGAGTGTGCAAAGCTGTCATCAAGGCAAAGAGTGGCTACTTTGAAGAACCTAAAATATTACAGATATTTTGCTTTGTTTAACACTTCTTTGGTAACTACATGATTCCATATGTGTTATTTCATAATTTTGATGTCTTCACTATTATTCTACAATGTAGAAAATAGTAAAAAATTAAAAATAAACCTTGAATGAGTAGGTGTCTAAACTTTTGACCGGTACTGTAAATTTGCTAAATAAAAACCTGTTTTTGTTTTGTCATCATGGGGTATTGTGTGTAGATTGAGGAGGGGGAAAAAACTATTTAATCCATTTTAGAATAAGGCTGTAACGTAATAAAATGTGGAAAAAGTAAAGGGGTCTGAATACATTTTCCAAATGCACTGTAGTTAGGGCCTTATAAAATCGTTGTTCTTTTTTGCCTAATTCCATTTTGTTTTGTCCCAAATTTAAATGTTAGTCATTTATTAGACGCTCTTATCCAGAGCGACATAAAGGAGCAATTAGGGTTAATTGCCTTGCTCAAGGGCACATTGACAGAGTTTTCACTTAGTCCGTTTGGGGATTCAAACCAGCAACCTTTTGGTTACTGGCCCAATGCTCTTAACCACTAGGCTACCTGCCATCCAATTTCTTGGTTTTGTTTTTCCAGGTTTATGATTTTCTCCAGTTTTTTCAGGTTTTCACTCTCTAAATAACACTTTTTACATCTGAAAATAACAGTCCAAAACAATGCTTAGACCACATCAGGAGACCACTTTTGAGGTCTGGGACAAATCTAATAAATGTGTATTTTTTTGGGTACTTTGGTCTTTCTATAAACTAGGGTATCAGTGAGGATTTCCTACACTGGACAACTTGTTACAGCTGTTGATAAGTCATTGATAATAACATGACAATTTTTTTCAGGTCATTATATTAAGATATATGGGGGGATCATAGCTATATTCAAGAAAATGTACGAGTTGATTTAAACCTTTATCATGGTTGGTGTCCAAAATCATGTGACATCAAACATTACTTTTCTGTCCTTGCATTTATGGCAGTGTAAGTTGTTATGTAATATATTAAGCATTAATCAGTTAAATTAGACATTGAACTTGAATCTCGTAAGAATCCTGGATCTAGCTATCTGAATTTTTTTGTATAGAGATCTCAGAAATGCAGTGTAACTACGTAACATTTTGTGTCTCCTTATGTTACAGGGCGAAAACTGTTTTCATGGGCACACAAATCCCAAATAATGTATCCATTGCAAAATCGAATGCTTCTAACCGAAAGAGTCATCTTACCTTGATACTTAACACATAAATCAATACTGTCATTAATGTGGTTCTTCAATAATTATGCATAATACTTGTGATGCGCATTTGGTGTCCAGCTGATTAGTTACACTGTGATATTTTCACACATCATCATCAGACCCAGGAAGGAATTTTCCGAATTACAGTCAAGTGACGAACAGCTGTTGTGATAGTGCAGGCAATGCAACAACAGCCCAAGTGCTGGAAAAGGGTGTTCTAATGTTGGTGTCTCATTCGTTATACCAGGGAAGACAGTTGTGCCTGGATCCACATTGGATCTAATATCCCTAGCGAATTGATGTTGATCATATGTTGTTGTCTGTTTGATTTACAGAAGGGTCTCCTTAGATTGAACAGAGACAGCATCAAGGTACTGAGTTCATGTTTTCATATGTTTTTGTCCCTCGGATTGGACACAGAGTCTACTGTGCACAATTGTGTAGGATAGACTATTGCACAACACCCAATGCTATTCCTATTAATTATTCTGGATATAATAACAACAAATTACATAGCCTAGTGGGCTTCTTCACAATTTCATCTGGTAATGAAATAACATGACAAATACATTTTGTTTTCCATGTTAGACCTGCAATTTTAAACAATACAAGAGACTTGAAGTAGCCTACTGAACATGAATTTGGAGCTCAGAAATTGAAGTACTGGAATAGGCCTACCTTGAAAAACAGACATTTCCTCAATTTGGTGCTTGAAAAGTTATTGTAATTATTGTAGCCAAGTTATAAGTTCTCCTGTTCCCTTATAATTATCCGTGATTTAATTTTTGATCCGTTTTTGTGAGAGATGTGGCCAGCTTCGTTAGTTTCCCGCCGCTTCAATAGAAGGGTGTTGCACTACTCTGTTGCTGTAAAATCACGTGCGGTTATTATGAGGACGATAACATCTCATGTTGGCTTCAACTTGGCTTTCCATACAAATCCTTCCATAAATTTTTTTAACCTGTTTTTTGGTAACTTTCTCATGATAAAAACAGCAATGGTGAGATTCAAAAGGTGAGATTAATGCTACCACTATTCATGGTTTTATTATGTGTCCTTGCGTCGGCCACAAAGGCTACAGAAGAATCACTATGCATGCATCTAATCTATTTAGTCAGGCCATGTCCACATTATTCTCACATATTTTAGAATGTAATTATAATTTGAACATCAATTCATTAGCAAGGCATGTTTTTGGGTAGGGGAGGTATACTTGGGTAAATTAATTATTATTTTGAACTGTTTGGGCTACAAACGATCCGTTTTCAATCATTACAACATTATTATTAAATGCAGGTTGCACAGCAAAATATTAAGGAGCATATGCAACTAAAATGGTAACACTTTAGAGCCCTGAGTACATAACTAATATATTTGATTTAATATAATAATAATACTTTTTTTTTTAAGTTAGATTTACCAGTTATAAGGCTGAATAAGATTTGCAATGTATTCATTACAACATGGAAAATAAACTTGAAACTATAATGAAGAAGGTCTAAAAGCTCATTGTTGTAAAAACAGCTGAACAGATTGACTCTTAAAGCGGTGTGGTCAGTGTTGTTCCTCTCAGTACCTTGAGCTCCTCCATGTTCTTGTGTAGTTCTCCCAGGTATTTATAGTAGTCGCCAGACAGAGTGAGCAGCTCGATGTAACGGGTCTGCAGTAGAGTAGCCTGCGAGAGGGCATACAGCACAGTTAATCACAGAAACATACACTACTCAGTAACACAAAGTTACATAACAATTAACTCAGTGGTAACATTGTTAACATACTGGGCCCCGAATACACCGGACTAAGACCCAGGTCTACCTGTTTACTGGGTTTCTAAACCCTGGTAAAAACAGAGTTTGTATGTATAAAAGGCTAGATTCACCTTGACACTGAAGGCACTTAGTAACAGAGATGTACATGTACTGTATGTACCTGTATAAGTAAACAGTATATGTCGTCTGAGTGACTGGGTGGAGCTATGATTGTTACCTCCTCTGTGAGCTGAGTAGAAGGAGACTGTGGCATGGTCCTCTTCATACGGATGTTCAGTAGAGTCTCTAGACCAGCACTGTATGAAGCCAACTCCAGCTCATAATCCTGAAAACAAATATATCTTAAATTGACAGGAATAGAAGGCAGGAAAAGTAGTTCATTACTATACTATGACTGGTATAGTAATACATGGGCCGTATGTGAAAGCCCTTACCTTGATGGAGTTCACACAGGCGTCAGTGTCTCTCAGAACACTCTCAACACTCTCCCTCTTCACCTTGATCTCAGAGTTCAGAGCCTAGACAAACACATAAAAACCTCCATATGTTGATTATATTGCTCTGAACAATTAGACTGTTTGTTTGTTTGTTTGTTTGTTTGTTTGTTTGTTTGACTGACCTTCTGCTGGTTGAGGTGTTCGTCCAGGGCTGTGATGCTGTCTATCTTGGTGGCCTGCAGGGTGTCCTGTTTCTGACGCGTAGCACCGATCCACTCACTGAGGACTGAGCTAGTGGTGGTGTACTGCTGGAGTCGCCCCTGGTACCCCTCTAGGTCCCTCAGTCTGATAGAGGAAAAGCAAGATATACAGGTAAAAAAATGTCATCTATAGTAAATGTTTTAAGTCATCAAAAAGTAAAGGAAGGGGGTAAAGCACATCAAAAGGTGGAGAACAGGACTCTATAAACAGAAGAAGTCAGAGGGAGAACAAAACAGATACAGCTAGAGACTGAGATATATGTATTTGAGTGAGATATGGAACCAAAAATGTGTGCATAGATAAGATATAGAGAGGTCTGTATACCGGAAGTCTATCTGGCTCTGGAGGCGTCTCCAGCGGTCAGACAGCTGGGTGACTTGTTCACTGTATCTGGACAGGTCCACGTCACACCTGTGGAAGGCTCCGCCCACCTGGCCATTCCACTGGATCGCCTTCCCGAGCTCCGTCTCCATGGAAACCAGGACGTCCCTCTTCCCCTCCAGCTCTGCCCTCATACTCTACACACACGAAGTGCAAGCAGTAATGTCATGTACTGTTTTATATTTTGTTTTATATGTAATGTAAGTGCTTTAATATGTTTGGACCCCAGGAAGAGTAGCTACTGCCTTGGCAGCAGCTAATGGGGATCCCTAATAAATACAAATACAAATACACACACACACACACACACAACAGAACATCTGAGACTGGCCTTTTCAGAGCACATATCGGGAACAGTAATAACCACAAAACTCACTGACTTCAAAGCATTTGCACACAACAGACCATTTAGCCGAGAAGCACCACACACAGCTAACTGACAGACTGAATAATTGCTGTGACAGACACTGCCATTCCCAAAGTTTTGGGGCTTGTGTTTCATACAGTAACTGTTACCTTCAGAGTGGACCTGTAGTCCTCCACCTCTGCAGGATCCAGGGATGTGGTCTCCTTCTCTGTCAGTCTGGCCTCATGGACCTTAATGATGTCCTCAGCCCTGGACACACTCTGCAGGAGGGCCCTTAGAGCCCGCAGCCTGGGAGGGAGAAATGGAGGGAGGACAGAGAAGAGAAGAAGGGGGGAGGGAGAGAGAGAGAGAGAGAGAGATAGAGAGAGAGATGTAGAGAGAATATGTCAAAACAAATTAGTTCAATTTGAGCAATGAGTGGTGAGTGTGTGAATGGATGAGTTTGTCTGTGTATGGAATACTTATCTGGGTATTCTGCAGAAAACCCTTTCAGGCTGTGTGTATACTCATACAGCATCATGTTTACCTTTGTAGGTAGGCGGCGGAGCATCCGTCCAGACTGCCCAGTCTCTCGTTGATGAGGCTGAGTTGGCTGCGTAAGAACGTGGCTTTGTCAGAGTCAGTCATGTCCTCCAGTTCCTTCAGAACACGCTCATTCAGACACCGGTACTCCTCACGGATAGAGTCCACATCCCTCTGTACAGACTGGGGATAACACACATTTAGTCACGTGCACAAACCTAACCCTACATACACAGTAGTACTCCTAGGTTGTACAGTATATTGTATCGGTGTGTGCGTGTGTCCGTGTGTGTGTGTACCTCTAGTTGGCTGATCCTCAGACCACAGTCGTGCGCTCCGTCCTCTCCCAGACAGATGTGGATGTGCTGAGTAAGCCCCGCCTCCGCTTCCTCCAGGCGCAGTCTGAGCGTGTGCAGCTCCGTCAGGCTATGTGACGTCACCACCACCTTCTTCTTCACCTTCTTAACCACCTCCTTTTTCACATCCTGTTGCTTAATCTCCACTATCTTGGTCTCCTCTATCTTCTTTGCCTCCTTTTGATTGGTCGCCAGTATCCTGGCGTCCTCCTCTGCCTTGATCCTCCCTTCGTTGGCGGTCTGTTGTGCAGCTAGGGACAGAGAGAGATGGAGAGGTTAGAGGTCATATGCTGTATGGTAAAGGTACAACTTAAATTATTGACATGCACTCAGAGTACATACTGTAGGTGCAGAGACACAGCAGAATAGAGGAGCATACTTTCCCTACAGTGAGAGAGAATAGAGGAGCATACTGTCCCTACAGTGAGAGAGAATAGAGGAGCATACTGTCCATACAGTGAGAG
This sequence comes from Coregonus clupeaformis, assembly GCF_020615455.1. Lineage (NCBI taxonomy): Eukaryota > Metazoa > Chordata > Actinopteri > Salmoniformes > Salmonidae > Coregonus > Coregonus clupeaformis. The sequence goes on from NC_059211.1 coordinate 31,591,584, forward strand.
AGAATAGAGGAGCATACTGTCCATACAGTGAGAGAGAATAGAGGAGCATACTGTCCCTAAAGTGAGAGAGAATAGAGGAGCATACTGTCCCTACAGTGAGAGAGATGCTTTCTGTATATCTACTGTATATCTTTACTGTATATCTACTGTATCTCTACTATATCTCTAATGTATATCTACTATATCTACTGTATATCTACTCACTGTAATGGACCTGATACTGTATATCTACTCACTGTAAGCAGGTAGCTGGACCACCAGTTGGTCATAGTGAGACTGGGCTCCAGTGTACTGGCTCTCGATGCTCCTCTTGTCCTCGTCCTTGAACATCTCAGAGCCATGGCAACAGTGTGTGAACTCTGAGTAGTGGGCCTCCAGACTCTTCAGCATGCTGTGGTACTCCTCAGGACGCATACGGGACAGCTGAGAGGACACACATTAAGAAACATTCAGACACTGTTTTTGTGTCCTCGGTTTGGTGAATCACTGTGTTGTTATGATTTGAATGTAGTTTTTTGTAGTCAGGTCATTTGTAATCTTAGTAATAGTGGACTCAGCTGCACCATAAAGTCAAACTCTGACATTTGAGTCAGTCGTGGACCTTTTTAGTGAAACTGCCTGTAGTGACAGTGATGACGTGGTTAGGGTGATGACAACGATATGGTTACAGTGGTGATAGGTTCTTACCATGGTGATGGTGAGTGAGTTGATGCGTGTGATGTCCTGGACACAGTACTGCCAGGAGATGAGACTCTTTATGTTGATGTAGAGCTGGTTCCACACAGACAGGATGGCCTCATAGTACTGCTCATTCCTGATGGACCACACAACAATGACAGTGATTTAGTCCTTGCATCGCATGTGTGCATGCGTGCGTACATACATGTATACGTGCGTGCGTACATATATGTGTGTGTGTGTGAGTGTTCTTACTTGTTGGCCAGGTTGATGCCCAGGGAGTTGGGTGGTGGCACCAGCAGACAGACAGAAGGCACCAGCATGTCCAGTCCTCCTGGTCCTGTCACCTGCCACTTACTGCGTTGGGAGTTGTCTTTCAGGATGCCCTCGTTTCCCTTCAGAATTACCTTCTGTAGAGCACAATACAGTTGAAGTCGGAAGTTTACATACTCTTAGGTTGGAGTCATTAAAAATAGTTTTTCAACCACTCCACAAATTTCTTGTTAACAAACTATAGTTTTGGCAAGTCGGTTAGGACATCTACTTTGTGCATGACACAATTAATTTTTCCAACAATTGTTTACAGACAGATTATTTAACTCATAATTCACTGTATCACAATTCCAGTGGGTCAGAAGTTTACATACACTAAGTTGACTGTGCCTTTAAACAGCTTGGAAAATTCCAGAAAATGATGTCATGGCTTTAGAAGCTTCTGATAGGCTAATTGACATCATTTGAGTCAAACAATAGTACGCAAGTATAAATACCATGGGACCACGCAGCCGTCATACCGCTCAGGAAGGAGACGCGGTATGAGAGATGAACGTACTTTGGTGAGAAAAGTGCAAATCAATCCCAGAACAACAGCAAAGGACCTTGTGAAGATGCTGGAGGAAACAGGTACAAAAGTATCTATATCCACAGTAAAACGAGTGCTATATCGACATAACCTGAAAGGCCGCTCAGCAAGGAAGAAGCCACTGCTCCAAAATTGCCATAAAAAAGCCAGACTACGGTTTGCAACTGCACATGGGGACAAAGATCGTACTTTTTGGAGAAATTAACTCTGGTCTGATGAAACAAGAATAGAACTGTTTGGCCATAATGACCATCGTTATGTTTGGAGGAAAAAGGGGGTACTTGCAAGACGAAGAAAACCCTCCCAACCGTGAAGCACAGGGGTGGCAGCATCATGCTGTGGGGGTGCTTTGCTGCAGGAGGGACTGGTGCACTTCACAAAATAGATGGCATCATGAGGAAGGAATATTATGTGGATATATTGAAGCAACATCTCAAGACATCAGTCAGGAAGTTAAAGCTTGGTCGCAAATGGGTCTTCCAAATGGACAATGACCCCAAGCATACTTCCAAAGTTGTGGCAAAATGGCTTAAGGACAACAAAATCAAGGTATTGGAGTGGCCATCACAAAGCCCTGACCTCAATTCTATAGAAAATGTGTGGGAAGAACTGAAAAAGCATGTGCGAGCAAGGAGGCCTACAAACCTGACTCAGTTACACCAGCTCTGTCAGGAGGAATGGGCCAAAATTCACCCAACTTATTGTGGGAAGCTTGTGGAAGGCTACCCGAAACGTTTGACCCAAGTTAAACAATTTAAAGGCAATGCTACCAAATACTAATTGAGTGTATGTAAACTTCTGACCCACTGGGAATGTGATGAAAGAACTAAAAGCTGAAATAAATCATTCTCTCTACTATTATTCTGACATTTCACATTCTTAAAATAAAGTGGTGATCCTAACTGACCTAAGACAGGGATTTTTTACTAGGATGAAATGTCAGGAATTGTGAAAAACTGAGTTTAAATTTATTTGGCTAAGGTGTATGTAAACTTCCGACTTCAACTGTAGGTTGATAAATTGCTATGTTTTCATTTATGAAGCCCTTTTACAAAACGTCCCACTGTACCTAACATCTTCACTAAACTTTAGACATACGAGTTACCACACCCGGTCTCAGGGATGGTTAACTCCGTAAATGTATTTGGTCTCTACTGAGTTAGGTAAATCAGCTTCTAGTTTTCTTGCACCTTATTTGTGGAACAATCTTCAAAATGTTCTTACATTTGATGTTGTGGTTCCTCTAGGGCAATTCAGAAGGCTGATTGAGGACCTTATTACTGATGAATGTGTTGTTTTTTAACCATGTTGTTCTTTCTGCTTGCATTTTGTATTTATATTGATGTGTGTATTTTCTGTAATTTATGTAATTCAGGGCTCATCTGTAAAAGAGACCTTGGTCTCAGTATGACTCCCTGATAAAATAAAGGTGAAATAAATCAAATGAAATAAACATGTGTCTGACCTGGTCCTGTTTGAAGTCACACAGGGCCTGTACCATAACAGGACTACTGCTCTTCTCTTCCTCAGGGTTACGTGGTCTCAGCCTCACGATGCTCTTGGACATGTTGACCAGGTGCTGCACCTGCCTCTTATTCTCCATGATCCGCTCCTTCTCCTTCTGTTGGACACAAAGGTTAGGGTTCAGAGGTTAATATCCATATCAGAGGACAAGGGGAGAAATTGAACTTGGGATTTCTTCACATATTACTGCCTATTCCCCATGTAGTGCACAGTTTCTTTTTACCGGAGTGACTACAGTCAAAAGTAGTGCACTATATGGGGAATTGTTTGTTTGAGATATAGCATTGAACAACATCTGTGGTGCTGATATACATGTCTTACCTCCAGGCCCTTGAGTAGTTCCAGCAGGTTTTCCAGAGGTGTGTTCCTGTCGCTGGTGAACTTCCTACGGATGTTCTCATGCTCCTTCTGCAGCTTGCTGTACGTCTCATTGGCCTCCTTGAAGAACTGGCTGTATGCAGCATTCTCCTTCAGGTGGACATGAATACACTTGGTGATCTGGAGGAGCCAGCTCCACTGGGTCTGCAGAGTGTCCATGTAGGCCTGGAAGAAATAAAAACAGAAGGATAGAGTGGTTAAAGGATGAATGAAAGGGGTGGATGGAAAGGAAGATGAGAGAACTCGTATCAAGATAACCATCACAATGAATAACACTGAACAAAAATATAAATGCAACATGTAAAGTGTTGGTCCCATGTTTCATGAGCTGAAATAAAAGATCCCAGAAGTTTTCCATATGCACAAAAAGCTTCTTTCTCTCAAACTTTGTGAACAAATTTGTTTACATCCCTGTTACTGAGCATTCTCCTTTGCCAAGATAATCCATCCACCTGACAGATGTGGCATATCAAGAAGCTAATTAAGCAGCATGATCATAAAAGGCCACTCTAAAATGTGAAGTTTTGTCACACAACACAATGCCACAGATGTCTCAAGTTTTGTGGGAGCGTGCAATAGGCATGCTGATTGCAGGAATGTCCACCAGAGCTGTTGCCAGATAACTGAATGTTCATTTCTCTACCATAAGCCACCTCCAACGTCGTTTTAGAGAATTTGGCAGTACGTCCAATCACAGACCACGAGTAACCACGCCAGCCACTCAGACAGCTGATGAAACTGTGGGTTTGCACAACCGAAGAATTTCTGCACAAACTGTCAGAGACCGTCTCAGGGAAGCTCATCGGTGTGCTCGTCGTCCTCATGAGGGTCTTGACCTGACTGCAGTTCGGCGCCGTAACCGACTTCAGTGGGCAAATTCTCACCTTCGATGGCCACTGACACGCTGGAGAAGTGTGCTCTTCACGGATTAATCCTGGTTTCAACTGTACCGGGCAGATGGCGAGCAGTTGGCTGATGTCAACATTGTGAACAGAGTGCCCTTTGGTGGCAGTGGGGTTATGGTATGGGCAGACATAAGCTATGGACAACGAACACAATTGCATTTTATTGATGGCAATTTGAATGCACAGAGATACCGTGACGAGATCCTGAGGTCCATTGTCGTGCCATTCATCCGCCGCCATCACCTCATGTTTCAGCATGATAATGCACAGCCACATCTCGCAAGGATCTGTACACAATTACTGGAAGCTGAAAATGTCCCAGTTATTGGCCTGCATACTCACCAGACATGTCACCCATTGAGCATGTTTGGGATGCTCTGGATCAACGTGTACAATAGAGTGTTCCAGTTCCCGCCAATAACCAGCAACTTCGCACAGCCATTGAAGACGAGTGGGACAACATTCCACAGGCCAAAATCAACAGCCTGATAAATTCTATGCGAAGGAGATATGTCGCGCTGCATTAGGCAAATGGTGGACACACCAGATACTGACTGGTTTTCTGATCCACGCCCCTACCTTTTTTTTTTTCAGGTATCTGTGACCAACAAATGCATATCTGTATTCCCAGTCATGTGAAATCCATAGATTAGGGCCTAATGACTCATTTCCTTATATGAACTGTAACTAAGTAGAATCTTAAATTGTTGCATTTATAATTTTGTTCAGTGTAGATAACTACAGTAGATACTGCTAGATATCATGGGCCACAGCAAGAGTAGCTGTTGCGACTGTAACAGCTAATAATCAAATAAATAATCAAATAGATATTCTCCTCACCTCGATCTTGTCAGAGGCAGGGTGATGGTTCTTCAGAAGGCTGTCCACTTTAAACTTCAGTTTATTCAGGTCTTTCTCCTTCTCCTCCAGGGTACTCATCAGTTTCTGTCAGAGAACAACAACACAGTTAGGGCAGAACTGGAGACAGAAACAGTGTTAGGCCCTGGGGACCCATTGGGACTGGAGGAGTGATCTGTGGTTTCATTGCACAACTCTGTGGTTTGGTAATTGGCATTATAGTTCTCTAGTGTACAGAATGCAAAACAGATTAACAACACATAATAATAGGCAGATACACAATAAACTAGATGTGTCAGTCACGGGACTAGACACAAACAATACTAATCATCAGGAATGATCAGGAACAATTAAGAATTATTACAGCTAGGCTGCACCCCAAATGGCACCCTATTCCCTACATTGACCAGAGCCCTGGTGAAAAGTACTGCACTAAATAGGTAATAGGGTGACATTTGGTACGCAGACATCCTGTATGGCCTCTATGGGAATAATCAATTAGCATTTCCCCCCTCCCACTGTGACACTTGACCTTTAACCCTTGACCCAGTCCTTACCGAGTAGCTCTCCTGCTTCTTGGGAATGTAGAGGTCGATGTTGTTTTCCCCCCAGTCGAACACCAGTTCTTCCTCCTCTCTCTCATTCACCCACATGATTTCTCTGCTGATCTCCTCAATGATCTGCTGTAGCTCTCTCAGCTGGTTGTTACGGCCATGAGACATTTTCTGACAGAAAACATGGTAAGACATCTATAGTTAGGTACAATCAATCAATCTATTGTGACCAGTGGTGTAGTGCTATTGTTGGGGGCTTTGGGTGTCCTTGGCAGAACGGTGTCGCAGTAACCAAGTGGTCACATATCATTCTGGGTTCCACTGCGCAAGATGGGGTCCATGGAGTTTTATGAACATCAAGGCAGACACGTTCTGATTTCCCTAAGTGGTCAAGCCTCTGACGGGCCTCCGCAGTGCACACACGTAGCCTATAGTTCTGCATCATTCTCGCCACCGCCAGAGAGAAGACAGGGAAGAAACCACCATCTACCTCTAGGCTGCTAAACATATTGATTTGGTTTGTCATGATATCGTTTTTCATGGAATGTTATTGGTAATTATTTAAATGTATCTGAATGAATTTTCCAAAAAGTTTTACCAGCTCCGTGTATTCTCACATTTAGTGAGGGAGCGCCAATCCTCCGTGCTCCGGCAGCACTACACCCCTGGTTGTGACATGACTAACAGACAGACAAATGGACACCAACATGTTCAATACAACACAAACATACAGAGAGATAAGATATGGTACAACAACCATATTATAGAGTAATGCAGGGGTGGGTGTGTGTGAGAGTTTTCCCCAGAGCCCTCTCTCACCTGCAGCGTTTCCCATTCCTGATCCAGGGCGTGCTGGTTGGCCTTGTCTCCTTTCTTGATCTGTAGGGAAGAAAACACACACGGAGCTAGAATCACACAAACTCAGAATCACACACACTCCCAGAAATAGAATGTGTGAGAGAGTGTGAAAGTAACTGTGTTTGTGACAGGTGTGTGTGTGTGTGTGTGCGTGTGTGCGCGTGTGTATAGCCTACACACCAGTTCATCCTTGGCCCTGTCCACCTCTGCACTTCTCTGTATGGAGCTGTGGAACTTGGTATGGGTGATCAGCTGCTGCTCGATGACTGCAGAGTCGTCTCCCCAGGGAGAGGTCTCTATCAGACGCTGTAACACAAAGACATCACAACCATGGTTATAACCACATATCAACCCCTTCTCAACCACATCTCACACACAACATTAACACATCTCAACCAAAGCAGAGGCGAGACATGTTGAATACACACAACAGCAACCAACCTCTCCATGAATACTCCGTTTTGACCCAATGTTTATTTGTAACATAAGCATTTCGTTGCAATGCTATAACACCTGCTAAACTGTGTATGTGACAAAGAAACGTTGATTTGATTTGACTATTGTGAAGACAATGCTGCATATTGCCACTAGGTGGTGATAGAGAAACATGAGGTATGGTGCTGAATGGTTACCCCTGTAAACCTGTAATACAAAAAAAAAATAAACAAGGAAGAAATACAGTATGTCAGGAGTTCCCCAGCAGACAGGGAGTTTGATCCACTGAAGATCACAATAACATAGTCTCACTTTCACCTCGGTTTGTGGGGAGTGTGGTTGCATATAAGTGTTGGTGTGTGTGAGAATGTTTTTGTCCTTCTCTGTCTCTGGTCTCCTCCACCCCTACTAATTGAGATTTATCTGACAGTGGCAGACATTCTTTACAACTTAAAAAACCTCTCATTCCTGCATGTGCAAATACGAAGAATGCTTTCAACTTGGCACAACAATTGACATACATTTCTTAATGCGTAACCTCTAGCATGACATCTGGATATTTTCTGTAAATACATAAGTGGCAAAGCTGCAGTCATAACCTTCTCCACCACCTGCTCTATCCTCTCTGTTCATTCTCCAGTCATCTTGGAGTGTTGCGAGAGCTGGCAGAGGAAGGTGTGCAATAGTTCAGCAGGCAGGGATAACGTACGTCACCGGAGGTTGTGATAACAGTACAGTATGTCTGAGTGGGAATTATCAGAGAAGGGCTATGGTTATTTTAAGATAATTACTGTGTGTGTGCATGTGTGTGCGTGCATTTGTGTATGCGTGCAGTGTGTGATTTCCTGTGTATTCAGAACTAAATTTGATTTGAGTGTCAGTGTGTTATCTACACTGGCCTCTCCTACACACCCCTGCCCTTCTGGATCAAAATGTTGTGTGTGGGAGGGAGAAATTCCTAAAAGTGTCAAAGGGTCAAGTGTCTCACAATGATGACCTAAATATTCTAAATATCACTGTCTGACTACACTGGGAATGTTTTGCAAGAAGTTGTCAGCACCACTTTTGACTCACAACTACATGCAGTTATCATGATATCTTTAGAAGATGTACAGCTGGCAACAATAATATTATGCAATTCTATAGCATATGCCATCCTACACTGCATTACACATCTGTCCTTTATCTCTGGGTAGGGTGTGGTTTTCTGTACCTTCTGCTGTCCAATCCAGGCAATGGCCTCGTTGAAGCTCCTCCCAGCTTCCTCCCATGTACCACTCCCCCTGCTCCCCCGGCTCCGCCTCTGCATGGTCCCATAAATGGCCATGTGGACTCCCTTTAACTGGTCCCTAAACAGCTCAACACTATGGAGGGAGGGGGAAAGAGACGGGGGAGAGAGAGAGAGAGAGTTAAACACAACAACGCTATACATAACCCTAACAATTTGGATGACGAAGGGAAAGTGAAAGAAGGTAAGGGATTTCTAATATATTAATACAGAACTGGGCCCGTTTCCACAAAGATTCTCAAAGTAGGAGTGCTGATAATGATGAGTGAGAAGGTTATAGACGCACAAATATCATACCCCACCAAAAATTTTAACCTCCCCTGTTATTATAATGGTGAGAGGTTAGCATGTCTTGGGGTATGATATTTGTGCGTCTGTAACTTTCTCACTCATCATTATTCACGATTCATTCAGGATTATCCGTAACCATGGTAGCATCCACATTAATGTAGAAGTGTTTAGAAAATAAAAGTGACTCCAAAATGACACAATACATTATTTACCATTCATTTCTATAAATCATCTGAAACACAAATCAAATCAAATGTTATTGGTCACATACACATATTTAGCAGATGTTATTGTGGGTGTAGCGAAATGCTTGTGTTCCTAGTTCCAACAGTGCAGTAGTATCTAACAATTCACAACAATACACACAAATATAAAAGTAAAAGAATGGAATTAATAAATAAATAAATATTAGATCGAGCAATGTCGGAGTGGCATTGACTAAAATACAGTAGAATAGAATACAGTATATACATATGAGTAAAGCAGTATGTAAACATTATTAAAGTGACTAGTGGCACCCCTCCCCCATGGCCCTCAACTCCTCCCTGTAGGCTGTCTCGTCATTGTTGGTAATCAGGCCTACTACTGTTGTGTCGTCTACAAACTTGATGATTGAGTTGGAGGCGTGCTTGGCCACGCAGTCATGGGTGAACAGGGACTATAGGAGGGGGCTGAGTACGCACCCTTGTGGGGCACCTGTGTTGAGGATCAGCGAAGTGGAGGTGTTGTTTCCTACCTTCACCACCTGGGGGCGGCCTGTCAGAAAGTCCAGGACCCAGTTGCACAGGGTGGGGTTCAGACCCAGGGCCCCGAGCTTAAACGTGAGCTTTGAGCGTACTATGGTGTTGAATGCTGAGCTATAGTCAATTAACAGCATTCTTACATAGGTATTCCTCTTGTCCAGTTGGGATAGGGTAGTGTGCAGTGCGATGGCGATTGCATCGTTTGTGGATCTATTGGGGCGGTAAGCAAATTGAAGTGGGTCTAGGGTGTCAGATAAGGTAGAGGTGATATGATCCTTAACTAGCCTCTCAAAGCACTTCATGATGACAGAAGTGAGTGCTACGGGGCGATAGTCATTTAGTTCTGTTACCTTTGCTTTCTTGGGTACAGGAACAATGGTGGACATCTTGAAGCAAGTGGGGACAGCAGACTGGGATAGGGAGAGATTTAATATGTCCGTAAACACTCCAGCCAGCTGGTCTGCGCATGCTCTGAGGACGCGGCTAGGGATGCCGTCTGGGCCGGCAGCCTTGCGATGGTTAACACGCTTAAATGTCTTACTCACGTCGGCCACGGAGAAGGAAAGCCCACAGTCCTTGGTAGTGGGCCGGGTCGGTGGCACTGTGTTATCCTCAAAGCGGGCGAAGAAGGTGTTTAGCTTGTCCGGAAGCAAGACGTCGGTGTCCGCGACGTGGCTGGTTTTCCCTTTGTAGTCTGTGATTGTCTGTAGACCCTGCCACATCCGTCTCGTGTCTGAGCCGTTGAATTGCGACTCCACTTTGTCTCTGTACTGAAGTTTTGCCTATTTGATTGCCTTACGGAGGGAATAACTACACTGTTTCTATTCGGCCATATTCCCAGTCACCTTGCCATGGTTAAATGCGGTAGTTCGCACTTTTCCGTTTTTGCGCGAATGCTGCCATCTATCCACGGTTTCTGGTTTGGGTAGGTTTTAATAGTCACAGTGGGTATAGAATCTCCTATACACTTCCTGATGAACTTAGTCACCATATCTGTGTATTTGTCGATGTTATTCTCAGAGACTACCCGGAACACCATCCAAGTCCGCGTGATAAAAACAATCTTGAAGCATGGATTCCGATTGGTCAGACCAGCGTTGAATAGACCTTAGCACGGGTACTTCCTGTTTGAGTTTCTGCCTATAGGAAGAGGAGCAAAACGGAGTCGTGATCAGATTTGCCGAAGGGAGGGCGGGGGAGAGCCTTGTAGGCATTTCAAAAAGATGAGTAGCAGTGGTCCAATGTTTTCCCAGAGCAAGTACTACAGTCAATGTGTTGGTAGAACTTCAAATTTGCTTTGTTAAAATCCCCAGCTACAATAAAGGCGGCCTCAGGATATGTGGTTTCCAGTTTGCATAAAGTCCAGTGTAGTTCTTTGAGTGCCGTTGTGGTATCGGCTTGAGGGGGAATATACACGGCTGTGACTATAACCGAAGATAATTCTCTTGGGAGGTAATACGGTCAACATTTGATTGTGAGGTATTCTAGGTCGGATGAACAAAAGGACTTCAGTTTCTGTATGTTATCACAATAACACCATGAGTAGTTAATCATGAAACATACACCCCCGCCTTTCTTCTTCCTGGAGAGTTCTTTATTCCTGTCTGCGCGATGTACTGAGAACCCATCTGGCTGTATGGACGGGGACAGTATGTCTCGAGAGAGCCATGTTTCCGTGAAACAGAGTATGTTACAATCCCTGATGTCTCTCTGGAAGGAGATCCTCGCCCCGAGCTCATCTACTTTATTATCCAGAGACTGAACATTCGCGAGTAATATACTCGGAAGTGGTGGATGGTGTGCACGCCTCCTGAGTCAGACTAGAAGTCCACTCCGAATACCTCTTCTCTGCCAACGTTTTTGGAGCAGCCTCTGGAATAAGTTAAATTGCCTGGGGGGTACGAACAAAGGATCCATTTCGGGAAAGTCGTATTCCAGGTCGTAATGCTGGGGAGTTACCGCCGCTCTGATATCCAAAAGTTATTTCCGGCTGTATGTAATAACACAAAAAAAATCCTGGACTAATAATGTAAGAAATAACACACAAAAAAACAAAATACTGCAAAATTGCTTAGGAGCTAGAAGCAGAGCTGCCAGATCTGTTGGCACCATCAGCAAAACAAACAGCAAATGCATCCAACAAATTTGTAGAGTCACAAGCTTGATGTAGTCATTGCGTGCTATGAATTGGGACCAAATACTTAACTTTTTACTACCTCAATACACGTAAGTGAATTTGTCCCAATACTTTTGGTCCCCTAAAATGGGGGGCTATGTACAAAGTGATGTAGTTTCTAAACGGTTCACCCGATATGGATGAACATACCCTCAAATTAAAGTTGACAGTCTGCACTTTAACCTCAAAGTTGTTGTGTCATTTCAAAAGATCTGGTGTTCTACTGGAGGAACAACAACATTGATCCCCCCAAATAAATATTGGTCACTGTCCCAATACTTTTGGACCTCACTGTATTGATAAGAGCTAGGTACATGAGTAATCCATTTGGATAAGGGGATTGTAAATATAAATGCCTATTGTTTTAGATCTATTTTATCTTATGATCGCTGGAGACAAATGTGAAATCAGTCATAAGGCTGCAAACTGAAAAGCATCTCAACATAACAGGTATTTATCTCCCACAGTGAAGTATGACATGCTGTGCCGTTAAGCAGAATTTAAATTGTATGACCTTATAACTTTATTTAGGGTTAGTTCCCTTCAGTCCCTACATTCCGTATCATTCCATATCATTCCATTAGGCCACATTGTTTGATTTAGCCTACTTTTATTTGTTTCCTCTGTAAATGCTGTCACGTCCATGTGGTTGTTGCTGAGGGTCGCTAGCAATAGTGGATCATATTTAATTACAAGTTGTGAAATAATTTGGGACATGTAGCCTATTTGAATCAATATGGAATGCAGACAAAACGTGGCAGTTTAAACGGCCATTCCCTCCCCTACCCTGGACGACGCTGGGCTAATTGTGCGCCGCCCATGAGTCTCCCGGTCGCGGCCGGCTGCGACAGAGCCTGGATTCGAACCAGGATCTCTAGTGGCACAGTTAGCACTGCGATGCAGTGCCTTAGACCACTGCGCCACTCATGGTGGGTGTCTTTTAGGCCACAGCAGTTGTTGCTAGTCAACTTTCAGTGGACACCCCCATGAGTGTCTTTCAGAACCCCTGCTAAAACCCCACCTGTTTCTTTTTGGTTGTGGTCAGTGACTCTTAGTTAGTTCCCCCTTCTGTTTTGAGCGGCATCTTGCTTTTGCAAGATGCTCTATCAACTGAGCTACATCCCTGCCGGCCATTCCCTCCCCTACCCTGGACGACGCTGGGCCAATTGTGCGCCGCCCATGAGTCTCCCGGTCGCGGCCGGCTGCGACAGAGCCTGGATTCGAACCAGGATCTCTAGTGGCACAGTTAGCACTGCGATGCAGTGCCTTAGACCACTGCGCCACTCATGGTGGGTGTCTTTTAGGCCACAGCAGTTGTTGCTAGTCAACTTTTAGTGGACACCCCCATGAGTGTCTTTCAGAACCCCTGCTAAAACCCCACCTGTTTCTTTTTGGTTGTGGTCAGTGACTCTTAGTTAGTTCCCCCTTCTGTTTTGAGCGGCATCTTGCTGGGAACGTAAGTCTGCCGAGAATTCAAATTAAAGGTACACTGTATTTAAAGGGATTGCTTTAGATAAATGTACTGAAAACCCTATTGAATGAAAACTCCATTCCAAAATCTGTTGGCCAGCAAGTGGGAGCGTCTTTGGCGGTTGAATTACATTGATTCAGTGTGCATAAGGAAGCCACTTCCAAAGAGCTTGTTGCACACCTGGATAAGGTATGTCTAAATATCAAATACTGAGAAGTACTTACATCAAAACGTGTAAAAAAGAAATAGATTTCCTAAGTCTAAATCGGCCCCAATGAGAATAACCTGTACAAATAAAAAGTTGTAGTAGTGGTCATCTCTCTGTATATTTGACCTCTTCACCTTGACTCCAGCCTTTCTAGGTTTCAAACAAGAATATGGTGTTGAGGTTTGGTACCGTGAGACTACTGACCTTCGGACCACGTTGTCGTTGGATTGGCCCATGTGGCTCAGGTCCCGAGCACATCCCTTCAGCTGCTCTATGGTCTCTCTGGCCATGGCCATGAAGCGTTCTGCCTCGGCTGTGGCACGCCCAGCATCGCCGCCCTGTAGGATCAACAGGGAAATGTCAGGAAGAGATGCACATTATGGATTTGTATATTATGTTCAGTCTAGCTTCGACTTGCTGTTCTAGGTTTCTCAAACGAGAATACAGTAGACTATGTTCAGTCAGGTGAGTCCTTCAGTTCAAAACCCAGTTAATGACAGGACCATAATGTTTCAATCATAATCACCTTTGTCCAGACAGCTTCTATTACTCATATTAGATTGTAGTAGTGTACTATAATGGTTAACGAGTACATTCTGTGACAGGTCATGGCCAAATTAAAACATTCCCTGGGTGTGTGTTTAAAGATAGTCGCTGGGTTTACTGCAGACTGTGTACCAGACAGAAGCTGAGACAATGCCTTCTTTCAGACCATGCATAATCCAAAAACACACTACTTTCATTCCATGCAGCTTGAAACAAAAACACACGCACTCATGTGCGTGCACGCACACACGCACGCGTTGAGTCAGCCATACCTGCATGAACATGTCAAACATAACAGGGACAGATGAGCCATATAATCTCACTGGATATGATTTATTAAACAAAGACATGATTCTGATAAGACCTGGCTTGACAGACTTAAATATCTAATGCGTTTTAAGCTCATTTGAGAACATGAAGTGAAAGGGTGGAGTTGCACCTGACAGAGCATATTTCACATGCCAGGTGTGAGGATTCGTCATGTGTGAATGTCTACCCAAGATAAGAAACCTCATTCATGTTCCTCTGATGATAACATGCATAGGCCTACTTGTACTTACAAGAACTCCACTAAAGCAAGTCAAGGGTGATTGGTTGTAGGATTAGTGTAGTACTATCTCAGCTTTCATACCACAGTCAGGTATAGTACATATCTTAGTCAGACTGTCTGATTACATGCAGACTAACTGTATTTAGACTAAAACATGACTAAAGTCAGTATCTCAAAGCAGACAGGACATGAAGTGACTCATAGAATATAACACTTATTATATCTCTATGGTAGGTAGTGACTTACGGCCTGTAGGCAGTGTTCTGCCTTCCTCAGGTATTCCTGACATTGGCCCTGCAGGATGTATGCCTTCTGTTGGAGGGCACTGGGGGTGGACTGGCTGTAGGAGACATGGAAGACATCGTCACCATTATCATCATTAGCCTCCTATAAAAATCATCACTATAAAACATTGTCATCATTGTAATCATCATCCTCATCACTGTCAACAACTGGCCCTTCTTCTGACCTCAATGTGACTTCCTCGTTAAATAAATGTTTAACATTGATCAATTATGTACGTCAATGATCCCGGTGGTTTCCTGCAATGAATTGTGGTCTTAGTGCAGCAACTAGCAAGAATTTAGTTATCTAAGGATGCTTCCGATGTGCCCTAATTGAATGGACTATGTGCAGGGATGGGCAAAGGGGAAACATGAGTCAAGAGTGACATGCTTTTCCTGGGAAGTGGTTTTCAAGAGTAGAGACATGCTTTTCCGGGAAGTGGTTTTCAAGAGTAGTGACATGCTTTTCCCGGGAAGTGGTTTTCAAGAGTAGTGACATGCTTTCCCTGGGAAGTGGTTTTCAAGAGTAGTGACATGCTTTTCCTGGGAAGTGGTTTTCAAGAGTAGTGACATGCTTTTCCCGGGAAGTGGTTTTCAAGAGTAGTGACATGCTTTTCCCGGGAAGTGGTTTTCAAGAGTAGTGACATGCTTTTCCCGGGAAGTGGTTTTCAAGAGTAGTGACATGCTTTTCCCGGGAAGTGGTTTTCAAGCGTAGTGACATGGTTTTCCTTTGCCACTTAACCAACAACACAGAGTGGCAGAGAGACTAAAAACTGCACATATAAAGAGAATGCAACTGCTAAAGAGCTACTGAAACTTCACATGGCTTTACGTGCTCCCAGAGGATCTGTTGGTCTTTGTTTGTTGTCATATGAATAGTCTTTCTACAGGTATTCATACTGTAATCATCAACTATGACCTCTATACTAATATAGACTCTATAGAATGTTTAAGATTCCTACACAGGTCTCAGGAATGGAGTAGAAGTGTGTTAGAGCCTCACAGTTTGCTATGTGAGTTATAATTAAAGTTTAAGTCTCCCTGCAGCTTCCCCACAGAGAGGCACAGAGACAGGTTTCAGTTCTATGTTTACTACATACATCAACTAATGTCCGTGGGCGTGGCGTAGCATTTGGCCAGAGCAAGGAGTTTGGGTAGCCAGGCAACAGTCAGTAGTGATCTCTATAGTGTAAAAAACTCCACATATCTATTTGGATGCATGCAAATACGTTCTCAGTGCTCATAATATGCATATCGTGACATGTTAACTAATGTAGGCTGTAATAAAACGTTTAATTTGCATTTCGTGTCATGTTTTTAGCAGTCAGGCCAGAGCATCGTTCTTCAAAACGAATACCTCTCAATGCAGGGTAATACATTATGAACTGGGTCTGCACACAGAAAAAATAACTGTGTACTAGGCTTTGTGGTAATACAAATATTCGTCCTAGTCAATAGACAGACAACTATACATTTCCCTCAAGAATTCCAATATCTTGATATCAAGTTATTCATGAACTAGATGGAAATCAAAAATGTGTTTGATGATTTCAACTGGAGATAGCCACACTTTGGACAACGCATTTTCTCTCTGCAGAAATATAGCCTACTAAAAACAGTATTCGGGCAAGTGAGAGCTACAGTTGTGTAATACAGCACAATGAATGGCCTTTAGAATAAATAAAAACCGTCTTACCCCTGTACTCCTCCACCACCTCCCTTGGAAGTCTTTGAGTAGCTGTATGTATTGTATCCTCCGCCGTCCATGTACTCCTGTCCGTATCCATTACCACCGTGCACTTCGCTCAGGTCTGGCCTAGAACCGGATTTGCGGTTTCTCTGGGACGTGTGTAGACTCATCTTCCAATGCAAAAAGTTTTGAAACTCCGGTGGAAAGAAATATGGGACGAAGACTTTAAAATCCTGGCTGCAGTGCGCGGTAGCTATGAGCGGAGATGCTGCAAAGCGAAGCGGTTGGTGGTGGCGCTTTAATTCTCTCCGGTCGCACCTTTCTGCGTAGGAGCATCGCTATCGAGCGCAGACTGGATCTACAACACGGAAGATAATCGGTTTTGGTCAAACAAGACAGACCACACCTACCATCAACCTGTTTGCCTCGCAAACGATTTTAATGTTTTCTTTTTTTCTTTCCATGTCCCCACCCCCTCCTCTTTCTAGCCTAGGGAAGAAGGTGTGTGTGTGTGTGTGTGTGTGTGTGTGTGTGTGTGTGTGTGTGTGTGTGTGTGTGCGTGCGTGTGTGCTCTGTGGGAGGGTACGCTATTATTGTGTTTCTAGTGACCAGCCTGATTATTATTATCTCTGTGTCTCAGTGTGTCAGTCAAGTTTAAGAAGTCTTAACACTGAAATGTTTACTGTTCCTTTTCCCCAGATCACTATTGACGGACCGAATGGAGCAAGAGTCTGAACAGCAAAGGCCCCCTGGCTAAGCCAATAAACATCTTAAAAAGTGCTGTTCATCTCTTATTAGATATTCATCACAGCATTCATTGCAAAAGCATTCATTAAATCATTAATTGCAATAGCATTCATTACAGTATTCATTGCAATAGTTTAACAAATAATTTTCACTGCAACACATTTTTACACACTAACAATATGCAAACCCTATCCCTCATCCAAGTGGGCGTGTCCACAGGAAAAACAATTTTGATTGCATACTGTCACTGGCACAGACAACCTGCCAGTGAAGCGTACTGGTGTCACTCAACACCATGGCCGGCTCCAGCCTTTTGGGGGCCCTAAGCGTCTGCTTATGCCTGGAGCCAGCCCTGCTCAGCACATTGTATAATGAGTTATTATAACCATTTCCATCTTATCACCTTACAGCATCTTTAAAGATAATATCAAGATAATAAGAAGACATTCAATCTTCAGCACTAGGCATGAGCTCTTCTAAAAGGTTTACAGTAATGTGTCTTGCTCTCAAATGTTGCCAGCTCTGAAGATAATGTTACTGTAATGCATTGTTTACCGTATGGTATAGCCTATCTTGCATGCTGTACAGACTGAACAGCCTTGGACATCGGAGGGTTGGCGTTAAGATCAGAATGAATGGTGGATTGGCCGCTGTGGGTGAAAATCCAGCACTTTAAGAAATTTGGAATATATGTATAATTATTTAACCACAGGTACCATAGCTGTGAGCGGAAATAGCTGTAAATAGCAGTAGAAGTACTGTTGTCCGTTAGTTTACCCCCAATCAGGGTAGGGATGGTAGGGTAGAGGGGGAAATTATAAAGAAAATACAAAATAAATAAGGGGGATTAGGTTTTATTTTTTTATTTGGTATATATACAGTATTAACCAGAACAACTCTACCCTACGATTTCAACAGGCTCTGAGGAATCTCACAGCTCTTTCTGTCTGTGTGTGTGTGTGTGTGTGTGTGTGTGTGTGTGTGTGTGTGTGTGTGTGTGTGTGTGTGTGTGTGTGTGTGTGTGTGTGCGTGAGCGTGAGCATGCATACGTGCTTTTTTGAGTCTGTGTGTGTTCATGATGATTGACTGTCAGGGTACAGTGTGTGTTTGTGTGCGTGTGTGTGCATGATTGATTTATTGAAAGACTGTGTATCTTCTGTTAGCTCAAACATGTAAGTGCAGAATGTTGCTCCTCTGTGTGTGAGCTAGGCCAATAGCACCAAGCCAGAGACCAGGGTTAGTACACCTATGCTTGTTGTCATGGAAACACAGCATGACAAACCTACAAACCACCCCTTCTCTATCACCCCCATCCCTCCCTTCAACCCCCCAACATGTTTAAACTTTGAATAGCAGCAGTATGGGTGGATTGATTCATGAAAGTAATACACTCGGAGTTGGAGTTTTTCTCAGATAAAAGACCAATATAGTCCCACCCTTATAATCACTATGCTATGTGCCTGTTGGCACATTTCAGTTTTCTGAAACACGTCCCTGCCTGTGTGCACACATATGAACACACACACACACACACACACACACACACACACACACACACACTGACACCCACACACATGCTGACACACACATTCTGCCAAACCAACATTCCACGGCTGGTCTTCATTCTACCACGATAGAAAACAAGCAAACAGATCAGTGTATGTTGGAATATATTGCAACACATCAATGTTCTTGTCTTTAATAGAAATAAAATCTTCCATTGGCTTAAATGTTTCTTTGGCACTTTTATGAGGATGCATAGCAGACATGTAGATGTTTGCATGTGTGCGTAGCTCAGGTATGTTATACAGTATGTACATTTTACAAGGTGCATTTCTATACAGTAAACACAGACATCTGATCCAGTTGTACATGGAGACATCTCTACGAGAATGGCTGTAAGAATCAGAGAGACAGGACAGAACAAATAAGAATAACCATAAACATCCCACTTGAATGACAATATGTGTGTGTGTGTGTGTGTGTGTGTGTGTGTGTGTGTGTGTGTGTGTGTGTGTGTGTGTTAGGTGTGTGTGTGTGTGTGTGTGTGTGTGTGTGTGTGTGTGTGTGTGTGTGTGTGTGTGTGTGTGTGTGTGTGTGTGTGTGTGTGTGTGTGTGTGTGTGTGTGTGTGTGTGTGTGTGTGTGATTGTAGCGTGTGTATACTTGGGCTAAATCAGGTGTGGTGTTGGAGGAGTAGGCCCTCAGGTCACACATCACATCACTCATCTCTAAATGTCAGACAGAATGAGACATGAGGGCTTGTAATGGGCATCTAATGAGTCTCCTAGTGTGTGTGCGTTGATGAGAAAAACTGTGTGATTAGCATTTTTATAGTGACACTCTTTGATTTAAATCTCTCGAAGTTGTTCCCATGGTAGTGTGATAAAACCGGTCGTTCATCAGACTTCCAGCAGACCACGCCTTAGGGGTTACGCCCCAGTCTCACGATAGAGGGACAACCACTATTATCTACACCCCACCTGTCACATCCTGCCTCATCAGGTGAGCTGAGATGAGTGAGCCCTGGGAGGTTATGTTGAAGCACAGACACACCTAAAACTCACCCAAAAACCACAAAACCTAAATCACACCACACCCATCCCTAGTATCGAGGACAGAGTGCCTGCCAATTCCCACTCTCTCACTCTGTCCTACCTCTCTACATAACTTTCACTGTCTCTCTCTCTCTCTCTCTACCTGTCCTAACTCTCTCTCTTTCTCTACCTGTCTTTCCTCCAACCCCCTATCACACTCTCCCTCTCTTTCTACCCCTCTCTCTGCTGACTCAGAGAGGCGTGTTCAGACCCATCAACACACCTTCTTCTGAAGAACACTGAGTAGAAACCCCTTCATTCTTTTTGTCCCTTTGACTCCCCCCGCCAATTACCTGTCACCTTATATTTTTTCTTATCAATCATTGCCTGTGTTTCAAATTATCCTGTGTGTATGTACAGGTAGGTGGAGGTACAGTTGAAGTCGGAAGTTTACATACACCTTAGCCAAATACATTTAACCTCAGTTTTTAACAATTCCTGACATTTAATCCTAGTAAAAATTCCCTGTCTTAGGTCAGTTAGGATCACCACTTTATTTTAAGAATGTGAAATGTCAGAATAATAGTAGAGAGAATGATTTATTTCAGCTTTTATTTATTTCATCACATTCCCAGTGGGTCAGAAGTTTACATACACTCAATTAGTATTTGGTAGCATTGCCTTTAAATTGTTTAACTTGGGTCAAACGTTTCGGGTAGCCTTCCACAAGCTTCCCACAATAAGTTGGGTGAATTTTGGCCAATTCCTCCTGACAGAGCTGGTGTAACTGAGTCAGGTTTGTAGGCCTCCTTGCTCGCACACACTTTTTTAGTTCTGCCCACAAATGTTCTATAGGATTGAGGTCAGGGCTTTGTGATGGCCACTCCAATACCTTGACTTTGTTGTCCTTAAGCCATTTTGCCATAACTTTGGAAGTATGCTTGGGATCATTGTCCACTTGGAAGACCCATTTGCGACCAAGCTGTAACTTCCTGACTGATGTCTTGAGATGTTGCTTCAATATATCCACATAATTTTCCTTCCTCATGATGCCATCTATTTTGTGAAGTGCACCAGTCCCTCCTGCAGCAAAGCACCCCCACAGCATGAAGCTGCCACCCCCATGCTTCACGGTTGGGATGGTGTTCTTCGGCTTGCAAGCATCCCTCTTTTTCCTCCAAACATAACAATGGTCATTATGGCCAAACAGTTCTATATTTGTTTCATCAGACCAGAGGACATTTCTCCAAAAAGTACGATCTTTGTCCCCATGTGCAGTTGCAAACCGTACTCTGGCTTTTTTATGGCGGTTTTGGAGCAGTGGCTTCTTCCTTGCTGAGCGGCCTTTCAGGTAATGTCGATATAGGACTTGTTTTACTGTGGATATAGATACTTTTGTACCTGTTTCCTCCAGCATCTTCACAAGGTCCTTTGCTGTTGTTCTGGGATTGATTTGCACTTTTCGCACTAAAGTACGTTAATCTCTAGGAGACAGAACGCGTCTCCTTCCTGACCGGTATGACGGCTGCGTGGTCCCATGGTGTTTAGACTTGCATACTATTGTTTGTACAGATGAACGTGGTACCTTCAGGCGTTTGGAAATTGCTCCCAAGGATGAACCAGACTTGTGGAGGTCTACAATATTTTTTCTGAGGTCTTAGCTGATTTCTTTTGATTTTCCCATGATGTCAAGCAAAGAGGCACTGAGTTTGAAGGTAGGCCTTGAAATACATCCACAGGTACACCTCCAATTGACTCAAATGATGTCAATTAGCCTATCAGAAGCTTCTAAAGCCATGACATCATTTTCTGGACTTTTCCAAGCTGTTTAAAGGCACAGTCAACTTAATGAATGTAAACTTCTGACCCACTAGAATTGTGAAACAGTGAATTAAAAGTGAAATAATCTGTCTGTAAACAATTGTTGGAAAAATGATTTGTGTCATGCACAAAGTAGATGTCCTAACCGACTTGCCAAAACTATAGTTTGTTAACAAGAAATTTGTGGAGTGGTTGAAAAACGAGTTTTAATGACTCCAATCTAAGTGTATGTAAACTTCCGACTTCAACTGTAGGTGTGAAAAGATATGTGTGGGTCGGTTTGTGAGTAGGTGGGTTTGTATGTACACAGTAAAAGTTGTTCTGCCTGCAAAAGACAGCATTACAGGAGTGTTAATAATGATGAGGAATGTAGATAATGAATGGTGGGTCAGTCTGTCTGATACAGTGCTCTGTGGTATTCAGGCTTCAAGGCTCTTACAGGAAATCAGAAACATGCCAACCATAGAGCCCTTAGCTTTGGTCTCACTCTTATGTGTTTGAACAGGGTCACAGTTTGTCCTCCTCTCACAAACGAAAGAAAGAGATATCTTTACACACAAGTGTTCTCTCAGATGATGTAGCTAAGATCTCTATGGAAGAATCTGAGTGTACAGTAAGATGTAATTATGGTCCCAGCTGCCTTGAGATCATTGACAACATCCTCCCGTGTAGTTCTGGGCTGATTCCTCACCGTTCTCATGATCATTGCAACTCCACGAGGTGAGATCTTGCATGGAGCCCCAGGCCAAGGGAGATTGACAGGTCTTTTGTGTTTCTTCCGTTTGCGAATAATCGCACCAACTGTTGTCACCTTCTCAACAAGCTGCTTGGCGATGGTCTTGTAGCCCATTCCAGCCTTGTGTAGGTCTACAATCTTGTCCCTGACATCCTTGGAGAGCTCTTTGGTCTTGGCCATGGTGGAGAGTTTGGAATCTGATTGATTGCTTCTGTGGACAGGTGTCTTTTATACAGGTAACAAGCTGAGATTAGGAGCACTCCCTTTAAGAGTGTGCTCCTAATCTCAGCTCGTTACCTGTATAAAAGACACATGGGAGCCAGAAATCTTTCTGATTGAGAGGGGGTCAAATACTTATTTCCCTCATTAAAATGCAAATCAATTTATAACATTTTTGACATGCGTTTTTCTGGATTTTGTTGTTGTTATTCTGTCTCTCACTGTTCAAATAAACCTACCATTAAAATTGTAGACTGATCATTTCTTTGTCAGTGGGCAAACGTACAAAATCAGCAGGGGATCAAATACTTTTTTCCCTCACTGTATGTATATAGGCAGCAGCCTCTAATGTGCTAGTGAAGGCTTTTTAACAGTCTGAAGGCCTTGAGATAGAAGCTGTTTTTCAGTCTCTCTGTCCCAGCTTTGATGCACCTGTACTGACCTCGCCTTCTGGATAGCAGGGTGAACAGGCAGTGGCTCGGGTGGTTGTTGTCCTTGATGATCTTTTTGGCCTTCCTGTGACATCGGGTGCTGTAGGTGTCCTGGAGGGCTGGTAGTTTGCCCCCGGTGATGTGTTGGGCAGACCGCACCACCCTCTGGAGAGCCCTGCGGTTGCGGGCGGTGCAGTTGCCGTACCAGGCGGTGATGCAGCCCGACAGGATGCTCTCAATTGTGCATCTGTAAAAGTTTGTGAGGGTTTTAGGTGCGCTGTTGCGCCTTCTTCACCACACTGTCTGTGTGGGTGGACCATTTCAGTTTGTCAGTAATGTGTACGCCGAGGAACTTGAAGCTTTTCACCTTCTCCACTGCGGTCCCGTCGATGTGGATAGGGGGTGTTCCCTCTGCTGTTTCCTGAAGTCCACGATCATCTCCTTTGTTTTGTTGGCGTTGAGTGAGAGGTTATTTTCCTGGCACCACACTCCCAGAGCCCTCATCTCCTCCCTGTAGGTTGTCTTGTCATTGTTGGTCATCAAGCCTACTACTGTTGTGTCATCTGCAAACTTGATGATTGAGTTGGAGGCATGCTTGGCCACACAGTCATGGGTGAACAGGGAGTACAGGAGGGGGCTGAGCATGCACCCTTGTGGGGCCCCAGTGTTGAGGATCAGCGAAGTGGAGGTGTTGTTTCCTACCTTCACCAACTGGGGGCGGCCCGTCAGGAAGTCCAGGACCCAGTTGCACAGGTCGGGTTTCAGACCCAGGGCCTCAAGCTTAATGATGTGCTTGGAAGGTACTATGGTGTTGAATGCTGAGCTATAGCCAAGCTTCCTGCCATCCAGGACCTCTATACCAGGCGGTGTCAGAGGAAGGCCCTCAAAATTGTCAAAGACTCCAGCCACCCTAGTCATAGACTGTTCTCTCTGCTACCGCACGGCAAGCGGTACCGGAGTGCCAAGTCTAGGTCCAAAAGACTTCTCAACAGCTTCTACCCCCAAGCCATAAGACTCCTGAACAGCTAATCATGGCTACCCAGACTATTTCCACTGCCCCCCCACCCCATCTTTTTACGCTGCTGCTACTCTGTTAATTATTTATGCATAGTCACTTTAACTCTACCACATGTACATATTACTTCAACAACCTCAACTAGCCGGTGCCCCCACACATTGACTCTGCACCGGTACCCCCCTGTATATATAGCCTCCCTACTGTTATTTTATTTTACTTCTGCTCTTTTTTTCTCAACACTTTTTTTGTTGTTGTTTTATTTTACTTTTTTATTAAAAATAAATGCACTGTTGGTTAAGGGCTGTAAGTAAGCATTTCACTGTAACGTCTGCACCTGTTGTATTCGGCACATGTGGCCAATAAAATTTGATTTGATTTGATTTGAACAGAATTCTTACATATGTATTCCTCTTGTCAAGATGGGATAGGGCATTGTCCATAGCTTATGCCTGCCCATACCATAAACCCACCTGTTTGCAGTTCAAACACGTCTTTGTTGTTTCAGTCAAATTACCCTTGGCATGAGAAATAAACACAAATCACAATACTTGAGGGGATATTTTGTGATTATCTGATTCTCTTCTGCAGGGTTTGTTTTATTCTAACAAATAATCCTGTGGATAGGCAACGCTTTGTTAGGTCAACAGGGGCACAGTGATGGGTAAAGGTGGGAGGGGTGGAGGGAGAATGATGTCTGACAATAGAGTACCTGTGTGAGCCGTGTGACATGGATACTCACCAGGGGGGTGAGACAGAGAAGGGGAAGGGGGGAGGAGGGAGGGGTAGAGGGGGAGGAGGAGAGGAAAAAGGAGGATCAGATATCTGTCACCTGACATCTGAGCCCAACTAGGCCACTGACCTTGGTTCTCACAGCAGGTAAAAGTGATGTGGCTCCGCCCACTAATGCACCTGTCGTTATATTTAGCATTTTTAAAATTACAGATACACTACATGACCAAAAGTATGGAGTTGGTCCCTTCTTTGCTGCTATAACAGCCTCTACTCTTCTGGGAAGGCTTTCCACTAGATGTTGGAACATTGCTGCGGGGACTTGCTTCCATTCAGCCACAAGAGCCTTAGTGAGGTCGGGCACTGATGTTGGGCGATTAGGCCTGGCTCGCAGTCAGCGTTCCAATTCATCCCAAAGGTGTTCGATGTGGTTGAGGTCAGGGCTCTGTGCAGGCCAGTCAAGTTCTTCCACACCGATCTAGACAAACCATTTCTGTATGGACCTCACTTTGTGCACGGGGGCACTGTCATGCTGAAACAGGAAAGGGCCTTCCACAAACTGTTGCCACAAAGTTGGAAGCACAGAATCGTCTAGAATGTCATTGTATGCTGTAGCGTTAAGATTTCCCTTCACTGGAACTAAGGGGCCTAGCCCGAACCATGAAAAACAGCCCCAGACCATTATTCCTCCTCCACCAAACTTTACAGTTGGCACTGTGCCTTCGGGCTGGTAGCGTTCTCCTGGCATCCGCCAAACCCAGTTTTGTCTGTCGGACTGCCAGATGGTGAAGTGTGATTCATCCCTCCAGAGAACGCGTTTCCACTGCTCCAGAGTCCAATGGAGGCGAGCTTTACACCACTCCAGTCAACGCTTGGCATTGGCCATTGTGATCTTAGCCTTGTGTGCCGCTGCTCTTTGCTTTGGGGTTTTAGGCTGGGTTTCTGTACAGCACTTCGAGATATTAGCTGATGTATGAAGGGCTATATAAAATAAAATTGATTGATTGATTGATTGCTCGGCCATGGAAACCCATTTCATGAAGCTCCCGACTAACAGGTATTGTGCTGACGTTGATTCCAGAGGCAGTTTGGAACTCGGTAGTGAGTGTTGTAACCGAGCACAGACGATTTTTACACGCTACGTGCTTCAGCACTCGGTGGACCCGTTCTGTGAGCTTGTGTGGCCTACCACTTCACTGCTGAGCCGTTGTTGCTCCTAGACCCCCCATACTCAACTTCCCATATGCATATGTCTGTCTATTGTTTGTCTATTGAACCTTTAAGTCTTTCACCTCATCTTTTGGATCAGCAATTTCCACACCTTGGGCAAATTCACGATTCCTGACAATGTGTGTGTGTGTGTGTGCGTGCGTGCGTGTGTCAGGAGTGAAGGTATACAAGGGTGTGGTTGGGAGACAGTGATATGTAACACGCCCTTCTCCTCCTCCTCTTCCCCCCTCCTCCCTCCCTCTCTCTCTAACCCCCTGAAGGAATGTCTGGGTAAGCTGGCGGCCGAGCTGAGGCGAGGTGCTGGTGTGTAGGTGAGAAATGAGTGAAAGCTGAGCACATGTTCTCATCTCGCTGTGAAAGAGCCAATCACACTCCGAATACCACCTCAATGTCATAGCAATGTGTTGGCGACACCAATAAATTAAGAATCAGATCTGTCTATCATTTTTTATTCATAACATCATTACATAGACATGCTGTCAGAAAGTCACTGACTACTGGCTGGCTGATGTTTTTTTTTTTCAGAGCTGAACAATAGTCAGGCATTCAGAAGCTATTCACAAGTTTAACTTTAACTTAACTTTATCCCTTTAAAGTTGTATTTCAATGTCATGAAGTCAGTTAGTGAAGTTTTTCAATATCAGGTCAAGTTTTGCCCCATCATTCTATGAAGGAATGTATCTTCTAATAATGTACCAATGCAATGATTGAGAGATTGAGAATGTGAGAGAGAAGCCACTACCTTGCTGGAGAGCCATATGGTTCTGTTTAGCTGTGTTACTAGCCTACTGTTACTACTGTATCCTAACTAGTGAAGGTTATGATGAGGTTCTACTGCCTCCATGTTCACTACAGTAATACTGCATCTTTACAGAGCTGCAGTGCAGGATCGGGGAAACGGCCTTGGTTGAACATCTGGGAAAATAGAATATGCCATTTGAATATATGACTTGAAATGTGATCAAATCATAAAATGGTGTGTTGTTTCACATGAAACTACATAGATACCTTGCAGTCGGATTATGAAACAGATAATGTGGAGAAAACTGGGGGTTTCCTCAAATACAACTAATGTCTGACCTCTAATAATCATCACTTCGTGGCACACCTGAGCTATGGTGACCAGGAGCCCTACATTAGTAATTTGCCTAGAATTTTGACAACCTGGCTGTAACGTTCAACTCATCAATTTCTCCCCGACATTTGAGCAAATAACATTTCACACCGGAAACAAATTAGGGGAGAGAAAGTGACGCATCAGATTAATTCTAAAATAACAGATTACCATACTTCTTGTCAAGCCTTGAGCAATGCAAGGACTCTAACAGTTTGTGATAATTTGGCGCCCTCTGGCGAAGGACTGTCCACACATCACCCTGCGGAGGAGACGATCTCATAATTGTACAGTGGGCTGGAGCTGCAACCTATCTGTGTGACAGGCTATTGTCATCTCCAGAAATGCAAACGTTGTTATCTATTTATGAGTCAGACATTCTGACATACATAATAAACGCAGCTATATGGCGGGGTAGCCTGTGCGAGTGAGGCTTTCGCTTAAATTGACACAAATCCGTATAGCCTCCAACACAACATTTCCTGTTAATCTCTAAATCTCACCTAATTGACGATAAACATGAATTGTATAGTATTTCTCACAAACCCGTGTTATTCTTTTGAGGGAAAGGGGGCAGATGGTAAACAAAGGATGTCTTTGTCACGGTTTCGGTAGGCTAACGCACCGATGCCCAATTGCGCGTCAGTGGTGCAATCGCCCCGTGAACACGGACCAATCACAGCGCGGCGAACGACAGGGAAGGGCGGGGCTTGATTCTCAGAGGCTGCGTGCACTGCACGGTTTAGCCTACACCATCGATTACCGGCGAAACGAAGCGGGATTGGAGTGTGTGATCGACTTGTTCAAAGCCAAGGGAATCAGGACGGAGAGACCTGGACGAATATTCATTGAAATCAAACGGTGATCTCATATTGGATGAGTGCCATATAAGATGTAGGATAGGCTTAACGGTTGGTTCTGACTGCAAAGTTGAGCATTGACCACCGCTATACCTGCGAGGGGTCAAGGACTGGACAGGTGTGTTACCTGTGGAGCGCGTGGAGGTGCTAGCAAATGTGCCGATCAGTCACCCACACCTATTTGCCTGTGTGTCTAGTTTAACCCCACATGGATGGATGCTACCCCGTTGGAACACAAAGACCTTCAGCATGGTGAGCATGCCTGCCTATCCGAGCCCACACCTTGCCGGTGTCCTCGCTGCAGCCCTGAGCCCCAGGCTCCACCTGAAACCGTGATTCGGTCAGCCCATTCTAACCGGAGCACCATGGTGTGACGAGCAACCGCTTGGTAATCTATCAGAGGACCCCATTCTACCCCCATTCTTCCCCAGTCTTTGTTGGATACATTTTGTCTGCCTGGGCTTCCTTTGTAACACAGGGTTTACGCAGAGCACAGCCGAGTGGACAGGGCAGCAGAGCGCCCGGAGTTTGGCAGTTCTTTGTTGCCGAGATGGCAGCGGGACCGGAGCGGCCCGTGGCAGAGGCGCAGCACCAGGACCGGGACCAACCGCCAATTGAGAACGGCTTCATGTCGCTGGAGCAGACACAGGCCCCCAGGCTGCTGCCGCACGTCGACGGCTCAGTACTACCGTCTCTCGGGGGATTTGGGAAACACCAAAAGCAGCTCGTGATCCTGACGTGGATACCGGCTTTATTTATCGGATTTAGCCAGTTTTCGGATTATTTCCTTTTGGCGCAACCGAACGGCACGTGCGTACAGCCTCTGGTCAACGGGAGTAGTTGGACCGTGGGTTCTTTAACGTTACCGGTGACCGTCACGAACGGTGGCATTGGTACACCCGTGCCTTACCTCCCCCGAGACAATAACACTCGAAACGGTGTAGGTGACAGCGGTGGCATGCAGTGCGCGTGCAAGGAGTGGAAGCTCGAGCTGCAGACAGGACTCAGTCAGAACGTGGTAACCAAGGTAACAAGTGTGCACCAGATACCATACCTCTCCCCTCTGATTGTTTCGGCGTCCTGAAAAAGCTGAATAATCATCAGCATCACTAACAGGGCATCCTATGCAACTATGGGGCACAATCTGGTCTCAGTGGAGTTTAGTCTACCCAGCACCATGGACAGCACATGTACTCTGCCAATGTTCCATTCGGTACATTCTGTGCCATAGGCCTACTGTAAGACAGATCACAGTGTGCCCTCAGAGCATACAGTAACTGGTGCCCACTCATTTTCAAACCACTTTTATATCTCAGCTGACATGATCAAAAACACACTACACTCTGGAGTATAACTATCCATGCCAGCGAATTGAATTAATCCTACTGTGGGTGTACAGTGTTTAATGCGATTGTAATATACAGCAGTGTAGCCTATTAGGCCACTCTGTGATACTGATGAGAGCAGAGGATGTGATTATTGTACAATCCATCATAGAAGAAGAGTAGGTGTAGCAGGTTCTCTTTTGACCCATTTTACATTTTAGTCATTTAGCAGACGCTCTTATCCAGAGCGACTTACAGGAGCAATTAGGGTTAAGTGCCTTGCTCAAGGGCACATCGACAGATTTTTCACCTAGTCGGCTCAGGGATTAGAACCAGCGACCTTTTGGTTACTGGCACAACGCTCTTAACCACTAAGCTACCTGCCGCCAACGCATTGACCTGCATCTGAACAGGTTTGAAAAAATATCAATTTAATCTCAAACAGGGACCTTCTTATATGAGATGAAGTTTAACTGTGTGTGTTGTTAGTATGTGTGATCCTTTCTTAGAGTTTTACTGTGTGTGTGTGTGTGTGTTCAGTGCCAGACATCTGCTTTCTCAGATAATGCTGGGTTTAAATAGCCCATAGATAAACCTATTACAGTAGATTTATCAATCATACCCAATACTCATCTCTCTCTAGCCTTCTTCCTCTCTTTTACTCTCCTTCAATCTCTCTTCCCTCTTTTTCTATCTCTCCCTTACTCTCTATCTCTCTCTCTCTCTCTCTCTCTCTCTCTCTCTCTCTCTCTCTCTCTCTCTCTCTCTCTCTCTCTCTCTCTCTCTCTCTCCAACCAAGTTGTGCTTCAGGATCTTTTAGTTTTGTCTCTAACAAATGACATGATTACTCTTTGTCTTATGGAGTGTGATACTGTATCATGTTGTTGATAGACATGTCAGTATTCATCATGTTGTTGATAGACATGTCAGTATTCATCATGTTGTTGATAGACATGTCAGTATTCATCATGTTGTTGATAGACATGTCAGTATTCATCATGTTGTTGATAGACATGTCAGTATTCATCATGTTGTTGATAGACATGTCAGTATTCATGTCCCTCTCATTCTCTTTCTCTTCTGTTGTTTGGTGTATTATTACTTATATTTAATACATATATTTCCCACTTCTCTCTGCAGTGGAACCTGGTGTGTGATTCGGCCTGGAAGGTTCACATCGCCAAGTTCTCTCTCTTGGTGGGATCTATCTTCGGCTACCTGGTGATGGGCGTCATGGCCGACTGGTACGCCATCCAGCATTCTCCTTCTCCATTTTGTGTATTTGTGTGTGACAGTGGAAATTCCGCTCCAACCGCTAACTCACAACTCTCCCCAACGTAACAAAACATACTCAAGAAACACTGTCAATACCACTGACCCATAAAAAGCCAAGGCATTTCTGGATCTGGGGCGACAGTACTTCTAGGTCTCAGGAAAGTAGTAGTGATGCACTTAGCCATCTGCTACATGTGTTCTCATTCCTGAGTCTGCATCCCCACTCCCCCAGGCATCCGAGAATAGACAGTGTCTTATGAAAAACACCCACATATCTCCCTGTTGAGTTGTCTGTGGGATGAGCTGTAGCTATAGCAACATAGATTAGAGAAAAACCGTGTCAGAACTCTGACCCAATGACCTGCTGACCTCTAACCCAGGATCAGGTTGCCGAGGGAAACAGACTGGAGGGGATCTGAATGTTCTCTTCCAGACCATTGGACTAATTTCTGTCTCTTTCCATTTCTTATTTTCTCTATTCTCTCTCATTTTCTTACTCTCCCATTCTCTCTGTCGCTCTCCCTCTCTTTCTTTCTCTCTCTCCCTCCATCCCACTCTCTTTTTTTCTCTCTCCATCTCTCTTCCCTCCCCCCGTTCTCTTTCTCTCTCCCCCTCTCTTTCTTTCTCTCTCTCTCTCTCAGGTTTGGTCGTCACCCAGTCCTGATAGTCTCGGTGCTGTTCATGTTGGTGTTTGGTTTGAGTGTAGCGTTCTCCTTC
Source organism: Coregonus clupeaformis (assembly GCF_020615455.1). Taxonomy (NCBI): domain Eukaryota; kingdom Metazoa; phylum Chordata; class Actinopteri; order Salmoniformes; family Salmonidae; genus Coregonus; species Coregonus clupeaformis. The sequence continues at coordinate 31,622,640 of NC_059211.1, forward strand.
AACGTGACCATGTTCAGCACATTACGTTTCTTTGAGGGCTTCTGTCTGGCTGGCCTCACTCTCTCCCTCTACATACTGAGTAAGTACACCTACACTTCCTGGTATCTAGTTCTGTTGTCTGTCAAAGAATGCCCAGAAAGCAAACGGCATGGTCTTCTTAGAACTTAGGGCTCTACTCCACACACTTCCCCTTCCCCCCATCACTCCACCTCTAAGGTAGTACCTAACTTCTCTCTCACTCAGCTTTTTCCCACTATTCCTTCACCTCTCTCTCTCTACTCATCAATCCTTCTCCTGTGTGTTGCTAGTCGTCCTGGGATGATGATGTGTGTCCTCTCTCTCACGTTGTCACCACTCTCACACCATGCTGCTCTCTGTCTCTGTGTCTGTCTACCTGAAGTGATAAACAACAACATTAGACTCTGGGTGTTGATTATATTCACAGCAGTGTTAAACCTTCAATGGTCTCTGATGGCGCATCAACAATGTCTAGTTCGATTAGATACACAGCATGAATCAGATGATTAGCATGAACTATCACTTTACAGTCTTTGATGGGGGACCTTGACAATGTCTGCTTTTGCTTTGTCCTTTATCTAAAGCTATGCCTGACTGCCATACTGACGCCCAACCCCCTAACCACTGTCCCCCTCCCCCTTGATGGGGACATCAGTATATTCTAGCTTGTCCTTTATCTACAGCTATGTTTGGCATACTATCCTACTACCCCTTTACCATCTAACCTCCAACCCCCCACCCCTCTCCCTTGTCCCCTAGGCCTTTTGGCCTTTTCTCACCAGAGAGATTAGTCAGTCCGTTTGAGGTTGGGTGGGGGGGGGGGTTCGTTCTGCAGCGGTATTGTTCACAACAGCAGGGGATGGCTGAAAATCTCTTCTGAGCTTCACTAAAAACAAACAAACAAAATGGACGCCCTCTTTGAGCTTTGGTGGGTCATACGGGGGTTTATTCCCTGACCTGTAGTTACTGTTGTTATAGAGACTCTCACTATCCTTTATAATGCCTGTCCAGATAAATGCAAGGGATTTTACGCTTCTATGAAGGTGATCCTGGGAAGATGGTTTGAGGCTAATGTGATGAATATAGGATACGATTTTGTGGTGTACTATGCATGTGTTTTTTGAGAAAGAGGTTCTGGGTTTTTGTGTTGGTGAATGCCTAGCCTCACATTATCCAGATGGATGCTGTATGGTGCTGTTTGGGTGTTTGTTTGGGTGGTCATCAAACAAAGACTGTCTACAAACTCGGAGTCATGTTTTCTGTGTGTGCCTGCATGTGTGTGTTTGTGTGAGGTCATTGTTACCAGGCCATACTAGAAGGGAGGCTGACAACTGTTTTTTCCCATCATGCCTTCCCAACTCTGGCGTGGAGTTTTACTTTTTTCACCTGATCAGATTCTGTCTCTAATATCATAATTTCTTAAAGTTCACATTCAATAATCATGAATAAGACCAGCTGACATTGCTGTGTGTCACAAGCAAAGACAGCACACACACACACACACAGCTACCTATACTGACATAAGACAACCCCTATACTGCTGTTCGTGAGCTTAAATAGAAAAAGTCATTTAAATGGGATCCATTTCACTTGACACATGTCTAAGTTTTGGTGTACATCTGAGACCTAGCAGTCCTTCGGGCCCTGGCAGACACATTGCCCTTCAGGAATAAGACTGATTATACAGTAAACATTCACACACAACCAGCAGCTTGTGACCTTGATCTGAAATGATGCATCGAGTAGGCACTGTTCTCTCACTCTAATTATACAGAGTGTGCGGGTTGGTTCTTCTATCCTTGTGGGGACCTAAAATCCCCAAAAGTCCCCACAAGGATAGTAAAACAAGGAAACTTCTCCCTCGTGGGGACATTTCTCACGTCCCCATGAGGACAAAGTCTATTTTAAGCTTAGAGGTTTGGTTTTGGGTTAGGGTTACAATTAGGATTATGGTAACGGTTAGGTTTAGGGTTAGGAGTTAGGTTTAGGGTTTGGGTTAGGGTTATGGTAAGGGTTAGGGGTTAGGGAAAATATGATTTTGAATAGAAATTAATTTTAGGTCCCCACGAGGATAGAAGAACATAACGTGTGTGTGTAGAGAGAGAGAGAGACAGAGAGAGAGAGAGAGAGAGAGACAGAGAGAGACAGAGAGAGAGAGAGAGAGAGAGACAGACAGAGAGAGACAGAGAGAGACAGAGAGAGAGAGAGAGAGAGAGAGAGAGAGAGGAAGAGAGAATGTGTGTTTGTGTTAGTGAAAAAGTCCTATGTTGTCTGTGCTTTATTGTGTAAATACAAGGTGTTCAGAAGAGAGTGTACAGAGTCGACAGAGAAAATAGCTACTGTAGCTATGCAGTGGGTTGCCATGGTACTTTACTCTAGGATTTACTTTATGTTGTGAAAATAAAAAAACGTATTTCACTGCTTGCGTGAGCTGCATGTGTTATCACTTACAGTATAGTGACACACTACGATATTTAAATACTCTAATTTCCATTGATGACCCATTTATGTAAATTAACAGCTGTATTGTTACATGAACCTCATTGTCTTCTGTAACATGATGTATACGGTCAGAGCTGGTAGGATAAAGATGCGTTGTTGTTATTATTGTTTGTCTCAGAGAGTAAGGAGTATTACTATAGCATTTTGCCACACCCAAGTAGACATGCTCAAAAGGATTCATGTTAATAGAAAATAACAGCATATCGTTATTCCAATGCTGCTATGGTAGTCATGGTAATAGGCTGTAGTGGGAACCAATTTGGGAAGATTTTGCAGAGGGAAAGGGAATACTTAGTCAGTTGCACAACTGAATGCATCCAACCAAAATGTCTTCTGCATTTAACCCAACCCCTCTGAATCAGAGAGGTGCAGGCGGCTGCCTTAATCGAAATGTTCAAAGATATAGATATACTGAACAAAATATAAACGCAACATTCAACAATTTCAAAGATTTTACTGAGTTACAGTTCATATAAGGAAATCAGTCAATGGAAATGAATTCATTAGGCCATAATATATGGATTTCACATGACTGGGAATACAGATATGCATCTGTTGGTTACAGATACCTTAAAAAAGGATCAGAAAACCCTCCTGTAGCTCAGTTGTTAGAGCATGGCGCTTGCAACGCCAGGGTTGTGGGTTTGATTCCCACGGGTGGGTAGTATGAAAAATGTATGCACTCACTAACTGTAAGTCGCTCTGGATAAGAGTGTCTGCTAAATCACTAAAATGTAAATGTAAAATGTATCTGATGTGATCACCATTTGCCTCGTGCAACGTGACACATCTCCTTCGCAGTTGATCAGGCTGGTGATTGTGGTCTGTGGAATGTTGTCCCACTCCTCTTCAATGGCTGTGCGAAGTTTCTGTATATTGTCTGGAACTGGAACATGCTGTCGTACACGTCGATCCAGAGCATCCCAAACATGCTCAATGGGTGACATGTCTGGTGAGTATGCAGGCCATGGAAGAACTGGAACATTTTCAGCTTCCAGGAATTGTGTACAGATCCTTGCGACATGGGGCCGTGCATTACCATGCTGAAACATGAGGTGATGGCGGCAGATGAATGGCACGACAATGGGCCTCAGGATCTCGTCACAGTATCTCTGTGCATTCAAATTGCCATAGATGGAATTGTGTTCGTTGTCCGTACCGTATGCCTGCCCATACCATAACCCCACCGCCACCATGGGGCACTCTGTTCACAACGTTGACATCAACAAACCTCTCACCCACACGACGCCAGCGATTGTGAGGCCGGTTGGACATACTGCCAAATTCTCTAAAACAACATTGGAGGAGGCTTATGGTAGAGAAATTAACATTAAATTATCTTGCAACAGCTCTGGTGGACATTCCTGCAGTCAGCATGCCAATTGCACACTCCCTCAAAACTTGAGACATCTGTAGCATTGTGTACTCTACCCCCTCCCCTGTCCACTACCACCTCCCCTGTCCACTATCCCCTCCCCTGTCCACTACCCCCTCCCCTGTCCACTATCCCCTCCCCTGTCCACTACCCCCTCCCCTGTCCACTACCCCCTCCCCTGTCCACTACCCCCTCCCCTGTCCACTACCCCTTCCCCTGTCCACTACCCCCTCCCCTGTCCTCTACCTCCTCTAAAACTGCACATTTTAGAGTGGCCTTTTATTGTCCCGAGCACAAGGTGCACCTGTGATCTAATGATCAAGCGGTTTAATCAGCTTCTTGATATGCCACATCTGTCAGGTGGATGGATTATCTTGGCAAAGGAGAAATGCTCACTAACAGGGATGTAAACAAATTTGTGCACAAAATTTGAGAGAAATAAGCTGTTTGTGCAAAAAAATGGGAAACATAGGACCAACACTTTACATGTTGCATTTTATATTTTTGTTCAGTGTATATGCACACATACACAAACACAGCAGAACATAAACGAACACACAGTACATACACCTCTCTCTCTTTAAGTGCAGCAAAGTTTGAGTGTGTGTATGCCATGCTGATGAAGGGAAATGGAAACGATATGGGTGTGTGTCCGTGTGTGTCTGTGGGGTTTGCAGACAGAGAAACACTCCCCTCCTTTTCTTTCTGTCCCTCCCTCCCTCCCTCCCTCCCTCCCTCCCTCCCTCCCTCCCTCCCTATTATCTCCACATTTCCCTGTCTTTGAACAATCATCCCATGTCCTGCACTCCCTGTCCTCCATCCTCCTCTCCCTCTCTTCCTCTCTCTAATAATATAATAATAATAATAATATAATAATAATAATATGTCATTTAGCAGACGCTTTTATCCAAAGCGATTTACCGTCATGTGCGCATACATTTTTACGTATGGGTGGTCCCGGGTATCGAACCCACTACCCTGGTGTTACAAGCGCCATGCTCTACCAATTGAGCTACAGAGGACCACTCTCTCACAGGTGCCTATTATCCCTGACAGCTGCTCTTATCACCCCGCTTCCCCTCCGACCTTCCACACAGTGAGTGGGTGTGGGGGTCAAGCCTTTTGTTATTACAGATTTCTTTAGCCACAATCACGCTGTTTTCTCTCTCTTTTCTCTCTGCAGCTGATCTCTTTCAGCCCTAGTCAGAGGATTGCCTCCTTGTGAAAGGAGAAGCAGGGAACAGGGGTGGGGGAGGGGGTAGAGGACAGGGGAGGGGGTAGAGAACAGGGGAGGGGGGTAGTGGACAGGGGAGGGGGTAGAGGACAGGGGAGGGGGTAGTGGACAGGGGAGGGGGTAGAGGACAGGGGAGGGGGTAGTGGACAGGGGAGGGGTAGTGGATAGGGGAGGGGGTAGTGGACAGGGGAAGGGGTAGTGGGAGGGGGTAGAGGACAGGGAGGGGGTAGTGGACAGGGGAAGGGGTAGTGGGAGGGGGTAGAGGACAGGGGAGGGGGTAGTGGACAGGGGAGGGGGTAGGGGACAGGGGAGGGGGTAGTGGACAGGGGAAGGGGTAGTGGGAGGGGGTAGAGGACAGGGGAGGGGGTAGTGGGAGGAGGTAGAGGACAGGGGAGGGGGTAGTGGACAGGGAGGGGGTAGTGGACAGGGGAGGGGGTAGTGGACAGGGGAGGGGGTAGTGGACAGGGGAGGGGGTAGTGGACAGGGGAAGGGGTAGTGGGAGGGGGTAGTGGATAGGGGAGGGGGTAGTGGACAGGGGAGGGGGTAGTGGGAGGAGGTAGAGGACAGGGGAGGGGGTAGTGGACAGGGGAGGGGGTAGTGGACAGGGGAGGGGGTAGTGGGAGGAGGTAGAGGACAGGGGAGGGGGTAGTGGACAGGGGAGGGGGTAGTGGACAGGGGAGGGGGTAGTGGACAGGGGAGGGGGGTAGTGGACAGGGGAGGGGGTAGTGGGAGGAGGTAGAGGACAGGGGAGGGGGTAGTGGACAGGGGAGGGGGGTAGTGGACAGGGGAGGGGGGTAGTGGACAGGGGAGGGGGTAGTGGACAGGGGAGGGGGTAGTGGGAGGAGGTAGAGGACAGGGGAGGGGGTAGTGGACAGGGGAAGGGGTAGTGGACAGGGGAGGGGGTAGTGGACAGGGGAGGGGGTAGTGGACAGGGGAGGGGGTAGTGGACAGGGGAGGGATAGTGGACAGGGAGGGGGTAGTGGACAGGGGAGGGGATAGTGGACAGGGGAGGTGGTAGTGGACAGGGGAGGGGGTAGAGTACAGGGGAGGGGGTAGTGGACAGGGGAGGGGTAGTGGACAGGGGAGGGGTAGAGGACAGGGAGGGGGGGTAGTGGACAGGGGAGGGGGTAGTGGACAGGGGAGGGGGTAGTGGACAGGGGAGGGGGTAGTGGACAGGGAGGGGGTAGAGGACAGGGGATGGGGTAGAGGACAGGGGAGGGGGTAGTGGACAGGGGAGGGGATAGTGGACAGGGGAGGGGGTAGTGGACAGGGGAGGGGATAGTGGACAGGGGAGGGGGTAGTGGACAGGGGAGGGGATAGTGGACAGGGGAGGTGGTAGTGGACAGGGGAGGGGGTAGAGTACAGGGGAGGGGGTAGTGGACAGGGGAGGGGGTAGAGGACAGGGGAGGGGGTAGAGGACAGGGGAGGGGGTAGTGGACAGGGGAGGGGGTAGTGGACAGGGGAGGGGGTAGTGGACAGGGGAGGGGGTAGAGGACATGTGTTGGGGTGGGGGTAGGGGTGGCAGTTTGTTTTATGCTGCTGCCATACTGTTGACTATTATTGTTATTATTGTTATTATTAATCCTGCTAGCAGTCACTTTTTCCTAAGCTCTGCCTACATGTACATATCTACCTCAACTATCCAGAATCCCTGCACATTGTAAATGTGGTACTGGCACTGACCATGTACAGTATAGTATAGTATATAGTTTACCTTCCCTTTTTCCCCCCCTCTCTTATTTCTTATTTCATTTCATTAAAAAAAATATATAATATTCTGATATTGAATACTGCAATGTTGGGAAGGGCTTGCAATTCAAGCATTTAACTGTACTGGTGCATGTGACAAGTACAACTTTTGAGGGTAGAGACACTTCAGCTGAGTTGAGAGCAGTGGGAGAGGAGTGGGTATAGGGAGGGAGGGAGAATGGAGGGATCAGCTTTGAGGAGAGCAGAGGAGGGGAGAGAAGAAGGGAGGGAGTGCAGAGGAGGAGGGGAGGGGAGAGAGAGGAGAGGAGAGGAGAGGAGGGGGTTCAGTGAGGTAATCAACACAAGAGGAGTCTTTCTCCCTCTCAGCAGGAACAAAAGGTCCCTGACTCACAGCACTGTGTGTGTGTGTGTGTGTGTGTGTGTGATTCCCAGAACAGTCTGTAAGCAGACACCACCTCCACAAGGGGTTATGTTTTTTGGGGGAAGCAGCAGGGGTTACTTACTGCTATATTTTGCGAAGGATTATATACAACGCTCTGGCAGAGGTATCTTCATTGTGAGCAGTACATTACATTAGTTTCATACAGCCTACTACAATATCTGTCTAATGAGGAGGAGGTTTGGGCTCTGGGTCTGATTCTGTTTGGTTTGAACAGAGCGGGCTGTGCTGAGTGGGCACAGCCTTTCATCACACACACACACACACAACACACACACACACAGAGAAAAATACATCTAGATAGAGAGAGAGAGAAGGCTTAAGGATGAGTCAACCTGAGGTCAGTATAATTTCCTTCCTGTGTGTTTAGGCTCCAGGGGAGAGAAGCTCACTACAGGAGGTTGGAAGGGGTGTTCGCCATCTCCAGGCATCAGCTGACTCCTCTCTCTCTCCATTCAATTCAAAGGGCTTTATTGGCATGGGAAATATTTTACATTGCCAAAGCAAGTGAAATAGATAATAAACAAAAGTGAAATAAACAATCAGAAATTAACAGTAAACATTATACTCACAAACGTTTCAAAGGAATAGAGACATTTCAAATGTCATATTATTGCTATGAACAGTGTTGTAACAATGTGTTGAAGTACAAAAGGGAAAATAAATAAACATAAATATGGGTTGTATTTACAATGGTGTTTGTTCTTTACTGGTTGCCTTTTTCTTGTGGCAAAAGGTCACAAATCTTGCTGCTGTGATGGCACACTGTGGTATTTCACCCAATAGATATGGGAATTTATTAAAATTGGATTTGTTTTAGAATTCTTTGTGGGTCTGTGTAATCTGAAGGAAATATGTGTCTCTAATATAGTCATACATTTGGCAGGAGGTTAGGAAGTGCAGCTCAGTTTCCACCTCATTTTGTGGGCAGTGTGCACATAAGCCTGTCTTCTCTTGAGAGCCAGGTCTGCCAATGGTGGCCTCTCTCAATAGCAAGGCTATGCTCACTGAGTCTGTACATAGTCAAAGCTTTCCTTAATTGTGGGTCAGTCACAGTGATCAGGTATTCTGCCACTGTGTACTCTTTGTTTAGGGCCAAATAGCATTCTAGTTTGCACTGTTTTTTGTTTGTTAATTCTTTCCAATGTGTCAAGTAATTATCTTTTTGTTTTCTCATCATTTGGTTGGGTCTAATTGTGTTGCTGTCCTGGGGCTCTGTTTGTGTTTGTGAACAGAGCCACAGGACCAGCTTGCTTAGCGGACTCTTCTCCAGGTTAATCTCTGTAGTTGATGGCTTTGTTATGGAAGGTTTGGGAATCGCTTCCTTTTAGGTGGTTGTAGAATTTAATGGCTCTTTTCTGGATTTTGATAATTAAAGGGTATTGGCCTAATTCTGCTCTGCATGCATTATTTGGTGTTTTTACATTGTACACTGACGATATTTTTGCAGAATTCTGAATGCAGTCTCAATTTGGTGTTTGTCCCATTTAGTGAATTCTTGGTTGGTGAGCGGACCCCAGACCTCACAACCATAAAGGGCAATGGGTTCTATAACTGATTCAAGTATTTTTTAGCTAGATCCTAATTGGTATGTCGAATTTTATCTTCCTTTTGATGGCATAGGCCCTTATTGCCTTGTCTCTCAGACCGTTCACAGCTTTGTGGAAGTTACATGTGGCGCTGATGTTTAGGCAGATTGACGTATAGTTATTTGTATGCTCTAGGGCAACGGTGTCTAGATGGAATTTGTATTTGTGGTCCTGACAACTGGACCTTTTTTTGGAACACCATTATTTTTGTCTTACTGAGATTCACTGTCAGGGCCCAGGTCTGACGGAATCTGTGCAGAAGATCTAGGTGCTGCTGTAGGCGCTCCTTGGTTGGGGACAGAAGCACCAGATCATCAGTAGACATTTGACTTCAGATTCTAGTAGGGTGAGGCCGGGTGCTGCAGACTGTTCTAGTGCCCTCGCCAATTCGTTGATATACAGTATATGTTGAAGAGGGTGGGGCTCAAGCTGCATCCCTGTCTCACCCTACGGCCCTGTGGAAAGAAATGTGTGTGTTTTCTGACAATTGTAACCACACACTTGTTGTTTGTGTACATGGATTTTATAATGTTGTATGTTTTTCCCCGAACACCGCTTTCCATCAATTTGTGTGTATAGCGCTCTCGCTCTTGCAGTAGGAAGGTTTATTTTTCTTCTTCCAGTGATCTAGATGATGAATGGAGGGAGAGAGTTTTCCCTCTCCTATTCTCCTCCTCTCAGGAGGTTGGCTCATTTGTATTCTGCCCCTCTCTCCTTTCTATGTCATCTCTGCTATGGGAAGTGACAGTACATGAGCACTGGTTAGTGAGCATACAGTATACAGCCCCCCTCTCCTACACCCCCCTACTGGTCACCTTCAAATAGACCTTGCCATCTGGAGTGGACCATCTGGACTGTACCACAGGGTAGCCGGTAGGGGGGTGAGACAAGAGCCCATTCAGGGAAGAAAGGGACGGTTACTGTGAAACGCTCACTGACTGAACTGACTGAACCCTTGACAATGGCTATAGTGTTGAGGTCTGACAGATATGTTCTGTGGTGGTTCACTGGTTGTTAACTGGTGGTTAACTGGGAGTTTCTCCAGGGAATGGTCAGCCATGAAGAGGTGTTAAATTATTCATTGAATGAGATGTAGGTTTCACCGTTTAGTCTTTAAACACACATATACCACAGACAGAGATACCAGCCAGTACCGCAGTGATATACAATTATACCCCTTTCACAATATTCGTTTCACACTATCTTTTCACATCGTCCTTTTCATCACATTTAGTCCCGTGTAGCTCAGTTGGTAGAGCATGGCGTTTGCAATAATAATAAATAATAATAATAATAATAATATAATATGCCATTTAGCAGACGCTTTTATCCAAAGCGACTTACAGTCATGCGTGCATACATTTTTGTGTATGGGTGGTCCCGGGGATTGAACCCACTACCTTGGCGTTACAAGCGCCGTGCTCTACCAGCTGAGCTACAGAGGACCAATGGCAGGGTTGTGGGTTCGTTTCCCACGGGGGACCAGTATGAAGAAAAAAATAATGTATGCACTCACTAACTGTAAGTCGCTCTGGATAAGAGCGTCTGCTAAATGACTAAAATGTAAAAAATGTAAATTTCCAGTGACTATGGTGAATGCATAACCAGGCTCAGTACAGTTTGATTAGGCACAGATAGGTTCGGCTCAGTAGTGTGAAAAGCCCTTTATAGAAGGAACACACAAAACCTCTGAGAATGCACTAATTGAACCAATTTATCTGTCTGTAACTTCTGTCCCTCTCCCTCTCTCTCTACAGGGATTGAACTGGGCCTGCCAGGCTGGCGGTTCTCCATGACCATGGTGTCTGTATATGTCTAACCTCTCTCGCCTGCCTGCCTCCCTCCCTCTCTCTCTCTCTCTCTCTCTCTACACTTCCCCCTTCTCGCTCCCCCATCCTCTCTGGCTCTTTCTCCCCCCACTCTCTCTCTCTCTACAGGGATTGAGTTGTGCCTGCCAGGCTGGCGTTTCTCCATGACCATGGTGGCCAGTTTCCTCATGGTGGGCGGGCAGCTGGTGATGCCCGGGGTGGCGGCTCTGTGTCGTGATTGGCCCGCCCGGGATGATTGGCAGGTCCTGCAGATCATCATCATCTGCCCCTTCGTCCTCATGCTGCCCTACATCTGGTAAGGAGCCACGCCCAAATGTCTTCCATGTCACCACTATTCTGTTGAGACATTCATCCTATAGTTAGAGGTTGAAAATGAGAATTACCATGGAGTCCCACCCACTGAGGGGATAGCCACACCCACTTAGGGAGTGGCCCCTCTCACTGATGAAGTAACTCAGCCCACTGAGGGATTCCGCCATGATGTGGGGTTAGAGGTTAAAGACTTGGTCATCAGGACCAGGCTTTGGCTTGTACAGTACACTACACACTGCATGCTCTGTTCAGATCTTCAGACAATACTCTCTTTCTCTCACTTCCCTTCTGTCATTCTCTCTCTCTTTCTCGTGTTTACTTCTCTCTCCCTTCCTTCCTTCCTTTCTTTCTCTCTCTCTCCCCTACTCACTCCCTCACAACTTATTATCTTTCTCTCCCTACTACCCTCCACTCTCCCCTACCCTCTCTCTGTCTCTCTGACTCCCCCTCCCTCTCTCTATGTAGGATCTTCCCTGAGTCCCTGCGTTGGCTCCTGGCCACCCAGCACTACCAACGCTCTAAAGACATGATGCTCCGCATCGCCAGGAAGAACCAGGTCGACATGACAACCGAGCCCAGTGGCGTTCTAGCAGGTGAAGGAGATGGAGAGACAGGGAGGGGAGAGGTAGAGAGACAGAGTAAATGGAGAGATGGAGAGACAGAGAGGGAGAAGACCCTGCATGTCAAAGAATAACCACGTGTTCCGTCCATGGCCGCTACACAGATGCCTGGTTTGCAGCTGATCAGTATATACATATGGGATGTCTCACGTAGCCTCAAAAACAACACACCATTGTCAATTGCATTTACACTGATCATATTGTTGTTATAAACAACACGTAACCGCAGGTCTCTGATTTCAGTGATGAAATGTGTATGCAATGGATTCAGTCAGTCAGACACAGTGACAACACACACACACTATGCACATACGCGTACATTGTTATATGTGCAACTGCAGGGCTCTAGTTTCATATGATGAAATACATCTGCAAGGCTTGATGGCAGACACATACACTCTCCATGAGAAATGAGTTTAACGCTGGGAGCAGATTAATACAGCTGGATCAATAAAATAACGTGTTTTATTTCAGATCTCATACACACACATCAACCCACAGAAGACCTTTACTTTAGAGTCTGCTGGCTCCATGTGTGTGTGTCTGTGTGTGTCTGTTGTTTCCCTGCCAGTGTAAAGGTATCACACTGTTCTATCTCACCATCAGAGCTGGAGCATGAGCTGCATAAGAAGCCAAAGAGGACCTGCATTGTCAAGATGACCAGCACCAGAAACCTGTGGAAGAACATCGTCGTGCTCTGTGTCAACTCGTAAGTCTGTCTGTGTGTGTGCGCATCTGTATAATCGTATCAAAGGCAGTGGGTGATGTGCCAAACAGAGCTTGCATTTCATATGAGCTAGGTTTCCCATTGAGAGACCTGAAGACAAGGCTGTGTGCCGGTACAGTGTGTGGCTATGACAAGGCTGTGTGCCGGTACAGTGTGTGGCTATGACAAGGCTGTGTGCCGGTACAGTGTGTGGCTATGACAAGGCTGTGTGCCGGTACAGTGTGTGTGTGGACATGTTTAACCATACTTGAAGACCAGACGTCCCCACAAGAATAGTAAACGAACAAACATTTGACCAACTGGGGACATTTTGTTAGTCCCCACAAGGTCAAATGCTATTTCTAGGGGGTTTAGGGTTAAGGTTAGAATTAGTGTTAGTGTTAGGGTTTAGGGCTGTCCCCGACAAAAAAAAATATTGGTCGGCCGAGAGTTTCTTCGACGAATCGATTGGTCAAAATGTTAAAATGTGTATTTTTCCATATATAGACACACCCTATGTTTGAATCAAATCAACTATATGTAGGCTACTGAGCTTGTCTGATGCTTTACGCACTGCGATAAAAAATGAAGACACAAATTACTAAAGTGGGAGCCAGAGATCAATATAGCCTAACCAGAAAAAAAAACATTTTCCCGACCCTCCTCCTCCCGCTGCTGCTGGCCTTCACAGATTCTGAGTTACACTCCTGAAGTTGCCGGTATAGGCTACACCAGCGGTCGGCAACCTTTTCCATTTGAAGTGCCAAGTTATCATACCATTTCTACTAGGGGTGTAACGATTCGTTTTAACAACGATTCGATTTGTATCACGATTCGTGGTTGTCGATACGATTCAAGGACGATATTGGTTCATTTAGAACGATACGATCCGAAACGATTCAGTGACTTGAAATCGATTCAGTAACCTTTTAGCCAAAAATTCAACCAGTGTGACTGAAATATATACCTGGATACTGGACAGTGCAGGTGAAGTTTCCTAGATTCCTGTTTCTTGTAAGGACCACAATGGTGGCTTGATAATTTCTCGCTCGTCGGCTTCTCCTCTGTCGTCCGCCATGCTATGTTTTGTTGTCTTTGCGCCTTTGCGCTGCTGCTGGCGCGGGGCGATGACGTCACGGATAGGCAGACTGAATCGAGTAATGTTTAAAGCCTTTATCATTAAAAGTGCTAAGAAAAAACATCCATATAAAGTCTGACGTGCTTAAATCCAATGGGTTATTTCCTAGTATCGATACAATCGATTTATTACATTTTAAAACGATGTTAGATTGATATATGTTGTCCAAAAGGCCAACTCGCCGAGCACAGATCGATGTAGTTGGATCATAGGAATATAAATCGATACATCGATGTAGTAGATGGATCGTTACACCCCTAATTTCTACTGATCTGCATGCCAGTTATGATTTTCATATGCACGTTTTCGTGGAACAGTTTCACTTTATTTATAATAAAGTCTTCATTTCTCAAAAACAATGTCATGTACTTAATACAAATTATATCTAAATGAAAATGATACAAATCTAAAAGTAACTTCTATTGCCATTGCCAATATGTAAAAGTAGCCTACATAAAGCCAACAAATAAAACCATTGCAGCCCGCAGGTAGAAAATATCCTGATAAAAATAAACATCCTATAAATCACATTGGCTATTCATGGCCTGTCTGCAAGGAACTTGAAACATTGTATCAACTATTAACTTGGTCCAGCCAGAAGCTCCTGCTAGCAAACTTGCAAAATATTCTGTGCTTTCAGAGTTTCCTGCTCCAGTGAGCTCCAGACAGACACAGCTGTAGGCTATTTGCGCAAGGGATAAGAAGAAGGCATATTTTATGACGTTTCCATCGGATCAGAGCATGACATTTTTCCCCCTTTCATGCTGAGCGGTTATTGAAAGGGAGAGAGCTGGAAAGATTTCAAATAGGCTATGTTGAGGAACTATTGTCATTCTCAATGGATGTAAAAACAGACTTCATTTACTTGCTGTTTGAGGCAAGGTGAAAATTACTTAGCTACACACTGATAGTGAGTTAAGACAATCTGAAATACTATCAGATCCCCAAATGGGCACATTTACAATGGCTTGCGAAAGTATTCACCCCCCTTGGCATTTTTCCTATTTTGTTGACTTACAACCTGGAATTAAAATTGATTTTTGGGGGGTTTGTATCATTTGATTTACACAACGTGCCTACCACTTTGAAGATGCAAAATATTTTTTCTTGTGAAACAAACAAGTTGAGCATGCATAACTATTCACCCCCCCCAAAGTCAATACTTTGTAGAGCCACCTTGTCACGCCCTGGCTCTAGGGACTCTTTTATGTTGAGCCAGGGTGTGTAGAGTCTATGTTTTGTGTTCTTTGTTTCAGTTTCTAGTTCATGGGTATCTATGTTGGCCGGGGTGGTTCTCAATCAGAGGCAACGAGAATCAGCTGTTGCTTGTTGTCTCTGATTGGGAACCATACTTAGGCAGCCTGTTTGGCACAGTGTATTGTGGGATCTTGTTCCGTGTTGGTTTGTGTATGTACCCAAGGACTTCACGTATCATTTTGTTGTTTTTGTTCGTGTGGTGAAATATAAATAAAAGATGTTCGCATTCCACGCTGCGCATTGGTCCACTCCTTTCGACGATCGTGACACACCTTTTGCAGCAATTACAGCTGCAAGTCTGTATGAAAAATGTATGCACTCACTAACTGTAAGTCGCTCTGGATAAGAGCGTCTGCTAAATGACTTAAATGTAAGTCTCTTGGGGTATGTCTCTATAAGCTTGGCACATCTAGCCACTGGGATTTTTGCCCATTCTTCAAGGCAAAACTTGTCCCTCTCCTTCAAATTGGATGGGTTCCGCTGGTGTACAGCAATCTTTAAGTCATACCACAGATTCTCAATTGGATTGAGGTCTGGGCTTTGACTAGGCCATTCCAAGACATGTAAATGTTTCCCCTTAAACCACTCAAGCGTTGCTTTAGCAGTAGGCTTAGAGTCATTGTCCTGCTGGAAGGTGAACCTCCATCCCAGTCTCAAATCTCTGGAAGACTGAAACAGGTTTCCCTCAAGATTTTCCCTGTATTTAGCGCCATCCATCATTCCTTCAATTCTGACCAGTTTACATTTTACATTTTACATTTTAGTCATTTAGCAGACGCTCTTATCCAGAGCGACTTACAGTTAGTGCATACATTATTTTGTATATTTTTCATACTGGACCCCCATGGGAAAGTTTCCCAGTTTCCCAGTCCCTGCCGATGAAAAACATCCCCACAGTATGAAAAATGTATGCACTCACTAACTGTAAGTCGCTCTGGATAACAGCGTCTGCTAAATGACTAAAATGTAAAATGTATGATGCTGCCACCACCATGCTTCACTGTGGGGATGATGTTCTCGGGGTGATGAGAGGTGTTGGGTTTGAGCCAGACATAGCGTTTTCCTTGATGGCCAAAAAGCTCAATTTGAGTCTCATCTGACCAAAGTACCTTCTTCCATATGTTTGGGGAGTCTCCCACATGCCTTTTGGCGAACACCAAACGTGTTTGCTTATTTCTTTCTTTAAGCAATGGCTTTTTTCTGGCCACTCTTCCGTAAAGTCCAGCTCTGTGGAGTGTATGGCTTAAAGTGGTCCTATGGACAGATACTACAATCTTCGCTGTGGAGCTTTGCAGCTCCTTCAGGGTTATCTTTGGTCTCTTTGTTGCCTCTCTGATTAATGCCCTCCTTGCCTGGTCCGTGAGTTTTGGTGGACGGCCTTCTCTTGGTAGGTTTGTTATGGTGCCATATTATTTCCATTTTTTAATAATGGATTTAATGGTGCTCCGTGGGATGTTCAAAGTTTTGGATATTTTTTTATAACCCAACCCTGATGTTTACTTCTCCACAACTTTGTCCCTGACCTGTTTGGAGAGCTCCTTGGTCTTCATGGTGCCGCTTGCTTGGTGGTGCCCCTTGCTTAGTGGTGTTGCAGACTCTGGGGCCTTTCAGAACAGGTGTATATATACTGAGATCATGTGGCACTTAGATTGCACACAGGTGGACTTTATTTAACTAATTATGTGACTTCTGAAGGTAATTGGTTGCACCGGATCTTATTTAGGGGCTTCATAGCAAAGGGGGTGAATACATATGCACGCACCACTTTTCAGTTATTTATTTTTGATAATTCTTTGAAACAAGTTATTTTTTTCATTTCACTTCACCAATTTTGACTATTTTCTGTATGTCCATTACATGAAATCCATATAAAAATCCATTTAAATTACAGGTTGTAATGCAACAAAGTAGGAAAAATGCCAAGGGGGATGAATACTTTTGCAAGGCACTGTTTAGGCCTACATTTGTGCTTAGGCCAGGTAGCCTAGGCCGACTTCTATGTTTAATCAGGTGTTTGTCCTTACTCAAGATTGACAGGAGCGTTCTAAACAAAAGACAATTAATACATTGACAACTCATACATGGAATTAAATAAACCAAAACTTTTTTCTCACAAGTGTAGCCTAGGTTGTGCGCTCTGCAAACAACGTATCCACTCCGACAATGAGAACTGTAAGACTGTAATAATAATATATTGAATGCATTAACAGAAATGATCGTAACCAAACAAACATTGTAGATGATAAATGATGGTAATTAAGGGTAAATGTACTACAGGTGATACTAGTGTGCCTCCACAATAGATTAGTCCACTGACACAGGCGTGAATCAGACAGGTGAATCGTTATTAAAATATATATTTACCACTGCTCAACAAAAAAAAAAATTGGTCGACCAACAGCTTATCAACCAAACAATCGACCAGTCAACTAAATGGGGTTAGCCCTACCACTATTAGGGTTAGAATTAGGTTTAAGGTTAAGAGCTAGGGTTAGTTTTAGGGTTAGGGTTAGGAGCTAGGGTTAGAGTTAAGGTTAGGTAAGGTTTAGGGAAAATAGGATTTTGAATGGGACTGAATTGTGTGTCCCCACAAGGTTAGTTAAACAAGACTGTGTGTGTGTATAAAATCTCCCTACACCCTCTATATTGATGGCATTTGGTATCCAGCACTGCCTTGCTCTTAGTAATGATGGTGTGTGTGTGTGTAACTGGTGGGATCTGAACCCCACTCTCCCGCTTGGGAAACCACCCACTGGGCACACACTGGTTAAATCAACGTTGTTCCAACCAACATGAAATAGACATTGAATTGACGTCTGTGCCCAGTGGGCAATGTCTTAACCATTAGACCAAGAGAGAATACCCTTCCGCGAGAGAGTCCGACTCACCTCCGCTACGTGTCTCTCTCTCCTCAGGTTGACTGGGTACGGTATCCACCACTGTTTTGCCCGCAGTATGATGGACCCAGAGGCTCCTGTGTCGGCCATGTTTCATGCTGACTACTACACTATGGCCGGAATTGCCGTAGCAACGTGCCTGGCGCTGTGCCCAGCCGTGGCGTTCATGGGTCGTCGGGGTGGACTGCTCACCTTCATGATCATCACCGCCCTGGCATCACTGCTGCAGCTGGGTCTGCTCAACTGTGAGTTGGAGACACACACACACACACATGTTATGCATACACACACACACGCACGCACACTAAACACACACGATACACACAAATGAAACACACACACACTGATATATAGAAATCCTATCTCTATGAAATAAACATTTAGGTCAACCTTCAGTTTATGAAAGCCCATGTTTTGTCAGATGTTTTAACAAGTGACCAATGCAGGCATCCCCCTCATAGTCCTTCATTCACAAATAGCTCTTTATATGGGAAAACACAAAGCAATAACATCCCATTATAATTTCAATCTGTCATAGACAAATATCATACTCAGATAATGGACTTACAGTATTACAGTGCTTCAGAGAAGTCACTACTAGGAGAATGTCATTTTCTGCATCATTACCTCTGTTCTCTAGTCATTATATCAGATCTACAGTGCCTTGCAAAAGTATTCACCCCACTTGGCGTTTTTCCTATTTTGTTGCATGACAACCTGTAATTTAAATTGATTTGGTTTTCATGTAATGGACATACACAAAATAGTCCAAATTGGTGAAGTAAAATGAAAAAAATAACTTGTTTCAAAACATTCTAAAAAATAAATAACGGAAAAGTGGTGCGTGCATATGTATTCACCCCTTTGCTATGAAGCCCCTAAATAAGATCTGGTGCAACCAATTACCTTCAGAAGTCACATAATTAGTTAAATAAAGTCCACCTGTGTGCAATCTAAGTGTCACATGATCTGCCACATGATCTCTGTATATATACACCTGTTCTGAAAGGCCCCAGGTTCTGCAACACCACTAAGCAAGGGGCACCACCAAGTAAGCGGCACCATGAAGACCAAGGAGCTCTCCAAACAGGTCAGGGACAAATTTGTGGAGAAGTACAGATCAGGGTTGGGTTATAAAAAAATATCAGAAATTTTGAACATCCCACGGAGCACCATTAAATTCATTATAAAAAAATGGAAAGAATATGGCACCACAACAAACCTACCAAGAGAGGGCCGCCCACCAAAACACACAGACCAGGCAAGGAGGGCATTAATCAGAGAGGCAACAAAGAGACCAAAGATAACCCTGAAGGAGCTGAAAAGCTCCACAGCAGAGATTGGAGTATCTGTCCATAGGACCACTTTAAGCCGTACACTCCACAGAGCTGGGCTTTACGGAAGAGTGGCCAGAAAAAAGCCACTGCTTAAAGAAAGAAATAAGTAAACAAGTTTGGTGTTCGCCAAAAGGCATGTGGGAGACTCCCCAAACATATGGAAGAAGGTACTTTGGTCAGATGAGACTAAAATTGAGCTTTTTGGCCATCAAGGAAATCGCTATGTCTGGCGCAAACCCAACACCTCTCATCACCCCAAGAACACCATCCCCACAGTGAAGCATGGTGGTGGCAGCATCATGCTGTGGGGATGTTTTTCATCGGCATGGACTGAGAAACTGCTCAGAATTGAAGGAATGATGGATGGTGCTAAATTCAGGGAAATTCTTGAGGGAAACCTGTTTCAGTCTTCCAGAGATTTGAGACTGGGACGGAGGTTCACCTTCCAGCAGGACAATGACCCTAAGCCTACTGCTAAAGCAACACTTGAGTGGTTTAATGGGAAACATTTAAATGTCTTGGAATGGCCTAGTCAAAGCCCAGACCTCAATCCAATTGAGAATCTGTGGTATGACTTAAAGATTGCTGTACACCAGCGGAACCCATCCAACTTGAAGGAGCTGGAGCTTTTTTGCCTTGAAGAATAGGCAAAAATCCCAGTGGCTAGATGTGCAAGCTTATAGAGACATACCCCAAGAGACTTGCAGCTGTAATTTCTGAAAAAGGTGGCTCTACAAAGTATTGACTTTGGGGGGGTGAATAGTTATGCACGTTCAAGATTTCTGTTTTTTTGTCTTATTTCTTGTTTGTTTCACAATAACAAATATTTTGCATCTTCAAAGTGGTAGGCATGTTGTGTAAATCAAATGATACAAACCCCCCCCCAAAATCAATTTTAATTCCAGGTTGTAAGGCAACAAAATAGGAAAAATTTCAAGGGGGGTGAATACTTTCGCAAATGAAAAAGTGTTTGCCCCCTTCCTGATTTGTTATTTGTTTGCATGTTTGTCACACTTAAATGTTTCAGGTCATCAAACAAATGTAAATATTAGTCAAAGATAACACAAGTAAACACAAAATGCAGTTTTGAAATGAAGGTTGTTATTATTAAGGGAAAACAAAATCCAAACCTACATGGCCCTGTGTGAAAAAGTGTTTTCCCCACCTGTTATAACACAACTCAACTGTGGTTTATCACACCTGAGTTCAATTCCTCTAGCCACACCCAGGCCTGATTACTGCCACACCTGTTCTCAATCAAGGAGTCACTTAAATAGGACCTGCCTGACAAAGTGAAGTAGACCAAAAGATCCTCAAAAGCTAGACATCATGCCGAGATCCAAAGAAATTCAGGAACAAATGAGAAAGAAAGTAATTGAGATCCATCAGTCTGGAAAAGGTTATAAAGCCATTTCTAAAGCTTTGGGACTCCAGCGAACCACAGTGAGAGCCATTATCCACAAATGGCGATAACATGGAACAGTGGTGAACCTTCCCAGGAGTGGCCGGCCGACCAAAATTACCCCAAGAGCGCAGCGACGACTCATCCAAGAGGTCACAAAAGACCCCACAACAACATCCAAAGAGCTGCAGGCCTCACTTGCCTCAGTTAAGGTCAGTGTTCATGACTCCACCATAAGAAAGAGACTGGGTAAAAATGGCCTGCATGGCAGAGTTCCAAGACGAAAACCACTGCTGAGCAAAAAGAACATTAAGGCTCGTCTCATTTTTGCCAGAAAACATCTTGATGATCTGTTCGTGACCTCAAGCTGAAGCGAACTTGGGTTCTGCAGCAGGACAATGATCCAAAACACACCAGCAAGTCCACCTCTGAATGGCTGAAGAAAAACAAAATTAAGACTTTGGAGTGGCCTAGTCAAAGTCCTGACCTGAATCCTATTGAGATTCTGTGGCATGACCTTAAAAAGGCAGTTCATGCTCGAAAACCCTCCAATGTGGCTGAATTACAACAATCCTGCAAAGATGAGTGGGCCAAAATTCCTCCACAGCGCTGTAAAAGACTCATTGCAAGTTATCGCAAACACTTGATTGCAGTTGTTGCTGCTAAGGGTGGCCCAACCAGTTATTAGGTTGTAGGGGGCAATCACTTTTTCACACAGGGCCATGTGGGTTTGGATTTTGTTTTCCTTATTATTATTATTATTATTATTATTATTATTATTATTAATAATAATAATAACCTTCATTTCAAAACTGCATTTTGTGTTTACTTGTGTTATCTTTGACTAATATTTAAATTTGTTTGATGATCTGAAACATTTAAGTGTGACAAACATGCAAACAAATAAGAAATCAGGAAGGGGGCAAACACTTTTTCACATCACTGTATCTGTCAGACAAATAATGACCTATTCTAAAGGCTATGCTCATGCTACTTTTCTCTGTTTTTCTTCCCCCATCCATGGCCTTTGTTTGAATATAGTGATCGGGAAGTACAGCCTTCGCCATGACACAGGTACGGTTTGACTTTATAAAATCATACTCAGACCGATTGGAAGAATGCACTCATTGAAAAAAAGGTACCATCTAGAACCTAAAAGGGTTCTTCAGCTGTCCCCATAGGAGAATCCTTTGAAGAACCCTTTTTGGTTCCAGGTATAACCCTTTAGGTTCCAGGTTAAACCCTTTTGGGTTCCATGTAGAACCCTTTCAGAGGGTTCTACATGGAACCCAAAGGGGTTCTACCTGGAACCAAAAAGGGTTCTCCTATGGGGACAGCCGAAGAACCATTTTGGATGCCAGTCAGGTGCTCTGGGTTACAGCTCTACAGGCCAGGTTCATGCGCCATCTGTTGATTTTGTGTTGTAGAATCATCAAAACAGTCGTTAAACAAAATTAATGGCTACACCAACGTTTTTCTGTGATCGGTTTCTATTAAGTGAAATGTCTATATTTATTATGTGTCTCACCTCCTCTCGTGTGCCTCCTCTTGTCTGGTTAGTTCTGAGGGACACGCTAAACAGGAAGTTCTCTGTGGCATTCTCCATCATTGGAATGTTCTCCTCTCACGCCGTCAGCACCCTCAGCATCTTCTTCTGCGCTGAGATCACTCCCACCGTCATTAGGTAACACACACACGGTCTGACCGCACCCACCCATACCTGCAGTT
Organism: Coregonus clupeaformis; assembly: GCF_020615455.1. NCBI lineage: Eukaryota > Metazoa > Chordata > Actinopteri > Salmoniformes > Salmonidae > Coregonus > Coregonus clupeaformis. The sequence goes on from NC_059211.1 coordinate 31,644,733, forward strand.
ATTGGATTCCTAAACTACACACCACAGGTGGTTGGTGGCACCTTAATTGGGGAGGACGGGCTCGTGGTAATTTTTAAATGTTTTACATTTTAGTCATTTAGCAGACGCTCTTATCCAGAGCGACTTACAGTTAGTGAATACATATTTTTTTATACTGGCCCCCCGTGGGAATCGAACCCACAACCCTGGCGTTGCAAACGCCATGCTCTATCAACTGAGCTACATCCCTGGCTGGAGTGGAATGGTATCAAATACATCAAACACATGGTTTCCATGTGTTTGATGCCATTCCATTCGCTCCTTCCAGCCATTATTATGAGCCGTCCTCCCCTCAGCAGCCTCCACTGCTACACACACTTATTGGAAAATGATGTCCCACCAAGTGTAGCTTTGTCTTAGTGGCCTACTAGTGCCACCTTGTGGTGTAGTATGTATGTGTCATATACAGGCAATTTGACAGAGACTGCTGTTCTAGAATGTAGATCAGTGATGGGCAACAGGCGAGGCGGCCCGTGGGCCGCAGACCAATTTCACAACAACAACAAAGAATACGTAGATTTCTAATTTTTGGGAACTCTGTCGATGTCTCAACGTACTGTTGAGAGTTAGAATAATAGAATACACAAGGTGCAATTTCGAAATGTGGTTGTGCAAATCAAATCAAATTGTATTTGTCACATTCGCCGAATACAACAGGTGTAGAACTTACCGTGAAATGCTTACTTACGAGCCCTTAACCAACAATGCAGTTCAAGAAATAGAGTTAAGAAAATATTTACTAAATAAACAAAATAAAAAGTAACAATAAAATAGCAATAACGAGGCTATATACAATGTGCGGGGGTACAGGGTCATTTGTACATGTAGGTAGGGGTAAAGTGACTATGCATAGATAATAAACAGCGAGTAGCAGCAGTGTAAAAACAAGGGGGGGTGTTAGTGTAAATAGTCCAGGTGGCCATTTGATTAGTTGTTCAGCAGTCTTGGGGGTAGAAGCTGTTAAGGAGCCTTTTGGACCTAGACTTGGCGCTCCGGTACCGCTTGCTGTGCGGTAGCAGAGAGAACAGTCTATGACTTGAGTAACTGGAGTCTTTGACCATTTTTGGAGCCTTCCTCTAACACCGGCTAGTATAGAGGTCCTGGATGGCAGGAAGCTTTGCCACAGTGATGTACTGGGCCGTACGCACTACCCTCTGTAGCGCCTTATGGTTGGTTTCTGAGCAGTTGCCATACCAGGCGGTGATGCAACCGGTCAGGATGCTCTCGATGGTGCAGCAGTATAACTTTTTGAGGATCTGGAGACCCATGCCAAATCTTTTCAGTCTCCTGAGGGGGAAAAGGTGTTGTCGTGCCCTCTTCATGACTGTCTTGGTGTGTTTGGACCATGATAGTTTGTTGTTGATGTGGACACCAAGGAACTTCAAACTCTCGACCCGCTCCACTACAGACCTGTCGATGTGAATGGGGGCCTGGTCGGCCCTCCTTTTCCTGTAGTCCACGATCAGCTCCTTTGTCTTGCTCACATTGAGGGAGAGGTTGTTGTCCTGGCACCACACTGCCAGGTCTCTGACCTCCTCCCTATTGTTGTTGGTGATCAGGCCTACCACTGTTGTGTCGTCAGCAAACTTAATGATGGTGTTGGAGTCGTGCTTGCCACGCAGTCGTGGGTGAACAGGGAGTACAGGAGGGGACTAAGCACGCACCCCTGAGGGGCCCCGTGTTGAGGATCAGCGTGACAGATGTGTTGTTACCTACCCTTACCACCTGGGGGCAGCCCATCAGGAAGTCCAGGATCCAGTTGCAGAGGGAGGTGTTTAGTCCCAGGGTCCTTAGCTTAGTGATGAGCTTTGTGGGCACTATGGTGTTGAACGCTGAGCTGTAGTCAATGAACAGCATTATCACATAGGTGTTCCTTTTGTCCAGGTGAGAAAGGGCAGTGTGGAGTGCAATTGAGATTGTGTCATCTGTGGATTTGTTGGGGCGGTGTGCAAATTAGAGTGGGTCTAGGGTTGAGCCATGACCAGCCTTTCAAAGCACTTCATGGCTACCGACGTGAGTGCTACGGGGCGGTAGTCATTTAGGCAGGTTACCTTCGCTTTCTTGGGCACAGGGACTATGGTGGTCTGCTTGAAACATGTAGGTCAGGGTTCTTCAATTCCGGTCCTGGAGGGCCGAAACACCTCTGTTTTTCATCCTCTCCTTCTAATCAGGGGCTAATTCAGACCTGGGACACCAGGTGAGTGCAATTAACTACCAGGTAGAAATAAAAAACAGAAGTGTTTCGGCCCTCCAGGACCGGAATTGAAGAACCCTGATGTAGGTATTACAGACTCAGTCAGGGAGAGGTTGAAAATGTCAGTGAAGACACTTGCCAGTTGGTCCGCTCATGCTCGATGGACACGTCCTGGTAATCCATCTGGCCCCGCGGCCTTGTGAATGTTGACCTGTTTAAAGGTCTTGCTCGCATCGGCTACGGAGAGCGTGATCACACAGTCGTCCGGAACAGCTGGTGCTCTCATGCATGCTTCAGTGTTGCTTGCCTCGAAGCAAGCATAAAAGGCATTTAGCTCGTCTGGTAGGCTCGCGTCACTGGGCATCACGCGGCTGGGTTTCCCTTTGTAGTCCGTAATAGTTTGCAAGCCCTGCCACATCCGACGAGCGTCAGAGCCAGTGTAGTACAATTCAATCTTAGTCCTGTATTGATGCTTTGCCTGTTTGATGGTTCGTCTGAGGGCATAGCGCAATTTCTTATAAGTGTCCGGATTAGTGTCCCACTCCTTGAAAGCGGCAGCTCTAGCCTTTAGCTCGGTGCAGATGTTGCCTGTAATCCATGGCTTCTGGTTGAGATATTATGTACATACGTATGGTCACTGTGGGGACAACGTCGTCGATGCACTTATTGATGAAGCCGGTGACTGAGGTGGTATACTCTTCAATGCCATTGGATGAATCCCGGAACATATTCCAGTCTGTGCTAGCAAAACAGTCATGTAGCGTAGCATCCGCGTCATCTGACCACTTCCGTATTGAGCGAGTCACTGGTACTACCTGCTTTAGTTTTTGCTTGTAAGCAGGAATCAGGAGGATAGAATTATGGTCAGATTTGCCAAATGGAGGGCGAGGGAGAGCATTGTATGCGTCTCTGTGTGTGGAGTAAAGGTGGTCCAGAGTTTTTTTTTTTTCCCTCTGGTTGCAAGTGACATGCTGGTAGAAATTAGGTAAAACGGATTTAGGTTTGCCATCACTAGGAGCGCCGCTTCTGGATTAGCATTTTCTTGTTTACTTATGGCCTTATACAGCTCGTTGAATGCGGTCTTAGTGCCAGCATCGGTTTGTGGTGGTAAATAGAAGGCTACGAAGAATATAGATAAACTCTCTTGGTAGATAGTGTGGTCCACAGTTTATCATGAGGTATTCTACCTCAAGCGAGCAATACCTTGAGACTTCCTTAATATTAGACATCTCTCCACCAGCTGTTGTTGACAAATAGACACAGATCCCCCACCCCTTGTCTTACCAGACGTACAGTGGGGGAAAAAAGTATTTAGTCAGCCACCAATTGTGCAAGTTCTCCCACTTAAAAAGATGAGAGAGGCCTGTAATTTTCATCATAGGTACACGTCAACTATGACGGACAAAATGAGATGAAAAAAAATCCAGAAAATCACATTGTAGGATTTTTTATGAATTTAATTGCAAATTATGGTGGAAAATAAGTATTTGGTCAATAACAAAAGTTTCTCAATACTTTGTTATATACCCTTTGTTGGCAATGACACAGGTCAAACGTTTTCTGTAAGTCTTCACAAGGTTTTCACACACTGTTGCTGGTATTTTGGCCCATTCTTCCATGCAGATCTCCTCTAGAGCAGTGATGTTTTGGGGCTGTCGCTGGGCAACACAGACTTTCAACTCCCTCCAAAGATTTTCTATGGGGTTGAGATCTGGAGACTGGCTAGGCCACTCCAGGACCTTGAAATGCTTCTTACGAAGCCACTCCTTCATTGCCCGGGCGGTGTGTTTGGGATCATTGTCATGCTGAAAGACCCAGCCACGTTTCATCTTCAATGCCCTTGCTGATGGAAGGAGGTTTTCACTCAAAATCTCACGATACATGGCCCCATTCATTCTTTCCTTTACACGGATCAGTCGTCCTGGTCCCTTTGCAGAAAAACAGCCCCAAAGCATGATGTTTCCACCCCCATGCTTCACAGTAGGTATGGTGTTCTTTGGATGCAACTCAGCATTCTTTGTCCTCCAAACACGACGAGTTGAGTTTTTACCAAAAAGTTATATTTTGGTTTCATCTGACCATATGACATTCTCCCAATCCTCTTCTGGATCATCCAAATGCACTCTAGCAAACTTCAGACGGGCCTGGACATGTACTGGCTTAAGCAGAGGGACACGTCTCGCACTGCAGGATTTGAGTCCCTGGCGGCGTAGTGTGTTACTGATGGTAGGCTTTGTTACTTTGGTCCCAGCTCTCTGCAGGTCATTCACTAGGTCCCCCCGTGTGGTTCTGGGATTTTTGCTCACCGTTCTTGTGATCATTTTGACCCCACGGGGTGAGATCTTGCGTGGAGCCCCAGATCGAGGGAGATTATCAGTGGTCTTGTATGTCTTCCATTTCCTAATAATTGCTCCCACAGTTGATTTCTTCAAACCAAGCTGCTTACCTATTGCAGATTCAGTCTTCCCAGCCTGGTGCAGGTCTACAATTTTGTTTCTGGTGTCCTTTGACAGCTCTTTGGTCTTGGCCATAGTGGAGTTTGGAGTGTGACTGTTTGAGGTTGTGGACAGGTGTCTTTTATACTGATAACAAGTTCAAACAGGTGCCATCAATACAGGTAACGAGTGGAGGACAGAGGAGCCTCTTAAAGAAGAAGTTACAGGTCTGTGAGAGCCAGAAATCTTGCTTGTTTGTAGGTGACCAAATACTTATTTTCCACCATAATTTGCAAATAAATTCATTAAAAATCCTACAATGTGATTTTCTGGATTTATTTTTCTCAATTTGTCTGTCATAGTTGACGTGTACCTATGATGAAAATTACAGGCCTCTCTCATCTTTTTAAGTGGGAGAACTTGCACAATTGGTGGCTGACTAAATAATTTTTTTCCCCACTGTAGCTGTTCTGTCCTGCCGATGCACGGAAAACCCAGCCAAATGTATATTATCCGTGTAGTCCTTCAGCCATGACTCAGTGAAACATAAGATATTATAGTTGAATGTCCCATTGGTAGGATAGTCTGAAACGGAGACCATCCAGTTTATTTTCCAGTGATTGCACGTTGGCCAATAGAACGGATGGTAGAGGCGGGTTACCCACTCGCCGACGAATTCTAACAAGGCACCCCGATCTCCGCCCCCTGTATTTCCGTATTTTCTTAACGCGAATGACGGGGATTTGGGCCTGGTCTCGGAGAAGCAGTATATCCTTTGCGTCGGACTCATTAAAAAAAAAATCTTTGTCCAGTTCGAGGTGAGTAATCGCTGTTCTGATGTCCAGAAGCTATTTTCGGTCATAAGAGACTGTAGCAGCAACATTATGTACAAAATAAGTTACAAACAATGTGAAAAAACACACAAAATAGCACAGTTGGTTAGGAGCACGGCAGCTATCCCCTCCGGCGCCATTGTCCAAAATGCATCAGCAGTTACTCAATTAACCCATATCAGCAAAAAAAATGTAGATTGGTAAATTAGTCTAGTGGCCAGATATGTAAACTTGTAGTAAGCATGGTCAAATTACCGACCGGGGTGGGGCCCATTGATCATCAGTTATCATATTAAAAACTGCTAACATTTGCCTCCACTCTATGGCAAAATGTGTAGAATTGCAGGAAATTAGCTGTTAAACTGACTCTCCCTCTTTGTCTCCCTCCCCCAGGGGTGGTGGTCTGGGCCTGGTCCTGGCCAGCGCTGGCTTCGGCATGCTGACGGCCCCCATCATGGAGCTCCACAACCAGAAGGGCTACTTCCTGCATCACATGATCTTCGCTGCCTGCACCCTGCTGTGCATCATCTGCCTGCTACTGCTGCCCGAGCCGCGCAACCAGCCCCTGCCAGAGAGCCTTGCGGACGGGGAGAACTACACCCGCCAGCCCCTGCTCACCCACCGGCCTGGAGAGCAGCACCTCCTCCTCACCAAGCCTGGGGATAGGGACTTATACTCCCGGGTCCACGACACGCCGCGGCATCTTACGGCCACCGGGGGCGCCACAGCAGCAGCGGCTACTGCTCTTGCAGCAGTGCCGACGTCATATGCGTATGCTACTGGAGGGGAGGTGATCAGTAATATTATGGTGGCAAATGGGGTCGGAGGGTCGTCGTAGCAGCAGACACACACTCCTCCCTGACACAGACTGAGGATAGGACAGGACTGTGCTGCGGGAATGGCTGGGACTGTCCCAAACGAACTGTCCCACTCCTGGTCACCTTCATGACTGGCCATGTCTGTTATGATCATTCAGTCAGGAGAACATGGAAGAATTCCGCTTGTCAGTTTCTTCCATGAGGAACTCTTTAATTTTAAAACTTTAAAAACCTTCCCATTCTGGTGAGTTCAATGAACAAATTAACCCTCTCATTAGACTCATGATGCCATTTTCCACGTCTTGTTTGTGAGAAAGTGGGAAATTGAGCTTCCCCAATCATGGACATTCAAGATTTGGACAAAAACTAAAACAATTTAAATAAAGCATTACTATTCAGATGCCCCAGGTTGGGTTTAATGGGTGGTAATGTAATAGGGTGATGGATTAGCAGTTAGCCTGTAGAGTAGTGATTATGTGTGTGTCCTAAATGACACCATTTTCCCTATAGTGTACTGCTTTTGACCAGGGCCTGCATAGGCCTCTGGTCAAAAGTAGTGCACTATCTATAGGGAATAGGGTACTATTTCGGACACTCCAATACGATTTAGTAAGACTTTGAGGGCCTGCAATAGAACAGGATATTCTTGAAACAAAATATGGAATATTTCACACACCTGTGTATGTCTTTGCAATGAACTGAAACTCATTACAATGACTTACATGTATTAGTGCCCACAGAGTAGTTGTTGCAGTGTGTCGAATGAGTATCATGGTTTCAGCATGGTTCCATGCGGAGGGAAGTCATGGTGTCTGTTAGTAAATTATCAGCAGAGTGGTGTACTCAAACAGCATAGAGACAAATGTATAGAGCAGCAGATCAGACACTGTATTCTAGATTTCATTTGAAATGTCATGGCTTTCAACAGTGATGTGTGCTCTATGCATTTCTTTTCCATCAGCTTAATTTTTTGGCACTAAAATTCAAAGTTAAATCAAATTTAATCAAATATTTGTCAGCCAACTCGTTTGAGGCGCAGGTTTTGGGTGAAACTTCTGTAGTCTAAATTGAATAAAAGTGTAGGCCGGGCCTATATACTGTAGCCTACTTGATGGGTTTATTTATGAATTTGTGCCTCCCACCCCCTTGTCAAAAGTCCAAGTTGGCACTTTATCCTTAGTAGCAGTGGAATCAATATGATGACTTTAGAAAACTGAGTATTGCTACCCCCATTAATGTTGGTGAATGATGGTTGTCTAAGCAATGATATGTGAATGACAGCTGGAAACCTCAGAAAACTGTGATGGCTATGGAAATGGTTTGAACTTTGGACCTTTTTGTGGTGTTTTTATTTCCGTATTCTATGGTGTTGAGTGGATAATACTAGTTAGTTACTAGTATGTACAATGTGTCCCAAATAGCACCCTATTCCCTACACAGTGCACTACTTTTCACCAGAGCCCATGGGCCCTGGTCAAAAGCAGTGCACTACATAGGGAATAGGGTGCCATTTGGGATTGAGCCGTCTCCACTATGAAACATCTCCGTTTCTGAATGGCTTTATCATGATGATTCTTCAGTTTTATAAAAAACTGCACATTTTACAAGTGGACAGGTGACTTTGAAAGAATCGTTCAGTACTTCAGTATTTATTTTTGTTATGTTGCCAAGAGCATTCTTGTTGCTTGAAATACCTCTTTAATTTAGCTAATTCTGACCTTTCCTATCCCTGTTCTCAACACTGTGGTAAATAATCTTAGTAGTATATTGCTGTTTTTAGGACTTGTTTAAACCTGTCTCTTTAGCACGGTTAAATAATGGCTGGCTATGCCACGAAGGACAACGTCTATAGGGGTTTTGAAATGGTTCGTGTCTCGATTATTAGGTTAGTGCAATAGTGTGATCTAGTTAGAATAGGTGTAACATACAAATGATTAATACACACCTTACATTGGTATTCAATGTGTCATTCATTGATAATGCATGGCAGGGTTCCCCAACTGGCGGCCTCGGGTGATTTTTATTTGGCCCCCCAAGGTTTCTGAGCCCAAAACAATCAAATAAAATATTATTTTTGGGGGGACAGAAAAGACTGTAAAAACACCAGCAAATCAGCTCCAACTGATTTTAATTTTATAAATCTGTTCCAAAGTATTCACACACATAGAGATTATATGTGACCGTATACAAATAATAAGCAAGGTTTGAAATGATTATGTTTTAGTCAAATATTATGTATATTTGGGCTTCTTTCGGTCAATTTGCAGTCTACAAATGATTTGTAACTATGTTCCGGGCCCCTGACCGTCCACTCAAGAAAATAAATATCGGCCCGCGGCTGAATCTTGTTGATGATCCCTGATGTATGGACTATCATATTTTATGTACTAGGCATATCAAATAGTTTCATAGGACAATTTGTCACATGATGTGCATAGATGACCTTAAAAGGCCAAGTATACTCTATACATTTCTACCATTAACCATATTTGACGCAAATGGCACATATTTTGACATAATGGACATCTTGTATTGTTTATTTGGTAGTTTGTAAATGTTTTTATCAATGAAATGTTGTGGTAAAAGAAATGAAATTCCATGAGTGATTGTCAACCACTAATATTTTCTAAATGTTTATTTTTATTTTTTATATATGATGTACTTGTACATATTAAAACCATAAATGTTGTTTTGATAATAAACCACTTCATTTATTGGTTATGTCAATAAATGAACACTATCGAGGTGATACATGTGATGTCTGTAGACTGAGTTTGTGGGTGGGCACGAAAAATGATGTGTGAGTCTGCAGCCTCTACACAGAGACAGTCTCTGGTTAGATCTCAAGTGCTAAAACAGCAAGTGACAGAACAGTCCAGACAGGTAGGTAATGTTGTTCTCTCCATTGTATTATTTCGGTACAAAGTCAGTATAAATGGGGGAAAAGGTTAAAATTGATCAGGGCGAACTTCCATCTCCTTCTTTATCCTATTCTCCACCAGCAGAGACAGGTTGGAGTCGGTCATGGGCAGGTTGTAGCTCACAAACACCTGTTTCTTAGTCCTCTTAGCTGGAAAACAAAGGATATGGAGAACAGCTGGGTTAGTGACGAGGACAGCTGGGTTAGTGATGTTTCAAATGGTGTAAACTGACACCAACAAAAGAGCATCATACTGGTTAGTGGTTTAACTGTCTAGCTTTCTGTAAATGTTCTGATTCTGAATAACATATAGCAACTATAGTGAAGGAAAAATATAAATGCAAAATGTAAAGTGTTGGTCCCATGTTTCATGAGCTGAAATAAAAGATCCCAGAAATTGTCCATACACATAAAAGCTTATTTCTCTCAAATGTTGTGCACACATTTGTTTACATCCCTGTTAGTGAACATTTCTCCCTTGCCAAGATAATCCATCCACCTGACAGGTGTGGCATATCAAGAAGCTTATTAAACAGCATGATCATTACACAGGTGCACCTTCTGCTGGGGACAATAAAAAGCTACTCTAAAATGTGAAGTTTTGTCTCACAACCAATGCCACAGATGTCTCAAGTTTTGAGGGAGTGTGCAATTGGCTTCCTGACTGCAGGAATGTCCACCACAGTATGTTGCCAGAGAATTGAATGTTCATTTCTCTACCAACTTCGTTTTAGAGAATTTGGCAGTATGTCCAACCAGCCTCACAACCGCAGACCACATGTAACCACGCCATCCCAGGACCTCCACATCCGGCTTCTTCACCTGCGGGATCGTCTGAGACCAGCCACCCGGACGGCTGATGAAACTGAGGAGTATTTACTTCTGTATTAAAGCCCTTTTGTGGGGAAAAACTCATTCTGATGGCTGGGCCAGGCTCCCCATCCATCCATAGATTAGGGCCTAATGAATTTATTTAAATTGACTGATTTCCTGTAACTCAGTAAAGTTGTTGAAATTGTTGCATGTTGAGTTTATATTGTATAATTGATTATTAGACAGATTTGACTGTAAGCACAAAGTTGTGGCATCTTGGATGAGTTTGTGTGTGTGTGTGTGTGTGTGTGTGTGTGTGTGTGTGTGTGTGTGTGTGTAAATATGTGGCCTGTCTTATGCCGCATTCAAAACAACTGGCAACTCAACTGGCAACTTGGGGGGAAAAAAGTTCTGACCATAGCCGCAGGAAGTAGGGGTGCAGAGGGTGCTGCAACAACACCTGAAAAATCTGAATAAAAACTAATATTAATACAAATATATATATATATTTTTTGTTGTGCACTGGGACTTTAAAAGTCCTGTAAGGGGACCGATATAGCTCCATCTTTCTAGTTCTCCGACTTTCTGCCCTGATGTCGTTTTTTTCCGATTTCCCAGTTGTCTTGAAAGCACCATTATCATAGCATGAAGCTGGACAATTACATCATGGTCTGTGGAGGACACAGCCAATCCTCAGAGAGATAGGATATTGACAGGAAGATGAAGAAAGGGGTGCTTACTCAATCTCTGCGCCAGTGAATTCTGGGTTGTTTCAGATGGGTCCCCCAGGACTAACGTAGACAGCGGCATCGAATCCTGAATTTACACACACAGAATAGAACACATCATCAGCCGATATAATAACTTTAACGTAGCTAGCTAGAAACATTACACAGTGAAGCTAGCTAGCTTCCCATCTCTGTTAGCTAGTCTTCTCTGTAACAGTGTATTTATTGTACAGTCGGTTACTCACAAATTTACTTTCCATTGAAACAGCCAAATTGGACAAAACCGGGTTCGAGCCGACCCAAAGGAAAAACCCCCCATTGAGTTTCATGACGTGAAAGTGAACCGTTTGCTCCAGAATCTTCTCTGAGAAATCGTGCACTGTAATGGCATTGCCTACTGCTCCATTTTCTGATATGTTCATTTTGAATAGCTGTTTGTATGAAGACAAGTAGCTACGACTAAACGAGACGATTCATTTGAAATGTTTCAACCAACTCATGTGTCCGTAAACCAGAAGTAACTTCCTGGTTTCTGGAACGTGTAAGTGATCAATAGAAGCGCTTGCGCGTGATTCTGAACATCATGAGAAACACGAATGGCTAGCTTTGTATTCCTCCCGCCTCTGCTTGAATGTCATTCGGTCCTCAAAGTGTCAACATCTTTTCGAACCCGGAAGTCGAAAATATTTGCAAGCTCCCCACTAAGGCGTAAAAAATGCTAAGGTGGTTAGAAGTTGACGAGTATCTTTAGGTTTAATTTGAGTTGTTATAGCTTAAATTTTTCCTCAAAATGTCCAAAATACAGCTATTGAATGTGTTTATCACCGAGCGGTTAACAACGACAGCTGTTGAGATATTTGGAGAAAAGAAAACCGAGTACCATGACCGATTAAAATCAGCGGCAGTTGATATATTCAGGATAGTGGAAAAGACGATAACAGAGTACTTGAAAGAGATATCCAGCTCAAAGCAGGAGAACGGTCGTCTACGGAGGATTCTTCTGGATTTGGGAGCAGGTTTGTGACCAATAAACATCATACAATTAAAACAATACTGAGGACTACTAATGTCTGAACATATTCAACCACATTAGTTTGCTGAATCGCAATTGCAGTCATGTTGCGTTCGTCTCAGCAGAAGGGCGGTAGACTGTGCCAGTCTTAGTACGATCATGTCACTCCCGAATGCCTGAAGTCAAAACCTCTTTTTTTTTGCTAACATTCCAATCCTTGTATTCTGTGTCATTGCCAAACATGTTTGGCATGTCAAGGAGTGGAATGTTAGCACAAACAAACGGTATTCTCCAGGTTAAGGAGCAGGGCATAGGCCTAAATAATTGGGAAGGTAGCCAGTTATTTATCAAATGTGTAGAACCTTACTTATTTCCCATCCTTCTCCCCAGACCCCCAGCAGCTAACTGGGGAGATTCCCCCTAAGCAGCAACAACAACCACACTGTGAGCAGGAGTGGAGCCCCAGTCGTGTGCAGGAGGACCCAGAGCACACGTCAATTACAGAGCAACAAGAGGCACTCAAGACCAGTCAGGATACCACAGAGGTCACACAGTTCATATTTCCTCCTCCTCCCTGTGTAGAAAGTGACTGTGATCAGGACAGTGAGAGGGACCCTCTACCCACCAACACCACTGTCGGAATCAAAACAGAACCTGATGATGGAGAGGAATACGGAATATCAGAACCAAGCATTGACTCTCAGCCCCTCTCTGAACTAGGCCTACATCCAGACTCTAAAGTCTGCACTGAGGCCAAGACAACCAGTGAGCTGAAAGCACCATTGAGGGCTCACACAGAGAAGAGGTTACACATGTGTACTGTCTGCAGGAAAAGCTTCATCAGGGCAGGCCAGTTAAAAATACATCAGAGAATTATTCACATCGGTGAGAAACCATACAGCTGTCCTGAATGTGGCAAATCCTTCAACCACAAGGAAATACTGGACAGGCATATAAACACTCACACAGGAGTGACACCATACAAATGCCCTGTGTGCAGTCAATGCTTCATTAGCAGAAGCCATTTAGGAAATCACCGGAAAATTCATCAGAAAGATGAAAAAGCATATAAGTGCAAAGAATGCTCCAAGTCCTTCAAAGGCAAGGGAGCTCTGGTCAGGCATATAAAGACTCACAATGGAGAGAAACCGTATCAATGTTTTGAGTGTGACAAAAGCTTCACACGTCAGGGACACCTGACAGAGCATATGAGGTCCCACACAGGAAGGGAGAGCCTATTTAAATGTCCTGTATGTGAGAAATCCTGTATATCAGCCGTGGTTCTAAAACGCCATCAGCTAATTCACACCGGAGTGAAACCATACAGCTGCCAGGAGTGCGGAAAAAGCTACAGTCTGAAGGCAACACTAAAAGAGCATATGAGGAGTCACACAGGGCAACGACTTCAGTGTCCTATGTGTGAAAAATGTTTCACATTTAAAGCAGGTCTAAGACAACACCTAAAAACTCACAATAGAGAGACACCATACGGGTGCAGCGATTGCAGTCAAAGTTTCAGCCGGAAATCAGACTTGATAGGGCATATGCGCACTCATACAGGAGAGAGATTATTCAGGTGCCCTCTATGTGAGAAATGCTTTATATCAGACTGTGATTTAAAACGCCACCAGCGGATCCACACTGGCGAGAAACCATACAGCTGCAAGGAATGCGACAAAAGCTTCACCCTTAAGGGAGGCCTGAAAACGCACATGAAGATACACACGACGCGGAAACCCTACTGCTGCCATGAATGTGGCAAATGCTTCCTCCACAACACTAGACTGACAGACCACATGAGGAGCCACACAGGGGAGCAGCCGTACAGATGTGATGTCTGCAGGAAATGCTTTGTCTATTCGAGCGATTTAAAAAAGCATGAGAGAATTCACACAGGTGAGGAACCATACAGGTGTGTTGAATGTAACAAATGCTTCAACTACGAGGGCAACTTGCTCAGCCATATGAGGGTACACACAGGGGAGACAGGGGAGGAAGGAGAGGAGCCTCCAGCGTATCTCTGCAGCGATTGCGGCAAAAGCTTCCATCAGATGCGAAACCTAAAGCAGCATATGAAGAGTCACAAAGCGAAGGCAATGCTGCAGTGCACTATGTGTGAAAAAGCTTTTCCAAAAGAAAGCCAACTCAAACTCCACAAGAGAATTCACACTGGAGAGAAACCGTACCTGTGTAACACTTGTGGGAAAAGCTTTAGCAGGAAGGAACACCTGAATGGTCACATGAGGACTCACTCAGGGGAGAAACCATACATGTGCCCTTCGTGTGGTAAATGCTTTTTATCAACGAGTGATCTTAAACGCCATCAGAGAATTCACACTGGCGAGAAACCGTTTCGCTGTAACTATTGCGACAAATGCTTCAATCAGATGAGTTCCCTGAAATCACACATGAATAACATTCACAAGAGGGAGAGTATGTAGTAGGGTTCTTGGTCAGGTGTAAAATGTGTCCATCAACAGATGGATAGGCTCATTGTAACTGACACCATTGTGCCTGTCAGAGAACATACTGTACATATGAAGAGTTCACTTGTTTTCTAAAGACTTTACCAGCGGTGAAAGTATAATTAATTTCTCCCCACTATGGGACCTATATGTGCACGCGCTTGCGCCTAGACCCCAAAAATGTATCGGCCTAATCATAGAATTCCTATTAATTCAAAAGGATCTCTGTGGGCCTGGTAAAGATTTGTCATATAACTTTTAAAATGTATTACCTTTTATTGTGTAATAAAAACAACCAGTCATGATGTTTTAATTTGATTGCCAAACAATCACTTCAAATGGCTCCACACATATCAACTCGCAACATATTTCCAGCCTCCAAACCAGTGCTTGACTTGGGCAGGACCTCACCGGAACGGAGTACTGGAACTTCAAATGTTCTACTGCTTGAGCTCCTGTTCCTCTTATAGAATATTAGCTCAAAGTACCGGAACCTATTTCAGTCCAAGTCAAGCACTGCTCCAAACAGTGGTGAATGGAAAGAGACATCTGTTACACAAAACACCAAAAAGTGTAATGACATTTGGCGATTGTCATTAGGCCAGAGTTTATGCGTCCGCGCGCGTCTCAATGTCGGCCACTCATCTCTAACTTGCCAAAATGTCAGTGTTCTCATCTGACCACATCACATATTGGAGCATAGGCTTTACCACCAGTTTAAGTCCATTTGCAAATGTTCTTGACATTTTGTTTTAATGATTGTGATAGGTTCATGTTTAACTGGTACGGCGTACCCAAACTATTTATTTTGCTGGGACACCGTACTTTCACCCCTGCTGTTTACAAAATATGCCTGATTAAAATTGTAATTGAATGACTATCATTTTGCGACTCTTTTCTTTTGCTTTGTTTTACATGGCATAACAGTTAGTGCAAATGCAACATTTCCATAACATGCCATATATGACACAACAGTACAAAACAGAGGACTGGACACAATACAAAAAGTTATAAACAAAAACTATCCAATTACACAAGGAATTAATGCATAACATTTGCAATAGTCATGTGGATGGGTATTTATTTTGGCTCATATACCAGTAATTCACTGATAATAGTCAGTTAATTAATGGACCATACTCAGATTATAAGTGTTGCTGGCTGTAGTGTTCCTTTAGTGACCCAGGCCTGAAAGCTTCTTGTTTCCTATGGGTGCAGTATTTTTGTATCTGAACTGGCACCCTAAATCCCTACGTACTGCACTTCTTTTGACCATGGCCCTGGTCAAAAGTAGTGCACAATGTTAGAAATAGGGTGCTATTTGGGACGCAGACAGTATGTCCATCACTGGTTCAGGAAGTCTTCCACCAGCTTGTTGAACTCGGCAGCAAACCTCAGGTGCAGGTTATGTTTCCCTTCTGGCATCAGGTGCAATCTGGACACCGACGAAGACATTGTAGTAGAGGTTGTACGTATCATTAGTGGATGTAGTTAAACATTGACATAGAAATTATGTACAGTCAGCATGTCCTTTCATACAATGCCTCTCTATAAGAGAGAAAAACATACAGAAGGGAGGATAGGAGAACAAAAGATAAGGAATGTAATGGGGGTGTCAGCTCACCTTGAACCCTTGATGTGTTTGACGAGATACTGAGGGTGGAAGCTGGGCACCATGGAATCCTTCTCTCCGTGGATGATGAGGGAGGGACAGCTGATCTGAGGCAGCAGCTCCATACAGATGCTTCCTGAACAATACAGGACAGAGAACACAAGTCTAAGGATCTATACAGATACTCTTTAACACAGGAACTGACAAGTGGAACTGGAAAATTTGAATCTTTGCTGCAAAGATGTTGCTGCTCTAACCTTCTGGTCTCTGGGCAAACTGTCCAATCCCATCCACCCATCCTTCCCAGGTCTTAATAAAGAGCTCCGCCCCATACACCTCCTCCATGGGCCTCCTCATCCTCTCACTCCACTGAGACACGTCACGGATCGCTGAAGAAACATGGACACACACAGGCTGTATTACACAAACCCACACACATGCAGAGCTGCCTAATCCAGTCACTCCACAGTACGCTCGCACACACCAATAACAGGACCTCACCATTGTAGATCTTTACATCTTGTGGTGAGACGTATGCGTTGGAGCCCCACACCACCATCTTATTGACCAGGGAGGGGTTCCTGGCTGCTGCGATCAGAGCAGTAATGCCTCCGTCACTCCAGCCCAGCAGAGAGAACCTTTGAAATCTCAACGCCTACCAGGGGAAAGACACACGTTCACAGATAAGCAATGAGGGAAAAGACACACACGTTCACAGATAAATAAGGAAATACACTTGGCTGACTGTCCTCACATACCGAGAGCAAGAGAGAGGCTACTGTGTAGTTCATGTTCTCCAGAGGAGTCCTGTTTCTCTGTGTTGCGGAGAAAGTCACTATAATCTTGTGTGCTGAGTTTACAGTTGCGGACTATGCAATATTAAGAGGCACACTCTACAAGCCCTGTACAGCAACATTTTAAAGCATGTTCCCAATGTGATTCCTGATTGGTTTGACTCTGACCTGCATCAGGTCCACAGCGTCCTTGGCGTCCCTCTCAAAGAAGTTCAGAGGGAAGTCTCTCTCCGGGGGGCGGGAGTTTCCGTACCCGCGAGGGTCCCAACCAATCACAGTGAAGCAGTCCTTACTCAAAGACTTCAGCTGCGGCCCAAAGTCAGTGTGAGCACTTCCTGTTACAGGAACGCACACTGCTGGTAACCAACATTATAGAGGGTCTGTGCCTGTTCTTCTGATGAGGACCCAAAACAACTTACTATGCGTTTTTATGAAGTTGTTTATACTGTAGGTTAATAGGCTTGAGGTCCTCAGTCACCTCTCAACATCAAAGTCACTATTACTAATGTTGATGCTCTGATGGGCAGATGCCTTAATCAGTAGTGTGACATATGATTTAGGCTAGTCCATATTTGAAAAAGATCATCATTACACACTTGACAGTTTATGGACAAGGTTGGCGAAGTGACGGAGGTTGGTAGTGTTGTGCACCAGACACTTATAGCCTGGGGACCACTAGTGTTGTTACCTACCCAGAGCTCCAGGCAGTAGTAAAACAGCATGGTCTCCTTTTCCAGTCTGCTGGTAGAACAGATCCACTCCATTCACACACTCTCTGCCTGATACCACTGAGGTACTTAGGGGAAAACAAACAACACAATTAAACAGACATATCTACTTGATGAATAAATACTGACAATTCATGTGTATTTTAACTGATAATATATGACATACAGTACCACAAACCAAATGTATATTACATTTCATTCACTGCAACTGGAGCCTGAGATGGGTAAACAGCGCCATCTCCTGACCATATATTAAACTGCACTGATAGCCAGAAAACATGCATGACAGCTGTATTGGAGCCACAGACTATTCTAAGTATTTTCAACCACTGTTGTAATATCTGCAAATAATTCGGTAGCTAGCTACCGTAGAATGCACTTCGTATTTACAGACACTTGAACTGCATTTATTACCAGTAGAGCTGGACTCCTTGCATAGCCTTTTTGGTAACAGCATTGCGAAGTCCTCTTCCCCAGAATAACAACGCCATTTCGTTGACAAAACGTTTCTAAATTGGTTTAACCTCGCACGGTTTCTCATTTGACTTTGTCACAGTTGAAATGTATTGACAGGTAAACATGTAAAGCAAAGTTTGTTTTGGTGAATGAATAGCTTGAAGAACCACTTTCGACACAAGTGTGCGTTTTGGCGAAAGTACGGAGGCAAATCTTTCACTAGCTCATTTTAGCCAAATGGTCATGGCTAGAAGGGATACAGCTTTTGTCAAATGAACATCAAAAGTTTAAATGAGTGTGTTGAAACACTAACACTTTTCCTAACCTTATCCAAATTCTCCAAACCTGCTACGTTAATTATCCTAACCTGCTGCTTATGTTCTAACCTGCTACGAAAAGTCAAATATGATGTTCATTCGACCAAAGCTCGATCCTTCTAGCCATGACCGTAGCAAAAAGTGTCTATTATATTGAGAAGCTAGTCAAGGAACGCTCTAAGAACGGAAATTACATGTCCTCAAAGATGGAAGGGTCCGTGCTATCTGGAATCCTTGAGACGTCCCTACCCCATTGAAGTTGAAATGTAAAGGTGCTACACATAGGATTGGCTGTGAAATTGACCTATTGATTTCTCCCGCTGTCTGCTGTCAAAATAGGAACGCTGTTCCGACTTTGTGGATGTGTTATCTAGTGGAAATAGCTGTCATTTCCTGGTTGCTAAAATTCTATTGAAAATATATTTCACAGCGATTTAGATGGTACAATGATTCCCTACAATATTCAGTGCTTGTTTTCTCACATCAACTGGATTTGAGCGAACAGTGTAGAATTTTTGCAACCAGGAAATGAGCGATTTCCACAAGTTAACACAGCTACAAAGTCAGAACAGCTTTCCCAGTTTGACAACAGATGCCACTCCCGCAAGAGAAATCAATAGGCGAATATCACAGCCAATCACAACACTGGCGGGTAAGTAATAGTGTGAAACACTATCATTACACTATTAGCGGCAGTTATATTATGGACATTTTCAGAAATTACAATGCAAAAAAAATTAAAATAATAATCCTATGTGTAGCACCTTTAAAAGGGTTAGGGTAGGATTTAGGGTAGGGACGTCCCAAGGATACTAGATAGCACTGACTGAGATGGAATGCAGGCGGGAGGAGGCGAGATCAGGTGGGACCATTCTAGCCAATGAGAGGGCAAATAAACATGTGAACAACAGGCCATAGAGACAGAGGACTCATCTTTGTATCTGTGCCATTATAGCGTCTGTGACAGCATGGGCAGCGCCATTGAGGCTATCTCTATTTTAAAGTAGTACATTTTCTTCTTCTTCATTGGCTGATTGCTCCCTTCTTCATTGGCTGATTGCTCATTGGGATCTCCACCCAGTTTACTACTTTAAAATGGTGGAAGCCTGCAAGGGTAATGGAGAAAGGCAGGTTTGTATCATCAATTACATGAGGCCCATTGTTTAGCTTAGCAACAATCACAAAGTGTAAAGAAAGCTTCAGAACGTTGGAAAACCCATTCACTTACATGTCTTTTTCTTGAAAATAACATGCTATATTTTTAGGCTTAGTCGACTTTGGGTAAAAACGCAAAACTAACGTCTTTAAGCTGTATAACAGATCAATGCATCATCATACCAGGTCATTTAATGCTTAAAAACAAAATAAATGGATGAATAAGATATTTGGCTACAGAAGTGCCATTTCGTATTGTTTTTTTTACAGCTTCTATCCAAAAACAAATCCTGTGAAATGATGTCAACACATACTGGAGGAGATAGTGGCTAGCTACAGTGGCTAGCTTAGCTAACGAACTAGAGATACGTCAGTCGCGGCGCGCATGACCAGAATGACGCATCCATGAACCACCAAAGAGGCGGCGTTGGACCGTTTTGCGTGCCCAAAGTCGACCATTAAATCGTTTTCATGCCATCTTAACTGGCTGTATAAAATATCCTTTACTACAGCACTACTAATATCTAACTTCGACTTGAAGAATATATTTTCTGTACTATAAACATTTAGCTAGCTAACTGTCCATTGCTAGCTGGTTGGATGGGCAGCTAGGCAGGTTGGTACTGCATAGCTAGCTAGCATTACAGATCGACAAACAAGGTACAAAATATTATGCAGGCTAGATAAAGCTAGCTTGCAACCTTAGCTAGCTTGCAACCTTAGCTAGATGGGTTATGTCTTTGGGCTGCTTTAAAGTTGTGACGTTCAAAATGCTCAACAGCTAGCATCAGCTTGATCACTCACTTTCGGACGTGCAGTCCATCCCGACTGTAAAACGTATGTTTAGGTTATTCTTACCTGATCTGTCATCGACAACAGCTGGCTCGGGTCTTTGAATTGCACAAAGTGGTGATGTCATTTTCTCATCAATATTTTTGGATTTATGATGATGAAAAGTGAAACTGCTTCTGCTATATATCTAGCTAGGTATACATCAGTGGAGGCTGGTGGGCTTCATGATGGCAAAAAAAAAGTATAAGGTTCTTGAACATTTTCCTTCAAGAGTTATTACACTTCAAAAAATGAGAAATTGAATATTTAAAGAGGATTTGGGTTAGAGAGGCCTATGCTGCCACCTACTGTAGTAACAGCAGAGGTGTAGGCATCCTGATAAAACAATTATACACCATTTTCCCTTATATCCCAGCACATGGACCAAGAAGGACATTTTAAAATTTAGAATTGTACCTTACATGGTGAAAAATACACATTGATTTCATTGTATATCCCACCAGGGGCAAATCTGGTGTTTTTAGATAGAATTCAAGCTATATTAGATCAAACCCAGACATGAACTACTATTGTAGCAGGAAACCTAAATCACACCTTCGGCAAGTTAGCAATAAAAAAGGCAAATTCAAGGAGCCGCCAAAGAGGCTGAAAAATGTAATCTCTACAAATATTTTACAGGACACCTGGAGATTACTATTCCCAACTACAAAAGCCTACTCCTTTTTTTTCTCAAAGTAAGAAAAGAAAGCTATTCAAGAATTTACTAAATTTCTATTTCCAAAAATACACTCAACAATATACTGGGTTAAAAAAAACATGATATAGTGATTACACCAACAGAAAATACACTTAGCGACAGAATATGGAGAATGAACAGAGCAAGTCTTCAAGACCTGAAATTTATTAAAGACCTTAACGAAAAAATTAAGAGCTTTACCATTACAAATGTAGACAAAGAGGACAGAGAGTGCTGCAGAGATGGTTGTCCTTCTGGAAGGTTCTCCCATCTCCATAGAGGAACTCTGGAGCTCTGTCAGAGTGACCATCGGGTTCTTGGTCACCTCCCTGACAAAGGCCCTCCCCCGTTTGCTTTGTTTGGCCGGGCGGCCTTCCAAAAGGACAACCATCTCCGCAGCACTACACCAATCAGGCCTTTATGGTAGAGTGGCATGGTGGTGGCAGCATCATGATGTGGGGATGTTTTTCAGCGGCAGGGAATGGGAGACAAGTTAGGATCGAGGGAAAGATGAACGGAGCAAAGTACAGAGAGATGAAAACCTGCTCCAGAGCGTTCAGGACCTCAGACTGGGGCGAAGGTTCACCTTCCAACAGGACAATGACCCTAATCACACAGCAAAGACAACGCAGGACTGGCTTCGGGACAAGTCTCTGAATGTCCTTGAGAGGCCCAGCCAGAGCCCGGACTTGAACCCGATCTAACATCTCTGAGACCTGAAAATAGCTGTTGTCGTGACATGATTTTAACATTAATCTGAAGACTGTTATTTCTCTAATTAACTAAATATGTTTAATTGTTACCCGATTTTAAATTAATCATGTAACAATTAACTAATTAGAATCTGGGGCACCACGAGAGTGGTTATTTAAAGAGTTACCATCTCCCGAATTAAACTCTAAAAGGTCTTTACCTATCACATCTAAATTATAAACAGTCAACTTATTAATCATAACCTCGTATCATATCATCATTCTGAACAGTCGTAACCTCCTTCCATCTGCAAAAACCAGAGCCTTATTATTCAGTACTACACAAATTGGTTTAATTATTTATTTACTAGCTAATTAAATGGGAACACAGGATAAACATACACACTCTGCACCGGTTATTGACTGGAGTTACTACGCTGAAAACAGGTCCCTAGCGGAATGACAACAACATGGCTGCCTGTTAAAGAAGCGATGGAGAGGGAGAGGGACAGAGACACTTAACCTTGATACATTCAGAAACTACTCTCACCTACAGTACCCATATACTTTGCACACGAACCGCTGCCCACTTTGAGTAAGAAATCATGAATGTATTTACGTGAAATGCCTGGGTTCGCCGGAGATCTCTCGGTGGACAGGGCAGCCTTGGAAAGGGGGTTGGGCCTTTTCGCGGCACGCTGGTAAGGCTCTTATTGTCCGACATGGTTCCAACAGTCTTCTACTGTTGTCCTTCTTCATAGTTGTTCGGTATCCGGTAACTTGTCATGTAGTCCTGAACAGAACTACAGAATTGATTTTCCTTCCATTCACTCTTGAAGTTGTTTCTTTGAAGATAGGCTAGCCAACCGTATTGATGGTTCCCCAGTGGGGTGATGAGAGTAGCGTAATACGATGGTTTGAGCAGAGTAGCAAATGGTCCTACTTAAATTAGCTTTAGAAGATACCTTACTTAGGACAGCTAATCAGCCGTACCAGTGATTGTCCGGGAGGTGAGTTTATTTTCTTCACCTCGTGTTGAGATTCAAAGTTCCAACCATTTTAAATGTGTAGCTGCCGCTTTACGCTTTTCTGGTTGAATGTGTTCATTCGTAACCCATCATTTATACCTTCTGGTCGAAAGGGGCGGTTCTGGCAGGCTGGCACGCTTTCTGACCTCACTTTGGGGCGGCGATTACTCACTGTGCAAAGTTAGATAAAACAATTATCTCTTATAACTTCTCAAATCACAACCCTCTCTTAACAAAAACACTTCCATCATTTTTCATATTACATGCACAATGCATAGTATGGAGACTAAATATAATGTATGTAGTGGGTATACTTTCCAAGTTACAGTATTTCCTTTATAACATTTTTAATGACATCACAAAATAACTAACAAAATGACATTAGTGTTCTATAGAGCGCCTCTGACCATTCCCCACGTTCTACGTTAGAAATATTGTTCCAGTATTCGCTTTTGAACGTGTTAGAGTTTCAGCAGGAAAAAGTCTGTTGAAACAAAGAACATTGCTTTGGTGAATCTTGAGAGGGAGAGCCTTGATCTTCTCACTTGATTTACAACAGGACGTGAGTTGTTAATCTCCACTAGTTCTTTCCTTCCCCCTCTACGGGTGATAGGGGGTCTGATTGAAGTTATTCATTGCAAACCTGATCTGACCTATTTGGATTCTCGTGGACAATCATGACACTGTGCAGCGACGCTCCCCATTGAACCTTACAGAACTTGAGAGGATCTGCAGAGAAGAATGGGGGAAACTCCCCAAATACAGGTGTGACCTTAGCGTCATACCCAGGAAGACTTGAGGGGGCTGTAACGTAACAAAATATGGAAAAAGTCAAAGCATGCTGTAATTTCTAAACGGTTCACCCAATATGGATGAAAATACCCTAAAATGTAAACTGACAGTCTGCACTTTGACCTGAGTACAGAGCCAAAATAACAAAAAATGTGTCACTGTCCCAATACTTTTGGAGCTCACTGTAAATCAGAATTAAATAGTTGGACTGATCCTACATGTAACGTCGACGCAGGGAGTCAGGAAGCAGGTGCAGTTAGTGAGTTTAATATAAACTAACATAAAACGATACAAAACAAGCGAAACGTCTGACAATGGAGTGCTAGATAAAGGGGGCGTAATCAGGGAAGTGATGAAGTCCAGGTGTGTCTGATGATGAGGCGCAGGAGTGCATAATGATGGGTGCCAGGTGTGCGTAATGATGGGTGCCAGGTGTGCGTAATGATGGGTGCCAGGTGTGCGTAATGATGGGTGCCAGGTGTGCGTAATGATGGGTGCCAGGTGTGCGTAATGATGGGTGCCAGGTGTGCGTAATGATGGGTGCCAGGTGTGCGTAATGATGGGTGCCAGGTGTGTGTAATGATGGGTGCCAGGTGTGCGTAATGATGGGTGCCAGGTGTGCGTAATGATGGGTGCCAGGTGTGCGTAATGATGGGTTGTCAGGACCGGTGGTTAGTAGACCAGCGACGTCGAGCGCCAGAGATGTGGAGCGGGAGTAGACGTGACAATACAGACTTCTTAGACTTAAAAACCCTAAAGCAACTATCAGCAGACTAAAAATAATCACTAAAAATAGAAATCAATCAATAATAATGATTCACTGTTAAAACATTCAAGCGGTGAAAAGCACCAGGTATGGGACCGCTTTCCCATAGAATTGTATTTGACATCCTGGGACAAAGTAGCGCCCCTATTTACTCAAATGACAACACACATCACTCAATTCAGTGCTTCCAAACAGTTATTTCAGTTATATTAAAATCTGGATAGTCCCCTGCAGATTACAGACCCATAAATGTAATAAATTGCGACAATAAAATAATAACTAAACTCATAAGCAACAGAATAGCAAAAGTCTTATCAGACTTGAGACATATTAATCAAACATGGTTTATTCAAAATACACACTTACAAACAAATACAAGAACATGTTTCAGTATAAAACAAGACTAGTCGAATCCAGGCTCTGTCGTAGCTGGCCGCGACCGGGAGACCCATGGGGCGGCGTGCAATTGGCCCAGCGTCGTCCAGGGTAGGGGAGGGAATGGCCGGCAGGGATGTAGCTCAGTTGATAGAGCATGGCGTTTGCAACGCCAGGGTTGTGGGTTCGATTCCCACAGGGGGTATGAAAAAATAAAAATGTATGCACTAACTGTAAGTCGCTCTGGATAAGAGCGTCTGCTAAATGACTAAAATGTAAATGTAAAAACAAGATTTAAATGTATGAATAATGGCTGTTGATGCCGAAAAGGCTTTTGACTGTCTTGAATGGCCTTTTCTTTTCAAAACTTTGGAAGCCTTCAACTTTCCAGCTAAAATAATTTATCCTGATATACCTGACTAATATTAAAAACTCAATGCCCCTCTTGTTAAAAATATTTTCAGAATACTCTAAAATCCCAGGACATAAAATTGACGTGGAAAAAAACTGAAATAAAAAATAACTCATGATCTACAGCAATCCTTTAAGTGGACCACAAAAAATATAATAATAATATGCCATTTAGCAGACGCTTTTATCCAAAGCGACTTACAGTCATGCGTGCATACATTTTTTTTGTGTATGGGTGGTCCCGGGGATCGAACCCACTACCTTGACGTTACAAGCGCCGTGCTCTACCAGCTGAGCTACAGAGGACCAAATACTTAAGATGCTTAATAAGTGACAACAAACAACACATATATGAAGATAACTTGATCCCATTACTCAACAACATAAAAGCATATCTAATTAAAAAGAACAATCTTCCCATAAATCTTACAGGTAGAATAAACCTCTTTAGAATGGCTCCCAAAGTTTTTAGATGTATTTTCGGTAATACCATTTACCCCACTGAATACATTCTTTAAAAAAGTATATTCGGCCATAACAGACTTTATATGGGCAAATAAAACTCATAGAATAAATCGGAAAGTTGTACATGTCTGTGGGTGGTTATAACCTTCCAGACTTGGAATTGTATCAACTTGCCAACAAATTGTTAAATGCACTGAAGAGGAACAATGGGTACATATTGAAGATGCGCATGCTCATCCCCAGAATCTTTTCACATGTATGTTTTCAAAGGATCGAGCTAAGAACATTAACAACTTCGTAGTTAAGAACACTATGACTATATGGAAGAAAATTAAACCGATTCTACAAGAACCAATATCACTCCCTAAAAACACCCCCTTATGGAACAATCCGTAGCTTTTCAGAATTCACCGACAGATTGGCCCAGATGGAAAACGAAAGGCATAGAAACCGTAAATGACTTGGTAATAGGAAATACAATTATTTCCATGACAAAACTAAAAATACATTTTGGACTGGCCAATGCAGACACTTTCAAATACATACATTTTAGTCATTTAGCAGACGCTCTTATCCAGAGCGACTTACAATTAGTGAGTGCATACATCTTTTCATACTGGTCCCCCGTGGGAATCGAACCCACAACCCTGGCGTTGCAAGCGCCATGCTCTACCAACTGAGCTACACGGGACTATGCAACTTAAAAGTTTTATATCACGAAATTTCGATATGAAATCTTTTGGACATCAGAGCAATGTTGAGGGAATTCTATTTGAGTCAGAAAAGGATGTTAATATGATAGGTAAGATATACAAAACCTTGCAGAAAGTCTATCCAACTGACAACCTCTTAGAGAACAAATATAAACTATTGGCCTAAAAATAACTGATAATGGCACAAGATGGAGGGAATGTTGGAAAATAACTAACGAAATTACAATTAACTAAAATGCAGCTTAATCCAGTATAAACTAATGTACAGAATGTATTATACAAGAGACAAAATTCACAAATTCTGCAGCACAATGGCAGAGTCATGTCTTAAGAGGGCTCCCGAGTGGCGCAGTGGTCTAAGGCACTGCATCTCAGTGCTTGAGGCGTCACTACAGACCCCCTGGTTCGATTCCAAGCTGTATCACAACTGGCTGTGATTGGGAGTCCCATAGGGCGGCGCACAATTGGCCCAGCGTCGTCCGGGTTTGGCCGGTGTAGGCCGTCTTTGTAAATAAGAATGTGTTCTTAACTGACTTGCCTAGTAAAATAAAAAAGTGTAAAACTAACTATGATTAATGCCTTCTGGGAGTGCTACAAAGTGCGAAAGTTATGGGCGAAGTCAGAAGTTTTACAATATACATTTACTTTTAATCCATCTATCTGCATATTTCAAGACATGGCATATGAGTGTGTGGTGAGATACCCAATGGGTTGTTTCGTACTTTTCTCGTCAATCATTTGGAAAAAATGTTTGCTTAAAAAATGGAAATCAAGTGAACCTCCATCGTTGGGACGGTGGGAGAATCAAATGCATTATTAATTGAATATTGAAAGGGTGTGGGCGACAAAGAAAGACAGAGTGGCAGTGTGAGCATGTGGGTTTAGTCAAGGGTGTTGTCGTTGTTTGTGTGCGTCTGTCTGCTGTCTATTGTCTGTGTATGTTTATATTGTTTGGAAAAAATCTATTAAAATCTTACAAATAAGCCTCACGTAGCAAATTATCAATTCCATTTTTTGTAGATCAAATTCGACACCATTGACCATAAAAATAACTCACTTCGTGGGCTTATTTTCGTGGACAGATTTAGGGCGGGGGTAAAAACCTTTCGCTTCACCTCTTCCTCTCTGCCAGTAGTATAGGCTAATTACAATTGAGCAACTAAATTATAATAATAACATGAACATATTATTTAAAAAATGTTTACAAAAATACAAAATCAAATAGTTTTAATGTATTTTTAACATTAAATGTTTGTCAAGCCATACCATTAAAGTCAATGAGCCTTCACTATAGGGCCTTCAAACAAGACTAGTAGCCTATAGGCCTCTCAGACAATCCTCTCTCACTTGCTTTTCTGTACATTTATTTTGAGCTCTCTGAAACACACTCCTAGGTAATTTACCTCCTTTCTCCATTCCCCTCCACCTTTTAGAGAAAATCCCCCCTCTTCCTTGTTTCAGAGTCATTTCCTCAAATCATATGAACCCACTACCCCTTTCTGCCTACTCACCTCTGTGACCTCCCTCATTACTCTCTCAAACCTCCTCCCTCTCACTTTCAGCAGTGTAGGCCAGGCCCTACATACTAGTGCACACAGTGGGTTTCTTCTCCCCAAGTACCACTGAATCCAACACACACACACACTCACTCTCTCTCTCTCTCTCTCTCTCTCTCTCTCTCTCTCTCTCTCTCTCTCTCTCTCTCTCTCTCTCTCTCTCTCACACATCTCTATAAAGGCTATTCCTCTAAGAAACTCTCTCTCTCTTATTGTAAACACCTCTGCTCTCTGCAGCCCTCCAACGCATGCCGTACATGGTAACCACACACAGGAACACATTGAAGCGAGACACAAAGCCCTGCTAAAAATACATCACAGAACAGTGGAGGTGTAACAACATTGAAGGCAAAGGTTAGGTTACTGTAAATGACATGACTATGTCTTCCCTAGAATAGTCTACAACAATAACAACAGCAACAGTAGAATATAATTTCTAGTTATCTCACCCCTAATGAATGCCAAAACCATACTGGACATCCCAAAATATTCTCTTTTTTTTGTAGGCTACTTGTAGGATTTATTCTTTGTTGCACTTGTAGCCTTTGCCTATGCAAATTCGTAACATAGCATATGAATTGTAATTCGTAACATACAAAATGGATGATGGACATCCACAAATTAATACATACCATACAAAACATAACATATCATCCTAAATGGATTTACATACAGAATAATACGAAATGCTCTGAGACGACGTTAGACTATCTCCACTCCACTCCACTCAGACATATATTTAGCCCCAGAGAGCAGAGGCCACGGGACGGCCACTTACCTAAACACTCACATAGCAGGGTTAAGGTCACTTTACATCATTACTTATGACCCACAGTCAGATTCATTTACGGTCTGCAACCCTGACCACACCGCGTGAACCCGGTGCGGTGCGCACTCTATCAGAACTCCCAAACAAGGTCTCATAAAATAAATAGATATTGAATTTAGCCACCGGACGAGATCGTATGAACTGAAAACTACACACAAGGAGTGACTACTCAACTATCTGCCTGTTAAGAGGGCTTGTTACCAGCTCCTGGGAGATAATTTATCTGGAAAATATTGGCTACATTTTATACAGGTTGTTCAGACCAGTAGCCTAGCCTAAAAGAGATTTGTGTCTATTATAAATATAAATGTAAAGTGAGCTGAAATAAAAGATCCCAGAATTCTTCTCAAATTTTGTGCACAAATTTGTTTACATCCCTGTTAGTGAGCATTTCTCCTTTGCCAAAATAATCCACCTGACAGGTGTGGCATATCAAGAAGCTGATTAAACAGCATGATCATTACACAGGTGCACCTTGTGCTGGGGACAATAAAAGGCCACTCTAAAATGTGCTGTCACACAACACAATACCACAAATGGCTCATGTTTTCAAGGAGCGTGCAATTGGCATGCTGACTGCAGGAATGTCCACCAGAGCTGTTGCCAGAGAATTTAATGATAATTTCTCTACCATAATCTGCCTCCAACGTCATTTTAGAGAATTTAGCAGTACATCCAACCGGCCTCACAACCGCAGACCACGTTTAACCACGCCAGCCCAGGACCTCCACATCTGGCTTCTTCACCTGTATCATCTGAGACCAGCCACCCGGACAGCTGATGAAACTGAGGAGTATTTCTGTCTGTAATAAAGCCCTTTTGTGGGGAAAAACTCATTCTTTGGCTGGACCAGCTCCCCAGTGGTTGGGCCTGGCTCCCATGTGGGTGGGCCTATGCCCTCCCAGGCCCACCCATGGGTGCGCCCCTGCTCAGTCATGTGAAACCCATAGATTAGGGCCTAATTTATTTATTTTAATTGACTGATTTCTTTATATGAACTGTAACTCAGTAAAATCATTGAAATTATTGCATATTGCTTTATATTTTTTATCAGTATATAATACATTGATGCCTTTGATTGACACACCTGGCAGTGGGAGATTTCCTTCCCAGGAAATGGGAAATGGAATAAACAAGGTAGCGGTAATGTGTCGATTGGAGCACGTGTGTCAGAAGCTTTCTCAGAATTACATCATCTGCCTTTGATTGGCAGAAAATTGGTTACATGGAATTCAGTTAAATAGCCTACTAATGCAATGATCAAAGAGAGAGCCTACTGCAATAAATAGTCTACAATTAACGGAATCTCTTTATTATAGGCTATAGAATAATTTGAGAATGAAAATGTAACCACATTCTTGGTGCATTCTAGGTGCTTCCTGATCTCTAGCTGGGAAACTTCAAAGGTAAAGTCATTCCCCTCACTGTGTGTGTTTGGCGTAGGCATGTGTGTAGCAGGGGGTGTCCCTTTATGGGGGTGTCCCTTACACACACACACGCTGTTCAGTTCTCCAGCTCTTTCCACAGATCAGCTAAAGCACAGGTTTGAGGGTGTCTTCATGTAATGTGTGTGTTATTTTTATCTTAAGGAATGTCCCTGTCAGCATATTTTGCTTCTAAATAATCCGTTTGATGATCGATATTATATAATTCATTACACAAGCCAATATCAATTGACTGACTCCTACACTGTGCATGGTTTGGTTTGGGCACCATTTAATAATCAGGCTTGGGCCTAATTCTCTCAGAGTGAGTTTAGTCCTATGTAGTCCTTCTATATATCACCTCATGGCCCATCAGATCTCCCCAGTGTGAGAAAACATGCCCTGGGCACATCTGTCCTAGGTAGAGAACCTTAAGCTTCCTTTTAAAGACTGAATTTGATTAGAACATTTACTGTTTCTTGCTTTTGGGCCAAGGTGTTGGCCTGTTTTAGAAACATTGGTTTTCCGGTTTTTCTTTCAGTTCAAATTAAGAAAAGCCTGTTTGTGAGAGCTTGTTTGTTTGGAGATCCTTGGGGAGTTGGTTGTTGTTGTTGAGCAGAAAACTCTTTATTTAGGACTGGAGTACCTGTGGTCTTTGTGATTGGAGGACAGGGCCTATGTGATTTTTCTCAGTTGGTAAGTGCATGGCGCTAGCAACTCTAGGGTTGTGGCCATGGGTTAGATTCCCGCAGGGATCATGTACACATACTTTGGATAAAAGTGTCTTCTAAATGTCATTTTAGATAGTTTATATCCTCACATCCTGTCCATCCATGACACAGCTGCATCCATCCTAGAGGGGAGACCACACCGGTCACGCCTCACCCTGTTACCATGGTGACCAGACCTTTGACCTAGGGCATTTTCAGCAGGACGCAACATTTTGGAACGTTCAGATAGAAATAGCCTATGTAGAACAAACATGCATCTGCGACATGTAGAATAAGGAATCACATCAGCTCTACTCATGGCATTTCTATCTGCAACATTCGAGAACGTTTGGCAACTGAACGTGGCCCTGCAGTTAAAGCATCTAGGTTCACGGCCTTGTGCTGTGTGATAGGCTAGCTCAGCGGTGTAACCTGGTCAATCTAGCTGCTACCGCCTCACTGTGTGTTATGTTGGTATGGAAGAATATGTTGTTTCAGCAGGCTAATGCAATGATAAGTAGTAGAGATCAACCTAGATCCTACTCTGCTTATATCTTGACCTTCTCAGACTGTCCTTGATCTTGAACAACAAACACCCACTTGATCCCAGTCATAGGCCAGCCATGATCTATCACTCTCAACTTGATATAACCATTAGTAAAATGGTTACTTTAACAGGGAAAAGGTTATTCTACATTATAAACTGGGTGGTTTGAGCCCTGAATGCTAATTGGCTGAAAGCTGTGGTATATCAGACCGTATACCACAGGTATGACTGTTTTAATTACTTTGGTAACCAGTTTATAATAGCAATAAGGCACCTCGGGAGTTTGTGGTATATGGCCAATGTACCACAGCTGTATCAAGGCACTCCGCGTTGGCCATTTACCACACCTCCTTGTGCCTTATTGCGTAATTAAACAGTAGGATTATGTAAACTTTTTAGTGTGTTACTATACAATAGAGATTTTAAGACATCTGTGGAAGAAAACAATACCCATTTTTAAAGTAATTGTAATATTGTTAGTTGTAAATTAACTTTGAATCAGACGTGACTTACATGGTATAGTATTTATGAACGGATCATGTCAACAACACACACTACGACTCCTAAAATAGAAAACTGAAATTGTTGTGAAAGTCAAACTTTCTTATCCCCATTTTCAATTGTTATATGGAAAGTAGTACCGACTTCTGGTATCACTCACAAGACAACAGGGTTCTACCTCAAGTTATGTAATTGAAGGTGCAGCTGCCAAAACACTGTCAATGTGTGTTGGATTTGATAACTGCATGTTAGTGTGTTTTCATTATTTAACAGCTTTTCAACAAAATATGTCATTTCATTTGCAGCTGAATGTGCTCGGTTAGATATATTGTTATCTGCATTTTCTTATTTTCTATATTTCGTCATGACATGAAAGTGTAACTCTATTAAACGTTTCTCTGGTTTTTCAGATAGGGCTACATTCAGATGTATATGAAAGAGCGGGAAAGGTGTGTGTGCGTGTGTGCGTGCGTGTGTCCGTGAGAAGAAGAGCTAGAGAGAGGGCAAATCTCAAACTGAGAATGCCAAAATGAGCTGTGTGGTTAGCAACTAGTTTTCATTCAGTGCTGTTGACTGCAGCTGTTTAAGTTGTACGGACTATAACATATTTGTGTACAAACACACATACACACACGACATTCAGTTGTACAACTGACTAGGTATCACCCTTTCCCTATTGCCTCAGAACTTTCATCTTTTCTCATTGAAAGCCAGCCTGAAAACCACGTCCTGATCTCTGTCCACTTTCTGTCTGTGACAGCATGTCAGTTAGTTGTTGTGTGTACAGTAGTGTGTTTTCACTACTATTACGTTGAAGAGAGAACAGCAACTTCTAATACAGTATCACAACCCAGTCTGGTCAGCCAACAACTTATGTTGAATGCATATGTTAAACACAAAGACTCAAAACAATGCTGCTATCGCCTTTCAATAACCCGTCATCATCCATAGTTGATGGGCTATGAATGGCTCATGACATGGTTATAACAGAACTATGAATGGTTTATGACATGGTTATAACAGAACTATGAATGGTTTATGACATGGTTATAACAGAACTATGAATGGTTTATGACATGGTTATAACAGAACTATGAATGGCTCATGACATGGTTATAACAGAACTATAACACAGCTAACATCCCAGTCCCACTTGGGCCAATAAATATAACGATATAATGATAATTACAACCATCAACTATAAATAGTTGGCAAGTCGTCACACTATTATAAAATACTTTATCATTGTACCTATCAATCAACTGATTGAGAAGCAATAGCATACTGACTCAGATGTCTGTTCGACGTCCTGCAGGCTAATAGCCAGTCAGCTGGAGGGTTTATTTGCATACTCAACAGTCAACGGGTAGACTGACTGATTGATTTCTGGGAAGATGGCTCTGTGGTTTTGGGTAGGGGAGGGGTTAGTTAGCAACCTGGTCAAGTTTACATCAGCAATTTTAGAAGAAATGGATTACGCTTATCATTATAAATATGAACCTGATCTATGTTAATTGCAGTGTTTTTTTCTCCACCCTTTAATTACATGCACATAGTTTTGGTTAGGATTGTGTGGTAACTTGTGATTAGGACCAGGATGTCAGCAGTTGCTATGATGATGATTGTTGTTAACTGTGTTGTATTGTCGGTAACTATGCTGATTATGATGACTCATTATTTTGATGACCAGTTGAGAAGGTTAATTAGAAAATGTCAAGTCAACAGGATATTTCTGAATTAATGTTAGCAGAAAGCAGTCCCATCAGTCATCAGTTGTATGCATATACAGTATAGATGGTAGGAGGACTTCTTCTATAACATAATACAGTTCCCAGTTCCATAGATACAATAGTTAAATGCATGCGTCCTTCTGTCTGTCGGTGGTGTGTGTGTGTATATGCGTGTGTATGTGTGAGTGTGTGCACATGCGACTGACTGAACTGTCCCATTGGAGGACTCCTGCAGCTCAGTCTGTCCCAGAGGGCCGAGGGGTTTTTGCGGAGGTGCAGTCATATCGGGACAGAGTAGTTTCTGCCCGCTGGGGCCATGGGCTCACCATCAGCTGTCAGGTGCACATTCACCACACACACACACACACACACACACACACACACACACACACACACACACACACCGCACACGCACACGCATACGCACACGCACACGCACACGCACACACACACACAGAGTTCAAACTATGATAAAGAACCTTATCACTAGGTATGTTGGCTAATATTCTGACACATTGTTTATAGCAACATGTGAAATGTATAATTGGTCAATGTTTTCTATTGTTGACTTGTGTTGTTCGGCTCGTCATTCTCCTCAACAGAAGATGACCTACCTCTGTCTTCCTGCTGCTGATGCCTCCAAACAAAGCCTGTAAGTGTGTGTTCTGTGTGTGTGTGCTCACGCTCATGTGTGCATAATGTGCGTGGGTTACATATACATTATGTTTATTACTGTATACTGTAACCTCTAAACGGTTTGCATTATCCCAAACTCCAGTCTAAGTTTGTGTTTTCTATCTCCTTTCTGTCCTCAGGACCCAGTTCTTTAAGGACAGCATCATATTCATCCACGAGTCCAGACTCAAAGGGAAGGGATGCCTGGTTCACTGGTGAGAACTTGTTTAAATGTATTTATCATTGTTTTAATATATGAATGATGATTGATGTACTGTATTGATGACTTGATCAATCATTGATGGACTGATGTGTTCCCAGTGTGGCAGGTGTTTCCTGTAGTGTTGGGTTGGTGGTGGCGTACATGACTGTTACTGGGCGGGGCTGGGTGGCATCGTTAGCTGCAGTGAGGGTGGTGCAGCTGTGTGCTGGACCTCAGATGGTGTTCCTACACCAGCTAGAGGACTTTGATAACCTAGAGGTCACAGGTCAGAGTCAACAGGTCTATTCTCACTTTCTTTCCCTCACCTATTGAGCATTCTCGCTCCTCCTCCTCTTATCTTTATCTCTCTCTCACCTTCACGAGTGTTAACTGTCCTCCACTCTCCCTGGTTCTTCTCTCGATCACTCTCTACCTCATGGTCTCTTTCTGCTTCCTCTCAACTATCCATTTCTTGCGACTCGCCCTCTCTTGTGACACTCTTTCTTTCTGTCTCTCTCTCGCTCTGTTCTCAGTATACAGTGCATTCGGAAAGTATTCAGACCCTTTGACTTTTTCCACATTTTGTTACGTTACAGCCTTATTTTAAAATTGATTTAAAAAATGTTTTTACCTCATCAATCTACACACACAATACCCCATAATGACAAAGCAAAAACAGGTTTGTAGAAATTTTTTCAAATGTATTTATATATTCTAACTGAAATATCACATTTACATAAGTATTCAGACCCTTTACTCAGTACTTTGTTGAAGCACCTTTGGCAGCGATTACAGCCTTGAGCCTTCTTGGGTATGACACTACAAGCTTGGCACACCTGTATTTGGGGAGTTTCTCCCATTCTTCTCTGCAGATCCTCTCAAGCTCTGTCAGGTTGGATGGGGAGCGTCGCTGCACAGCTATTTTCAGGTCTCTCCAGAGATGTTAGATCGGGTTCAAGTCCGGGCTCTGGCTGGGCCACTCTAGGACATTTAGAGACTTGTCCCGAAGCCACTTCTGCGTTGTCTTGGCTGTGTGCTTAGGGTCGTTGTCCTGTTGGAAGGTGAACATTCACCCCAGTCTGAGGTCCTGAGCACTCTGGAGCAGGTTTTCATCAAGGATCTCTCTGTACTTTGCTCCGTTCATCTTTCCCTCCATCCTGACTAGTCTCCCAGTCCCTGCCACTGAAAAACATCCCCACAGCATGATGCTGCCACCACCATGCTTCACCGTAGGGATGGTGCCAGGTTTCCTCCAGACGTGACGCTTGGCATTCAGGCCAAAGAGTTCAATCTTGATTTCATCAGACCAGAGAATCTTGTTTCTCATGGTCTGAGAGTCTTTAGGTGCCTTTTGGAAAACTCCAAGCAGGCTGTCGTGTGCCTTTTACTGAGGAGTGGCTTCCGTCTGGCCACTCTACCATAAAGGCCTGATTGGTGGAGTGCTGCAGAGATGGTTGTCCTTCTGGAAAGTTCTCCCATCTCCACAGAGGAACTCTGGAGCTCTGTCAGAGTGACCATCGTGTTCTTGGTCACCTCCCTGACCAAGGCCTTTCTCCCACGATTGCTCAGTTTGGCCGGGCGGCCAGCTCTAGGAAGAGTCTTGGTGGTTCCAAACTTCTTCCATTTAAGGATGATGGAGGCTACTGTGTTCTTCGGGACCTTCAATGCTTCAGAAATGTTATGGTACCCTTCCCCAGATCTGTGCCTCGAAACAATCCTGTCTCGGAGCTTTACGGACAATTCCTTTCGACCTCATGCCTTGGTTTTTGCTCTGACATGCATTGTCAACTGTGGGACCTTATATAGACAGGTGTGTGCCTTTCTAAATCATGTCTAATCAATTGAATTTACCACAGGTGGACTCCAATCATGTTGTAGAAACATCTCAAGGATGATCAATGGAAACAGGATGCACCTGAGCTCAATTTCGAGTCTCATAGCAAAGGGTCTGAATACTTATGTTAATACATTTGCAAACATTTCTAAAAACCTATTTTCACTTTGTCATTATTGTGTTTGTAGATAGATTTTTATAGATTTTGTTTTTATTTCACCTTTATTTAACCAGGTAAGCCAGTTGAGAACAAGTTCTCATTTACAACTGCGACCTGGCCAAGATAAAGCAAAGCAGTGCAATAAAAACAACAACAACACAGAGTTACATATGGGGTAAACAAAACATAAAGTCAAAAATACAACAGAAAATATATATACAGTGTGTGCAAATGTAGTAAGTTATGGAGGTAAGGCAATAAATAGGCCATAGTGCAAAATACGGAACAAATTTAATTTAATCAATTTTAGAATCATGCAGTAACGTAACAAAATGTGGAAAAAGTCAAGGGGTCTGATGAAGAGGAGATCGGAGCCCTTCTGTTGCCAAAGTCTCAGACCATCAGTGACTCCATAGCAATGGCCTTGGCAACAGCAGCTCCACTGAGCACCAGCAACACATGACCCCATGTCTCCAGCAAGACACCGGTCACTCACGCAACACCCAGCCAATCCCTGCATCTCACTGCATACAATAGATATGGGCTGGACTTGAGTTCCCTATTCACAGCAACCATCTGTAGGTTAGACCAACTGAAAATCGACCAACTTTGCTTCTGGAGGCATAATGTGCAAAATTCCAAAATGTCATATGTCCCTGTGTGTGACTGGGGTCTTCTTTGATATGGGCACCTTTCCCCCTAACTGTCACAGCAACATGGAAGAGCAATCAAGCTGACAGCACATGAAACATACTTTACTATAGGCTAAACGCAATCCACACAAAGACACAGTTACCCCTCTCATTTGATCATCTCCTTCACCGCTCTCTATACACATGCTCCTCTTTCTGTGAGTGTTGTGTGGGTTTGTGTGTAATAATTACATGAAACTTAGCACTGCGTCTTTATAGACCAACAGAGATTTTGATTGTATGTATATTCAAGATTGTTTTCTCTTGACCATTCTGACATATTATTAAAAAAGAAACAAAACCTGTCTACTGTTTTCAAGTGGTTGAAGTATATGACTTTGCAAGCTCAGCTGCATTTAAATTTGTTCTCCACAGGAAGGCAATCTTCTTTATCACAATGATAATTAGCCTATGACTTTATTAATTATAATGATTATACCTAGGCTACTTACTTTGAGTCTCACAATATGCCTTAGTTGACCAATTAAGCACCCAGTATGTTTCTTACATCTTCAGGCTTATTTGAGAGCAGGTTTTCCCAATCATTGAGGCTAGGCTATATCAATTGCACTTCTTGGACATAGAATTAGGCCAACCGATTTTTATCATGAAAATAAAATATCCCTGACAGGATGTAGGCTTATATTTAGCCCATTACATGGTTTATATAACTTCAAAGAATAGTTTTGCGCTCTACTAGGGTGAATAGATTGTACCACTTTCCAGGATTGCGGGTGTCCCGTGAGGGTTTCCCCCTGCTGTTTACTGGAGGCTTGCGCAGATAAAGTTCACAGAACGCAGCAGGTGCACGTCTCTCTACTCGCCCCGCCCACTCTACAACTATGATTTAAGTTAAGTTGTCACGCTGCATTATGATCTTTCGAGACTGATTGATTTCAAAACTCAAAAGGGTTTCGAGTTTCAGAGGTAAGTCATGGGCACTTGCTCTGCTCGCGCTAAAACATATAGGCTACCTGCAGCAAAAAATAAGTTCACATCCAATTAAAAGTGTTCAAAAGTGAATGTAGCCTATTCGTTCATTTTAATACAATTTACATAATTGGTCTGCAAGTTTACGCAAGCAATTTGACCAAAAAAAACGATAGTCATAATATTTTTGCAGATAATTTTAGGAAAATGTATATGTGCTAGATCATTTGTAGACTAAATATCTGAGTGCTTATAATATTTACCATTATAGTATACTGTCCTGACCTTGCACGTCTCTTGGCTAGAGATGAATCCGGAGTCGGACTACAGCATGTCTACAGTGAGCTGTGGAAACGGGAAGCTCCGCTCGTGGCTGATCGAGCAGGTTGACACCGGGAAGTATACGGGCCTCGTGTGGGAGAACGACGACAAGAGCATCTTCAGGATACCGTGGAAGCATGCGGGCAAGCAGGACTACAACCGGGACGAGGATGCCGCTCTCTTCAAGGTACTGTATGATACCGGGCCTCAACGGAATGTCTCCCAGATGTTGCATTTACGCACTGCATTTGTGAGAGATGTGTATTATACACTTGACCAACATGTTGGACATTTAGTTGTGTTGGTTGCAAACACAGAACTATTAGACTAATGATGAGTTCAGTTCGTGCGCATTGGGTAGGTTGAAGTGCCAAATCCATGACGCATAGGACTTGTCTTCAACTCATGCACAACTGCGCCGGTGATTCGTTACCCATGTCTCACCGCTCAGTTTTGTGTGACCTTCCTGCAGGCTTGGGCGCTGTTTAAAGGCAAGTTTCGCGAGGGCATCGACAAACCGGACCCGCCAACGTGGAAGACGCGACTGCGGTGCGCGCTCAACAAAAGTAACGACTTCGAAGAGCTCGTGGAGAAGAGTCAGCTGGACATCTCAGACCCCTACAAAGTCTACCGGATCATACCGGAGGGCGCCAAGAGACGTCAGTAGAATTATATTCTATCAATTCTACCCAGTATTCTACGCAATTTAAGTGGCCTTCTAATTCATGCAATAACCTGTAGTTTTATGAATGAAAATTATGAAAATAGTGGTTAGAAAATAGGTTATCGAAAGTTATAAAATCAACTTCTTGTTTTTATCATATACACCACTATCAGTAGGAAACAGAGATGCCACCCACTCACTCAATGCCCCAATGAGTTTTGATAGGGGGGTAGGGTTTTGATAGAGGGTAGGGTTTTAATAGGGTTTTGATAGGGGGGTAGGGTTTGATAGGGTTTTGATAGGGGCCAGTGAGTTCTGTACAAATACACATCAGTATGCTGGATAATCAGGCTGCAAAACCACAAGACACTTTGAATTAGTTACAGCCAACTGTAGGATAAAGTCCTGATTATGCTTATGCATGTGTAATAATTAATGTATGATTCTCTTATGGACTTTGAGAGTGCATTGAATGTGTGTCTGTCTGTGTTTTGTTTAAATTATTACTCCTGTGTAACAGATTTCTTGCTATCAGGATCCAAACAGGAGGATGGTGGCAGCCCGCTGAGTCCCCCGAGCTATCCCATGCACCCCTCTTACCCCACCCTACAGACTCAGGTAACTATTACAAGGAAGGCTGTGTGTGCGTGCATGTGTGCAGTGTTGGGGAAGATACTCTGAAAATATAGTTTACCAATTACTTCACACTGGAAGAAGTTAAGCTACCCTTAAGAAAAATATAGTTTACTTAACTAAAGTTACTGTGAAAAAAGTAGTTCACTACATCAAAACTACTTTAAAATGTGAAATGGCATAGAATACAGATTGCAAGAACAGATCACTCTGGAGACAGATGTTAACAGAATGTGTAATTTAGCCTATTAAACACAAACTATGTTTCAAGTGAGAATTAGTCAGGTCTGATGCCAAAAAAGAAAGTAGTGCATAGTTCCAGTAGTTAGCTACACCACTACATCGCAAGAAAGTAATTAACTACTGAAAACACTACCAAGATTTGAATTTAGTTCAACTTCCACCAAGTTACTGCAACATGTAGTTAAATGACTAGTTGAATTACATGTAGTTCACTACTCCCCAACACTGCGTGCATGTGTGTGTGTGAGCCAGAGAGAGAGAGACAGCTGCACGAATCTCTGTCTCTATGTGTGTAGATGCGATGGTTTGACTGACAGGTATCTCCCTCTGTCTCTATGTGTGTAGATGTCGGGGTACATGCCCAGTGCAGAGCGAGGCTGGATGAGGGACTATCTTCCAGAGCAGGCCTCTCTCCCTGAGCTGCCCTATGCCCAGTGCTCCTACCCCTCACGCAGCCTACCCTGGGCCCAGGGCCCCAGCATGGACAACGGTAGGCCTAATACCACAGCATCCATGTTTGTTTGAGTGAGAGAATGTAATTTCGGGTGTGTAGATGTCTAGTCAGAATCAGAATCACCTTTATTCACCCAATACATTTGCATGTACAGGAATTTCACTTGGTGAAATGGTGCTGCCACAATACACAGAGTAAACAGACAGATGATAAACAGGATATACAGACAACATACTGTATGTAGAAGCCGACATTACACACATCCACAAGCTGTATGTACACTGTAAGCTAAGAACTACAAGCTACACTATAAACACTAAGTTACATTATAAATTATGTATGTAGAGATGTATAAATGAATAAACTATTTTACAGGATGATGTGCGGTGGGGGAAATATGTAAATGAAAAAGAGTCGGGTGCATATGAGGATGTGCAGAGAGTGTAAAGAGCAATTTGCCGTTCTAGGATGATAGTGCAGGGTGCATAGTCTATGAATTAGAAGATTTATCATGGCCCAGTTGGTGAGGGTCAAGAAGCTGTTCAGGTGGCGGGAGTTATGTTCAGATGGGCCTTTATCCTAACTTGACATCTGCTCAAATAACTCGCTTTTCGCGTAAGTCTTCCATTGACATCAATGCGTGATTGAGGTCTTGTCTCTCTGTTTGCAGGCTACCAGATCACAGGGTCCTTCTACACCTACCCTACTGATGGCCAGCCCTCCCCCTTCACACTGGACACCAGCATGAGATCAGCTGAGGCACTCTCTGGTACAATACACACACACACACACACACACACACACACACACACTCACACACACACACACACACACACTTCATGTATGACCCACGTAATTGGTATTATATTGTGTTAGCTAAACACCTTGATTTGATGCTGTTTCTCTGACCCTTACTCCCTCCTCCACCCCAGATATGCGGTTACATGTGTCAGTGTTCTACCGGGACTCCTTGTGGAGGGAGGTGACCACCTCCAGTCCTGAAGGCTGTCGCATCACTCCCTGCTCTCCAGACGACAAGCTCTATTCCCCCACTGGAGGTCCAGACCTGGTGCCCCTACCCCTGGACAGCCTCCCAGCCCTGGGGAAGGGGGAGGAGTGCCCCCCCAGCCCCCCTGGTGGTACCCTGGAGAGGGGCGTGTTGCTGTGGATGGCCCCAGATGGCCTCTACGCTCGGCGGCTGTGCCAGGAGAGAGTGTTCTGGGAAGGAGGGTTATCACCCTACGGAGACAAACCTAACAAGCTGGAGAGGGAACACACCTGTAAACTACTGCACACACAGGACTACCTCGCAGGTGAGTTAACGTACACTGCAGGCATGCAGGCAGGCGGACACGCACCCACACACGTGTGTCTCATTCACTGGCAAACCAAACCACTCTGTTGTCATGCTGTTTCCTGGTCATGGACAGGAAGCAGATATGTCCTCATTTCCTATACATATGTTGAGATTGCCTCCATACTCCCTACAACACACTTTTAAGAATGACACATAGTAGTGACCTCATCCCCGCCCACCTACCACAGATGTGTTCAGCCTGATTGGTCTAATTTGCATATAGAACCAGGAGTTTCCATCCAGTCACACATCCTCTAAAGTCACCACTACACCAGCTCATAAGAATTCACTTTGACCTAAATTAATTAACCCTTTCTCGATACA
Source organism: Coregonus clupeaformis (assembly GCF_020615455.1). Classification (NCBI taxonomy): domain Eukaryota; kingdom Metazoa; phylum Chordata; class Actinopteri; order Salmoniformes; family Salmonidae; genus Coregonus; species Coregonus clupeaformis. The sequence continues at coordinate 31,686,608 of NC_059211.1, forward strand.
ATGTCCCCTCCCTGCAAACCTATCTACCAAACCCTACCCTCTAGATCGAATCCCCTTTCCCCTTCCTGTCTGGAAGACCTGCAATCTCTCCTCTCTACCTCACCTCTCCCTCCCTGTTTGTCTCAGAGCTGCAGGGCTATGCCCTCCACGGTCGGCCGCCTCCACGCCACTCCTCTGTACCTAAACTAACCATCTAGACCCTATTAACCACTTATTTCTCTCTGTCTACCAGAGTTGCAGGGCTATGCCCTCCACGGCCGGCCCCCTCCACGTCTCCAGGTGATGCTGAGCTTTGGAGACGAGTGTCTGGACCCGCAGAGACAGAGGAGGACCCTCACTGTACAGGTACAGTATATAACTTTCACCCAACATCAACATGACCTCTACTACCGGTCTTCAACCCCCCTCTCTACTTTACTCACACCCCATCACCTAATCCTGGCCCTCTCTACACCCCCTAACCTCCCTCCACTCTACTCATCTCAAATCAAATAGTATTTGTCACATGCTTCGTAAACAATAGATGGAGACCAATGGTGTAAAGTACTTAAGTAAAAATACTTTAAAGTAGTACTTAAGTAGTTATTTGGGGTATCTGTACTTTACTATTTATATTTTTGACAACTTTTACTTCACTACATTCCTAAAGAAAATGATGTACTTTTTACTCCATACATTGTCCCTGACACCCAAAAGTACTTGTTACATGATGAATGCTTAGCAGGACAGGAAAATGGTCCAATTGATGCACTTATCAAGAGAACACGTGGTCATCCCTACTGCCTCTGATTTGTCAGACTCACAAAATACAAATGCATCGTTTGTAAATTATGTCTGAGTGTTGGGGTGTACCCCTGGCTATTCGTAAATTTTTAAAACAAGAAAATGGTGCCGTCTGCTTTGCTTAATATAAGGAATTTGAAATGATTTATACTTTTACGTTTCAATACTTAAGTATATTTTAATGATTACATTTACTTTTGAGACTTAAGTATATTTAGAACCAAATACTTTTACTCAAGTAGTATTTTACTGGGTGATTTCACTTTTACTTGAGTAACTTTCTATTAAGATATCTATACTTTTACTCAAGTATGACAGTTCGATACATTTTCCACCACTGGTGTAGACTAACAGTGAAATGCTTACTTATGGGCCCTTCCCAACAATGCAGAGAGAAAAAAGGTGTGATTTTTCACCGCTCTGCTGACAAGTATTTGTCTCCCTTAATACAGGAGTAATTAAGGCCTGGTGCACAATTTTTGTTGTGTTAAATATATACAGTGCCAGTCAAAAGTTTGGACACACCTACTCATTCAAGGGTTTTTCTTTATTTTTAATATTTTCTACATTGTAGAATAATAGTGAAGACATAAAAACTATGAAATAACACATATGGAATCATGTAGTAACCCAAAAAGTGTTAAACAAATCAAAATATATTTTATATTTGAGATTCTTCAAAGTAGCCACCCTTTGCCTTGATGACAGCTTTGCACACTCTTGGCATTCTCTCAACCAGCTTCATAAGGAATGCTTTTCCAACAGTCTTGAAGGAGTTCCCACATATGCTGAGAACTTGTTGGCTGCTTTTCCTTCACTATGAGGACCAACTCATCCCAAACCATCTCAATTGGGCTGAAGTCGAGTGATTGTGGAGGCCAGGTAAACTGATGCAGCACTCCATCACTCTACTTCTTGGTCAAATAGCCCTTACACAGCCTGGAGGTGTGTTTTGGGTCATTGTCCTGTTGAAAAACAAATGATAGTCCCACTACGTGCAAACCAGATGGGATGGCGTATCGCTGCAGAATGCTGTGGTAGCCGTGCTGGTTAAGGGTACCTTGAATTCTAAATAAATCACTGACAGTGTCACCAGCAAAGCACTCCAACACCATCACACCTCCTCCTCCATGCTTCACGTTGGGAACCACACATGCAGAGATCATCCGTTCACCTACTCTGCGTCTCACAAAGACACGGCGGTTGGAACCAAAAATCTATTATTTGGACTCATCAGACCAAAAGACCGATTTCCACCAGTCTAATGTCCATTGCTCGTGTTTCTTGGCCCAAGCAAGCCTCTTCTTCTTATTGGTGTCCTTTAGTAGTGGTTTCTTTGCAGCAATTCGACCATGAAGGCCTGATTCACACAGTCTCCTCTGAACAGTTGATGTTGAGATGTGTCTGTTACTTCAACTCTGTGAAGCATTTATTTGGGCTGTAATTTCTGAGGCTGGTAACTCTAATGAACTTATCCTCTGCAGCAGAGGTAACTCTGGGTCTTCCTTTCCTGTGGCGGTCCTCATGAGACCCAGTTTCATCATAGTGCTTGATGGTTTTTGCGACTGCACTTGAAGAAACTTTCAAAGTTCTTGACATTTTCCGGATTGACTGACCTTCATGTCTTAACTTAATGATGGACTGTCGTTTCTCTTTGCTTATTTGAGCTGTTCTTGCCATAATATGGACTTGGTCTTTTACCAAATAGGGCTATCTTCTGTATACCCCCCCTACCTTGTCACAACACAACTGATTGGCTCAAACGCATTAAGAATAAAATAAATTCCACAAATTAACTTTTAACAAGGCACACCTGTTAATTGAAATGCATTCCAGGTGACTACCTCATGAAGCTGGTTGAGAAAATACCAAGAGTGTGCAAAGCTGTCATCAAGGCAAAGGGTGGCTACTTTGAAGAATCGTAAATCTCAAATACATTTTGATTTGTTTAACACTTTATTGGTTACTACGATTCCATACGTGTTATTTCATATTTTTTAAAACATTTTAGTCATTTAGCAGACGCTCTTATCCAGAGCGAGTTACAGTTTTAGTGAGTGCATACATTTTTCATACTGGCCCCCCGTGGGAATCGAACCCACAACCCTGGCGTTGCAAGCGCCATGCTCTACCAACTGAGCTACAGGAGGCCAGTACAGTTTTGATGTTTTGATGTCTTCAATATTATTCTACAATGTAGAAAATAGTAAAAATTAAGAAAAACCCTTGAATGAGTAGGTGTGTCCAAACTTATGACTGGTACTGTGTATATATATATATAGTTTTGTACTTTTTTTTGTGGGGGGGTATTTATCAGGGGTTGCTGCAGCACCCTCAGCACCCCTACGTCCTGCGGCTATGCCCCGTTACCACCGCCACCACCTCCCAGTGACACCAGTACTGATCCCTGCTGTTCCCCTCCGCCCCTGCAGGTGGAGCCCATGTTCGCCAGGCAGCTCCTGTACTACACCCAGCACCAGCAGACCAGCGGACACTACTACCGCAGCTACGACCTCTCCCTCCCAGGGGTCACGGAACACAGCATGACACCTGCCTTAACCGAGGACTACCAGAGGGTCATCGCGCATCACCATAGCAACACCCTGCAGGACTGACAGATCTGAACATCTCTGATCACATTCAGACTGCGGTGCAGGACATGGGGAGAGGAGGAGACGGGAGAAAGCCTGGGGAGAGGAGGAGAGTCGTTTCACTGTACTCTGGATCCCAGATTTCACTCAAAGCCGAAGCAGAACTATGCCACTCCAATCCAAGACAAACTGAACCAAGCCAGGCCAGACTGAACTGAACCAAGCCAGGCTATGGAGGAACATACACCGGGACCATTGAAGAGACTGTAACAGATAGTTGTATACTGTAGATGTGTTTGTGTTTTGTAAGGACTCAAGGGAATCAATGCCCCAACATTTCTTTGGACCAAACTTTATTTCAACATCTCTCAGGGAGCCGTCCTTCGGCCTTAGAGACCCAAACTTGATTGACATTTTGTGTTTCAACGTCCACTTTCTGACAGCAACAGAACTGACAGCTGTAGTGATTGTATCGACATATGTGTTTTTGTATGTGCTTAATTGTGTTTGCTCAATTTCTTCTGTAAATATGTTTTACATTTTACCTGACTACTGTTGCTACTACTGTATGCAGATTTCCCAGCATCAATACTGAATAATAGGGAATAATGTAATAGAGATTACCAAAGACTGCCTCTGAGATTGGACAACACTGACTAGCATGCTGAATCTTCGATAAGATCAGTGAGATTGGACTACACAGAAACACTGACTAGCATGCTGAACCCTTCGATAAGCTCAGTCTGTCATACATACGGAATATGTTTTGTAATCGAAAAATAAAAAATTGTACCAAAGCAAAAGTGATGCATCTTTTGAGACATACATAGACATTCAATGAAATAGCTAGAGGGCTCATGTTTGACAAGGGATTTGTGGTGAAGTGACATCCTTCGGATGTGTGCAAGTGTTTACGTGTGTGTGTGCTTTTGTGCGTGTGTGTACAGGAAGCCTGGTTCAGATGCAGGATGATGCTGGTTAATCAAACACACTCACAGGAGAACGCTGTCATAAACAATGTGTGATGACATCACCAGGGGAAGAGGAAGAGGTTGGCCACTCTTTCCACCCTAACGGGGCACTAAGAGCCTCAGCGCTTAGAACTGATACAAGTGTTTCCTGGGGTGCCTCTACATGTGCTGACTACATTTCAATTTCCATGGAAGAATAGTGAAAACCCCTGAGAAGAATTCTCAATCACTGACTGATAAAGTAAACAAGACTGGGTAGTACTTTCAATTGTAATATACTGTAATATATGTAATAGTAATACTGTACTATATTTTTGGGGGAAGCGGTTATAGATTAAAGTCTTCTAAATTACACTGATATGTATAACAACCATTAGTGAATGGGTGTACCATTGTAAGGAAGGACAGAGTTGAACCACCCTTAAGGTTTACAACAGGTTTCATGTATGCACTCACTAACTGTAAGTCGCTCTGGATAAGAGCGTCTGCTAAATTACTAAAATGTAAATGTAAATGTTTACTGAACAGATGTCTGATAAGAATGAGCAAAGAAAAGCAACTCATTTGGCTGACCATTTGTTCCACCACCTATCTACAAAATCCCTATGTAACCTGTGGTTCTTCCCATTCCCGCCTTATTACCAAAAACACCTATTTCAAAGAATCCACCTTGATCGATGTAAACATGTTTTCACCTGCGTCCAAAATGGAACAGAATTGTGGTGTAAAAACTCCCCTCCCCACCTCACTTCTCTGGTACTGTAAACAGTACCGGTGGTGGAAGGATGAGACCTGAGGGCTTTGAACCTACTGCTGATGTGAATGAATCCGTGGGTGGACACTCCACATAGAGAGCTAAGTTTAGAACAGACCAGAAAGAACAGAGAATCAAAACAACCTCAGACTAAATGGCTGTTCCCCTGCCAGGCCTGGGGTTATGGTGCTGCTGATAATAATGTAGCCCACATTATGACATTTGGGCTTTGCTTTTTCTCGAACAGTCGATAGTGGCAAAGAGAAGATAAGCAGGTTTTTGGGTTTGTTTTGTCGATAAGAACATTTCAATCTCATATTGTATTAGCATTTTTGGTTAGATTAGTGGCCAAATTCGTGGATTTGGCTATTTCAGCCACACCCGTTGCTGACAGGTGTATAAAATCGAGCGCACAGCCATGCAATCTCCTTAGACAAACATTGGCAGTAGAATGGGCCGTACTGAAGAGCTCATTGACTTTTAACATGGCACCGTTATAGGATGCTACCTTTCCAACAAGTCAGTTCGTCAAATTTCTGCCCTACTAGAGCTGCCCTGGTCAACTGTAAGTGCTGTTATTGTGAAGTGGAAACGTCTAGGAGCAACAACGGCTCAGCTGCGAATTGGTAGGCCACACAAGCTCACAGAACGGGACCGTCGAGTGCTGAAGCGCGTAAAAATCGTCTGTCCAAACTGCCTCTGGAAGCAACTTCAGCACAATAACTGTTCGTCGGGAGCTTCATGAAATGGGTTTTTATGGCCGAGCAGCCCCACACAAGCCTAAGATCACCATGCGCAATGCCAAGCGTCGGCTGGAGTGCCGTAAAGCTCGCCGCCATTGGACTCTGGAGCAGTGGAAACGTGTTCTCTGGAGTGATGAATCACGCTTCACCATCTGGCAGTCCGACAGACGAATCTGGGTTTGGCGGATGCCAGGAGAACGCTACCTGCTCCAATGCATAGTGCCATCTGTAAAGTTTGGTGGAGGAGGAATAATGGTCTGGGGCTGTTTTTCACGGTTCAGGCTAGGCCCCTTAGTTCCAGTGAAGGGAAATTGTAACGCTACAGCATACAATTACATTCTAGACGATTCTGTGCTTCCAACTTTGTGGCAACAGTTTGGGGAAGGCCCTTTCCTGTTTCAGCATGACAATGCTCCTGTGCACAAAGCGAGGTCCATACAGAAAGGTTTGTCAAGATCGGTGTTGAAGAACTTGCCTGGCCTGCACAGAGCCCTGACCTCAACCCCATCGAACACCTTTGGGATGAATTGGAACGCCGACTGCGAGCCAGGCCTAATCACCCAACATCAGTGCCGACCTCACTAATGCTCTTGTGGCTGAATGGAAGCAAGTCCCCGCAGCAATGTTCTAACATCCAGTGGAAATCCTTCCCAGAAGAGTGAAGGCTGTTATAGCAGCAAAGGGGGGACCAACTCCATATTTATGCCCATGATTTTGGAATGAGATGTTCGACAAGCAGGTGTCCGCATTTTGGCCATGTAGTGTAGTTGATTGCTGGCAGGCTATTCAAGTCCCCATTGAGTTTTGTGATGAGTTGTCTGGTAATGAGTGATGTTTTCATTATCACTCGTGAATGCGTGTAAAATGTTACAATCTTTTGTGATAAAACCCCCTGAGCTAACCCCACGGCTCATCTCATGAGAGTCAAGGGTGAGGCAGCATGTATTTACTACTACAATGTCTGACTTATGACCACACACACACTGCAAAACCGCAACCATCCACCTACAACCGAATCTGTCCTATATTTTTACAGCCAGTATGGAGTTAGCATAGACCACTCCTCTCGCGGTCTATCTTGCAGAGCGGTTCACAACTTCCTACCCTACCCCACCCTACTAACACCCCTACCCTAGACTAGTCCTAGAGTATGTGTGAGCTGTCAGTGCAATGATCTCCTGAATTGACTGCAGTGGCCAATCTATGGATGGGGCTCTACTGTCTATGGGACAGAGATGGCTCTCTTTCTAACTTTCACTCATTCACTGTCTCTGCACAACCGTCTATGGGACAGAGACCACAAGCCTAATCAAGGTTGAGGACACTGTATGGTCTGAGTGAATAGGGTTGGGTAGGGTGTGAGTAGACATGACAATGGCAGCACTGTGTAATACACCATTCAATACAGTAGTATCTTACAGTGATAAGGTGAAAAGTGACAGGTCACAAGAACAGAATCAATTTAAATGTGTATTTTAATTGGCAAGTCTTTTAATTGGAGGACAGAGCAGCACTGAAACATTTTCACACAAATTCCACATATAACACATAATGACACACATGCAGTTTCTTTATGAACATTCAGAGAGCTGTGACCACAGTTGTTGGCTGGCTCTGCGATATTTCTCAACAGAAGAGAGTAGAGACAGTCCTCCCTCTAAAACCAGACTAGCCTAAAGGGACTGGATGCTGATTGCTAGATGAGCGGCCATCTAACAATATTATAATTAGCATGATTCTACAGTAGAGGGGCTGCCCAGATTAACTGTGAGATTAACTCAGGGTATTTCCATCGAAAAGGACCCATGAGCACCAACATATTAAGTTTATAGGAGCATATCAAATTGGATGTCAAATGAAAGCTAAGAGTCTATATTTTTGGGAAATGAAGTCATAGATACCTTTTTCAACCATTTTCCATCTTAAAAATTAGGCATAAGTCAAGTCTTTGATTTCAGGATAAACAGATGGAAAAGGGGTCTTAAAAAAACACCTACCAGAAAAAGTCTTAAAATGTATTAGAAATACACCAAAACACAATAATATTGACGTTACCTTACATTTAGTTTTGGAGGAATTGTTTTCCTGTCTTTAAGTTGAATAAATATTGCCTTGTAATGCCGTTACCAAATACCCACATATTATATCTTTAAGATATTTTCAAATTTCTCTCCCTCATGAGGAGGGAGGATAATGAAAGTTCACAGAAGTAACAAGTAATGGTAGACCTACCTATTAGTTATAGTGATATCAATTTAGTTGATGAATTATGAAGTGATTAAATCTCAAAAACAATTACCAAAACATCTGTAACGTAATTACTGCAACTGGAATTGGCTACAATGGGGAATCTCAATAGACACAAACCACAGTTGGGTCCCCTGCTACTGTCCTCCCTTCCACTGGCATACCTTTATGTTCAGCAACCCCTCCCTCTCTCCATCGCCCTCTCTTTGCCTCTCTCTCTCTCTCTCTCTCCAGTTAATGCCACCTCTCCCAGCTCTTACTGACACCTACCCATGAGCCCCCTCGCTTTTTTATTTACTGTAACCAGCATCCTCACCAACTGAGCATCGACCGACACTGGACGTCCATGGACGTTGAAAAGTAGTTGAAAGTTGGTCAGTCCACCCTGGCCTTGATGTTAACGTCCACAGACGGAACGGACTGAACCAAATGTGAATCTATCATAGACGTATGTTTCACAAGTTTGGATAGCACAGTTCAGAACAGTGAATAGAGCACAGTAGAGTACAGTCAAGAAAAGTAGAGTAAAGTACAGTATATTGTAATGTACTCTACTCTACTGCACTGTACTCTACTCTACTGTACTGTACTGCACTGTACTGAACTCTACTGTACTGCACTTAACTATACTCTACTCTGCTTTATTGTGCTTTACTGTACTTAACTGTGCTGTGATGTCCAAACTTGTGAAACAAGAGGTGAATACATTTCTGTATAGTACAGATCAGAGACCCACAACGTAATTTCATTCATTACTTTAATTCTGTTACCAGGTCTAAATCCACTTCACTTACTGTATTTCAATAACCAAATTAGATTTTATCAAACTCAAGATGTCATGTCATAGCTGACACAGACATCTTTGAATCTTAATTAGGAGCAGATATTTAAGAGTTTTTGGAAAACCTTTTTGGAAAACGTTGCATAAAAACCTGAGGGAGATTTTACCGTTACCAAAGTTTGCATATGCACAGTTCTTCCACTAAATTAATATTTTTTTTCAGTGGAAATTGTTAAAAGTAGTCCCTGTGCATAGAGTAGTAGGGTTTGTTAAACTTTTGAAATCTTTTTTTTTTTTGCCATACATTTTAAGGTGAAATAACTGAGTTAAAGCGTAATTCCGTTACCGTGGAATTGCCCCTCAGCAAATTAGCATACATATCTAAGATAAAAAATGTGATTATTGTGAGAAAAGGCTCATTTCCAGTCTACTATAGATCTTATAACAATTGAAAAGGCTGTGAAAGCTTATCGAGACAAGTAAATAGGCATTGCAAATTATTTTATAGAGATACTATAATGACATTTTATTAATGTTGAAGAGATGTACAGACGTTTGGCTCATCTCTTGACAGGCTGGACATTAGAGGGCTGGAAACAGGTGAGCTGGAGGTGCATACTGCTCTTAAACTTATTTAGCAACTCCTCAAGTAACCTACAGAGAGAAAGAGAGAGAAGACAAGAGAGAAAGAACAAGGGAAAGAGAGAGGGAGAAGGAAAAAAAGAGATGGAAGCAGAGGTAGAATCATGATATTGTATGAGGGTGTAACTGGAGAGATTTCAGTGCCAACCAAAACTGTATTTGAATTCAATATTTCTATTTAGATATTGAATTTGAATTCAATATTATTGAATTTGTAATGCACATATTGAATCATTGAATTCATAAATTAGACTTGTATTTCAGGATTTGAAACTGAATTGAATGAATTTTGCATTTAGTTTTAAAATTCTATTTCAATTTAGTTGAATATTCAAATTTAAAGTTGCAATATGTATCTTTTTAGGCGACCCGACCAAATTCACATAGAAATATGAGTTTTAGACGTGTCATTCTCATTGAAAGCAAGTCTAAGAAGCGGTACATCGGTTCTATGTGCGCTTTTTCTACAATGATTCTCTACACTATACTTGCTTGTTTTGTCAAACTGAAATTAGGCGAACTATTAGTGTTTTAGCAACCAGGAAATGTCCGAGCGATTTTTGCATAGTGCATCTTTAATATTTATGTATTCAGTTTAAATATGGTAAATACTGCATTCATTGTCTGTGTATCAAGTTAAGAAACTATTTGTATTTTATTAGGGATCCCCATTAGCTGCTTCCAAGGCAGCAGCTACTCTTCCTGGGGTCCAGAAACATTAAGACACTTATATTACACATAAAACAAAAGATAAAACAGTACATCATATAACACTGTCACACCACATTTTACATTTTAGTAATTTAGCAGACGCTCTTATCCAGAGCGACTTACAATTAGTGAGTGCATACATTTTCATACTGGCCCCCCGTGGGAAACGAACCCACAACCCTTGCGCTGCAAGCGCCATGCTCTACCAACTGAGCTACAGGAGGGCCACATATCCACAACACAAAATGTATGATACCACTACATGTGTGTGTAGAGTGCGTTTGCTAGCGCCCGTGTGCGTATGCGTCTGTGTGTGTGTCTTTTCACAGTCCCTGCTGTTCCATAAGGTGTATTTGTATATTTTTTGTATTTATTTTTTATTCTACTGCTTGCATCAGTTACCTGATGTGGAATAGAGTTCCATGTAGTCATGGCTCTATGTAGTACTCTGCGCCTCCCACAGTTTGTTCTGGACTTGGGGATTGTGAAGAGACCTCTGGTGGCATGTCTTGTGGGGTATGCATGGGTGTCTGAGCTGTGTGCTAGTAGTTTAAACAGACAGCTCGGTGCATTCAGCTTGTCAACACCTCTTACAAAAACAAGTAGTGATGAAGTCAATCTCCCCTCCACTTTGAGCCATGAGAGATTGACATGCATATCATTCATGTTAGCTCTCTGTGTACATTTAAAGGCCAGCCGCGCTGCCCTGTTCTGAGCCAATCGCAATTTTCCTAAGTCCCTCTTTGTGGCACCTGACCACACGACTGAACTGTAGTCCAGGTGCAAAAAAACTAGGGCCTTTAGGACCTGCCTTGTTGAGAGTGTTGTCAAGAAGGCAGAGCACCGCTTTATTACGGACAGACTTTTAGCTACTGTTGTATCAACATGTTTTGACCATGACAGTTTACAATCCAGGGTTACTCCAAGCAGATTAGTTACCTCAACTTGCTCAATTTCCACATTATGAATTAATATATTTAGTTGAGGTTTAGGGTTTAGTGAATTGATTTGTTCCAAATACAATGCTTTTAGTTATGAAATATTTAAGACTAACTTATTCCTTGCCACCCATTCTGAAACTAACTGCAGCTCTTTGTTAAGTGTTGCAGTCATTTCAGTCACTGTAGTAGCTGACGTGTATAGTGTTGAGTCATCCGCATACATAGACACACTGGCTTTACTCAAAGCCAGTGCCATGTCGTTAGTAAAGATAGAAAAAAGTAAGGGGCCTAAACAGCTGCCCTGGGGAATTCCTGATTTTACCTGGATTATGTTGGAGAGGCTTCCATTAAAGAACACCCTCTGTGTTCTGTTAAACAAGTAACTCTTTATTCACATTATAGAAGGGGGTGTAAAGCCATAACACATACATTTTTCCAGCAGCAGATTATGATTGATAATGTAAAAAGTTTCACTGAAGTCTAACAAAACAGCCCCCACAATCTTTTTATCACCAATTTCTCTCAGCCAATCATCAGTAATTTGTGTAAGTGCTGTGCTTGTTGAATGTCCTTCCCTATAAGCGTGCTGTAAGTCTGTTGTCCACCAATTTCTCTCAGCCAATCATCAGTAATTTGTGTAAGTGCTGTGCTTGTTGAATGTCCTTCCCTATAAGCGTGCTGTAAGTCTGTTGTCCATTTGTTGACAGTAAAATAGCATTTTATCTGGTCGAACAATTTTTTTCAAAAGTTTACTAAGGGTTGTTAACAGGCTGATTGGTTGGCTATTTGAGCCAGTAAAGGGGGCTTTACTCTTCTTGGGTAGTGGAATTACTTTTGCTTCCCTCCAGGCCTGAGGAATTAACACTTTCTAGTAGGCTTAGATCGAAGATATGGCAAATAGGAGGGGCAATATCGTCCGCTATTATTTTCAGTAATTTTGCATTCAAGTTGTCAGACCCCGGTGGCTTGTCATTGTTGATAGACAACAATTGTTTCACTTCTTCCACACTCACTTTACGGAATTCAAAATTGCAATGCTTGTCTTTCATAATTTGATCAGTTATACTTGGATGTGTAGTGTCAGCGTTTGTTGCTGGCATATCATGCCTAAATTTGCTAATCTTGCCAATGAAAAAATAGTAGTTGGCAATATCAGTGGGTTTTGTGATGAATGAGCCATCTGATTCAATGATTTATGGAGCTGAGTTTGCCTTTTTGCCCATAATTTCATTTAAGGTGCTCCAAAGCATTATTTTTCTTATTTTTTTGGCATTTAACTTTGTTTCATAGTGTAGTTTCTTCTTCTTTTTATTCAGTTTAGTCACATGATTTCTCAATTTGCAGTACGTTTGCCAATCAGTTGTGCAGCCAGGCTTATTTGTCATTCCTTTTGCCTCATCCCTCTCAACCATACAATTTTTCAAATCCTCATCAATCCACAGGGTTTTAACAGTTTTTACAGTCATTTTCTTAATGGGTGCATGCTTATTAGTAACTGGGATAAGCACATTTCATAAATGTGTCTAGTGCAGCGTCTGGTTGCTCCTCATTACACACCACAGACCCAACAAATATTCTTTACATCAACTACATAGGCATCACTACAAAACCTAATGTATGAGCTCTTATACCCTACATTAGGCCCAGTCTTTGGAACTTTGGTTTTCCTAGATTTGGCTATTATATTGTGATCACTACAGCCGATGGATTTGGATATTGCTTTAAAGCAAATTTCTGCAGAATTAGTAAATATGTGATCTATACATGTTGATGATTCATTCCTGTGCTGTTTGTAACTACCCTGGTAAATTGACTGTTAAACTGAACCAGGTTGCAGGCACTAGTTACAGTTTGAAGCTTTCTTTTAAATGGGCAGCCTGATATAGCCAGTCAATATTTAAATCACCCAGAAAATATACCTCTCTGTTGATATCACATACATTACCAAGCATTTCACATGTTATGCAGCTACTGACTGTTAGCACTTGGATGTCTATAGCAGCATCCCACCAGAATGGGCTTTAGGTGAGGCAGATTAACCTGTAGCCATATTACTTCAACAGTATTTAACTGGCGTTTCTGAAGCCAATGTGGCATGTAAAATGTATTTTCTTCCTATGAATTTGGCACTAGCGTTTGAACCGTATTATGACCAATTCCTGAAAGCTAAGACTCTCTGGAACATGGTTGTGCCTTCTGTTCCCCTCTATGATACTCAAAGGACGCACAGAAAGGAGTGTGACAAAAACAGCCATTTGGACCCCAATAACACTATACAGTGAGCTCCAAAAGTATTGGGACAGTGACAATTTTGTTGTTGTTTTGGCTCTGTACTCTAGCACTTTGGATTTTAAATTATGACTTTGAGGTTAAAGTGCAGACTGTCAGCTTTAATTTGAGGGTGTTTTCATCCATATCGGGTGAACTGTTATATATATATATATATATATATATATATATATATATAATATATGTGTAAATTTTAGTCATTTAGCAGACACTCTTATCCAGAGCGACTTACAGTTAGTGAGTGCATACATTTTCATACTGGCCCCCCATGGAAAACGAACCCACAACCCTGGCGTTGCAAGCACCATGCTCTACCAACTGAGCTACAGGGGACTGTATTGAAGTAGTCAAAAGTTAAGTATTTGGTCCCATATATAATAAGAATAGAATATGTTTCTAAACACTTCTACATTAATGTGGATGCTACCATGATTACCAACCTGGTCTCAGAGCATTTTGTATTATTCGGTATGTAAATCCGAGACACTCCATTTAGTATGATATGTATTAATTTGTGGATGTCCATCACCCATTTTGTATGATATGTTACGAATTACAATTTCTATCATATGTTACGAATTTGTAAAATGTACAATATATTAGGAATTTGCTAAACTTATGATATGTTACAAATTCTAGCTAGGTGGCTAATGTTAGCTAGGGTTAGGGTTATGGGTTAGGGTTAAGTTTAGGAATTAGGGGAAGAGTTCGCTAAAAGGGTTAGGGGAAAGGTTTAGCTAACATGCTAAGTAGTTGCAAAGTAGCTAAAACTAGTAAGTAGCTGAAAAGTTGCTATTTAGCTAAAATGCTAAAGTTGTCCGTGATGAGATTCGAACTCGCAACCTTTGGGTTGCTAGACATTTTGCGTTATACGTCCACCCATCCACACCGACCACCCACCCTACTTCCGTTTTTTGCCTTTAAGTAACCATCTGTCTTATGTAACCATACCAACTGTAACATATCATACTAATTTCAGTGGCCTAGATTTACATTTACAATGTTACGTCTAGTCTATGAGACCAGGCTGTGATTACGGATAATTCTGAATGAATCGTGAATAATGATGAATGAGAAAGTTACAGACATACAAATATCATACCCCCAAGACATGCTAACCGCTCACTATTACAATAACAGGCGTGGTTATCATTTTTTTTTGGGGGGGGGTATGATATTTGTGCGTCTGTAACTTTCTCGCTCATCATTATTCACGATTCATTCATGATTATCCGTAATCATGGTAGCATCCACATTAACGTAGAAGTGTTTATGTAGAAGTGTTTAATCATGGTAGCATCCAAATTAATATAGAAGTGTTTAGAAACATATTCTATTCTTGTTTACAATAAAAGTGACTCCAAAATGACAAATATGTTATTTACCATTTATTTATATTGGGCACAAAATAATCTGAAACACATCCAAAACAAACAGCAAATGCATCCAACAAATTTGTAGAGTCACAAGCTTCATGTAGTCATTGCATACTATGAATATGGGACCAAATACTCAACTTTTTACTACTTTAATACATATATGCTCTATAATTATTTTTTACTTATCTATTTTTTACTTAACACTTGTTTTTCTTAAAACCGCATTGTTGGTTAAGGGCTTGTAAGTAAGCATTTCACTGTAAGGTCTACACCTGTTGTATACGGCACATGTGGCAAATAAAATTTGATTTGATTTGATATACAGTGGGGAAAAAAAGTATTTAGTCAGCCACCAATTGTGCCAGTTCTCCCACTTAAAAAGATGAGAGAGGCCTGTAATTTTCATCATAGGTACACGTCAACTATGACAGACAAAATGAGAAAAAAAAATCTAGAAAATCACATTGTAGGATTTTTTATGAATTTATTGGCATATGATGGTGGAAAATAAGTATTTGGTCAATAACAAAAGTTTCTCAATACTTTGTTATATACCCTTTGTTGGCAATGACACAGGTCAAACGTTTTCTGTAAGTCTTCACAAGGTTTTCACACACTGTTGCTGGTATTTTGGCCCATTCCTCCATGCAGATCTCCTCTAGAGCAGTGATGTTTTGGGGCTGTCGCTGGGCAACACAGACTTTCAACTCCCTCCAAAGATTTTCTATGGGGTTGAGATCTGGAGACTGGCTAGGCCACTCCAGGACCTTGAAATGCTTCTTACGAAGCCACTCCTTCGTTGCCCGGGCGGTGTGTTTGGGATCATTGTCATGCTGAAAGACCCAGCCACGTTTCATCTTCAATGCCCTTGCTGATGGAAGGAGGGTTTCACTCAAAATCTCACGATACATGGCCCCATTCATTCTTTCCTTTACACGGATCAGTCGTCCTGGTCCCTTTGCAGAAAAACAGCCCCAAAGCATGATGTTTCCAACCCCATGCTTCACAGTAGGTATGGTGTTCTTTGGATGCAACTCAGCATTCTTTGTCCTCCAAACATGACGAGTTGAGTTTTTACCAAAAAGTTATATTTTGGTTTCATCTGACCATATGACATTCTCCCAATCCTCTTCTGGATCATCCAAATGCACTTCAGACGGGCCTGGACATGTACTGGCTTAAGCAGGGGGACACGTCTCGCACTGCAGGATTTGAGTCCCTGGCGGCGTAGTGTGTTACTGATGGTAGGCTTTGTTACTTTGGTCCCAGCTCTCTGCAGGTCATTCACTAGGTCCCCCCCGTGTGGTTCTGGGATTTTTGCTCACCGTTCTTGTGATCATTTTGACCCCACGGGGTGAGATCTTGCGTGGAGCCCCAGATCGAGGGAGATTATCAGTGGTCTTGTATGTCTTCCATTTCCTAATAATTGCTCCCACAGTTGATTTCTTCAAACCAAGCTGCTTACCTATTGCAGATTCAGTCTTCCCAGCCTGGTGCAGGTCTACAATTTTGTTTTTGGTGTCCTTTGACAGCTCTTTGGTCTTGGCCATTGTGGAGTTTGGAGTGTGACTGTTTGAGGTTGTGGACAGGTGTCTTTTATACTGATAACAAGTTCAAACAGGTGCCATTAATACAGGTAACGAGTGGAGGACAGAGGAGCCTCTTAAAGAAGAAGTTACAGGTCTGTGAGAGCCAGAAATCTTGCTTGTTTGTAGGTGACCAAATACTTATTTTCCACCATAATTTGCAAATAAATTCATTAAAAATCATACAATGGGATTTTCTGGATTTTTTTTCCTCAATTTGTCTGTCATAGTTGACATGTACCTATGATGAAAATTACAGGCCTCTCTCATCTTTTTAAGTGGGAGAACTTGCACAATTGGTGGCTGACTAAATACTTTTTTTCCCCACTGTAAGTGAATTTGTCCCAATACTTTTGGTCCCCTAAAATGGGGGGACTATGTACAAAAAGTGCTGTAATTTCTAAACAGTTCACCCGATATGGATGAAAATACCCTTAAATTAAAGCTGACAGTCTGCACTTTAACGTCATAGTCATTGTTTCATTTCAAATCCAAAGTGCTGGAGTACAGAGCCCAAACAACAAAAAATATGTCACTGTCCCAATACTTTTGGAGCTCACTGTAGTTGAATAGACCTGCCATAGCCCTTCTAAGGATAGGTTTCCACTCCCCATTTAATCTTGCTCTTGTGACTGACTGGGTTCAAACCGGGTTTCCTGCATGTCACAAGACTGTGTTAGCCCACCTAAAATGTGATGTTTTGGTGCCACGTTTTGGTGCCGCTAGGGCAATCCAGATGGCTAATTGTTGACATTTTTACTGAAGAATGTGTGTTTTTTCGGAGTGGCTGCGGATCCAACTTTTTCGGGATCTTTAATCCATCTACTAAAAGATCCGGAGCTTCCCGAAGATTCTGCGCATGTGTATATTCTGTACTTTACGCCCAGAGAACAGGCTACTCAGGCGAATGGTGCTCATTTAATAAAGTTAGATCAAGCAGAATCACTGTCTGCAAGATCACATAATGATCACAGTATTCTACATATCAGAACCGAATATAATAGCATAGTATAATGTTACTCTAAGACTAAAACACCACCACATTTTTCTTTAATGTGGCCAAAACTCAACAGCGTGTGCCACTACGCAAAATACACAGGTTGGCTATGCTACACTTTGTTAACACATCTGCTCTAAAATTCGCTCACTGTACATCATTCAAAACAACACTGTAGGCTACTTCGAAACAACACTGTGTAACTCAAGATCTAAATGCATATCCCCATGAAACTGATTGAGATCAAATGGTTACTATGGGTAAAACTTGAAGAATTATCATTCACGATTGCATGCGGTGGTGTTTTCGTCTTACAGTAACATTATACTATGCTATTATATTCGGTTCTGTTATGTAGAATACTGTGAACATTATGTGATCTTGCAGATATTGATTCTACTTGATCTAACTTTATTAAACGAGCACCATTCGCCTGAGTAGCCTGTTCTCTGCACGTAAAAAGGAGCCATGCATTTTACACATGCGCAGAATGTGATTCTTTAAGTCAGAACCCGAAAAAGTTGGATACATAGCCACAGCCTTGTTTTTTATAATTGTGATTTGTAAGTTGATGATAGAGTGTTTTTTGTATTTGTAAATGTTGCACATTTGTATGATTGTGTACATGCAGGGCTTCCTTAGAAAAGAGGCCTTGGTCTCCCTGCTTAAATCAAGGTTAAATAAAACAATACAAAAAATGTGCTTAAGCCCATAGGGAAGCGATCAGGAAGTTAATGTAAAGGACGACACGCTGCTTGCTTAGCAAGTACCACTTCCCCCTGATTCAGCTAATACCGAGACTTGAACTCAGGACCTCTGCCTTGCAAACACTCGTGACCGCCCTCCTGAAGTGTTCCAACCCGCCACGCTATTGAAAAAGGCCTTCTTCAATTGCGCAAGGGCACTTCAGGCTGATGAGTGAGTTTCACATATCCCCATCTGCTACATTCACCCAAACTCACTCCAAAGCAACCCCAGCAGTTGGGCTGAGCGCAACTGTAGATAAGAGTCCAGCTTGATTAGCGAGTACCGTGTCCCCCTGATTATGCTCATCCGTAGACTCAAACTCAGGACCTCTGGCTCGAAAACACACGTAGCATAACAACCCATCGCGCTATTAAAAAAGGTATTCAATTGCGCAAGGGGAGACACTTCAGGCTGAGGAGTGATCCCCATCTGCTACACTAATACAACTATTGTGCTGAGTGCTAAAGCGCGTATCGCGTACAAATAATCTGTCCTCGGTTGCAACACTCACTACACAGTTCCAAACTGCATCTGGAAGCAACGTCAGCACAGGAACTGTTAGTCAGGAGCTTCATGAAATGGGTTTCCATGGCTGAGCAGCCCCACACAAGCATAAGATCCCATGCACAATGCCAAGCGTCGGCTGCAGTGGTGGTGACTCTTGAGAAGTGGAAACGCGTTCTCTGGAGTGATGAATCACACTTCACCATCTGGCAGTCCGACAGACGAATCTGGGTTTGGCGGATGCCAGGAGAATGCTACCTGCTCCAATGCATAGTGCCAACTGTAAAGTTTGGTGGAGGAGGAATAATGGTCTGGGGCTGTTTTTCACGGTTCAGGCTAGGCCCCTTAGTTCCAGTGAAGGGAAATTGTAACGCTACAGCATACAATTACATTCTAGACGATTCTGTGCTTCCAACTTTGTGGCAACAGTTTGGGGAAGGCCCTTTCCTGTTTCAGCATGACAATGCTCCTGTGCACAAAGCGAGGTCCATACAGAAAGGTTTGTCAAGATCGGTGTGGAAGAACTTGCCTGGCCTGCACAGAGCCCTGACCTCAACCCCATCGAACACCTTTGGGATGAATTGGAACGCCGACTGCGAGCCAGGCCTAATCACCCAACATCAGTGCCGACCTCACTAATGCTCTTGTGGCTGAATGGAAGCAAGTCCCTGCAGCAATGTTCTAACATCCAGTGGAAGGCCTTCCCAGAAGAGTGGAGGCTGTTACAGCAGCAAAGGGGGGACCAACTCCATATTAATGCCCATGATTTTGGAATGAGATGTTCGACAAGTGTGTGTCCGCATACTTTTGGCCATGTAGTGTAGTTGATTGCTGGTAGGCTATTCAAGTCCCCATCGAGTTTTGTGTTGAGTTGTCTGGTAATGAGTGATGTTTTCATAATCACTCGTGAATGTGTGTAAAATGTTACAATCTTTTGTGATAAAACCCCCTGAGCTAACCCCACAGCTCACCTCATGAGAGTCAAGGGTGTGGCAGCATGTATCTACTACTACAATGTCTAACAGGCCTAATCGCCCAACATCAGTGCCCGATCTAACTAATGTTCTTGTGGCTGAATGGAAGCAAGTCCCTGCAGCAATATTCCAACATCTAGTGGAAAGCCTTCCCAGAAGAGTGGAGGCTTTTATAGCAGCAAAGTAGGGACCAACTCCATATTAATGCCCATGATTTTGGAATGAGATATTCGATGAGCAGGTGTCCACATACATTTGGTCATGTACTGTAAGTGAGCTAACACAGTCCGGTACGAATCTAGTCAGTCACAAGAGCAAGATTAATTAGAAAGTGGAAAAGCTATCCTTAGAAATGCTATGACATGGCTATTCAACTATATTGTTATGGGGGCCAAATTGCGTTTTTTGTCACACTCCCTTCTAACGTGTCCTTTGAGCATCATTTCTAAGGACAGCCCACCCAACTACCTCATCCCCATATTGTTATTTATTTTGCTCATTTGCACCCCAGTATCTCTATTTGCACATCATCTTCTGCACATCTATCACTCCAGTGTTAATACTAAAGTGTAATTATTTTGCACTATGGCCTGTTTATTGCCTTACCTCCATAACTTACTACATTTGCACACACTGTATATAGATTTTCTATTGTGTTATTGACTGTACGTTTTGTTTATCCCATATGTAACTCTGTGTTGTTGTTGTTTTTAATCGCACTGCTTTGCTTTATCTTGGCCAGGTCGCAGTTGTAAATGAGAACTTGTTCTCAACTGGCTTACCTGGTTAAATAAAGGTCAAATAAAAAAATAAAATAAAAAATAGAGGGTAACAGAATGCACAACCATGTTCCAGAGAGTCTTAGCTTTCAGAAATCGGGTCATAATAGCTTATAGCCCAAACGGTCCAAACGCTAGAGCCAAATTCATAGGAAGAAAATTTATTCAAAATGCCACATTGGCTTCAGAAACCTCCCAAAACCTGTTTAACACAAAAAGTGTTTGATTCTATCGGTTTTCTTCTAGCATTCCTTGCTGGCAAAGTACCAGGATGTTATCTCTGGTTTTGAATCTGAATGTAGAGAACTGAATTTGAAAACTGAATCAGAACACATCTAAGATGTTGAATGTATGAAACTTTGGTAAAGTTGAAATTATAATTTATAAACTTGATGCAATATTTACCATAATGACACTGAATATATAAATATTGAATTTTAATATTCAATTAAATTGAATTTTAAAACTGAATGCAATATTAATTCAATTCAGTTTAAAATCATGAAATACAAGTTCAATTTATTAATTAAATGAATTCAATATCTAAATACAAATTCAAAAATATTGAATTCAAATACAGTTTCTGTTAGCACTGAAATCGCTCCATATTTTAAATGGAACTGAAATCGCTCCATATTTTAACTGGAACCAGTATTATCTTGTTGAATTACTTACTTTTGGTCTGCTCCACTGTGTAACTGGGGGAGGGCCTCCAGAGCCTGCTTGAAGCTGGCGCTGAAACAAGATACACACAGTTAACACCACACGACACACACCAACACTAATACATTCTACTACACACAGGAGACATACCATAACACAAAAACACTTATATTAAAACCAGATTAAACTAGCTGGAGTGCTGTTTTCGCTTCCTTTTCAATATACAGTACCACCAGGTAATGTAGTCCAGAGAGTGAGTGGTAGAAGGCTTGGGTAAGATGAATGTGACTTAAAGGAATGACAGTGAGAGTACTGTGTAGTTTCTGTAATACATGTACAGTGAGGGAAAAAGTATTTGATCCCCTGCTGATTTTGTACGTTTGCCCACTGACAAAGACATGATCAGTCTATAATTGTAATGATAGGTTTATTTGAACAGTGAGAGACAGAATAACAACAACAAAATCCAGAAAAACGAATGTCAAAAATTTTATAAATTGATTTGCATTTTAATGAGGGAAATAAGTATTTGACCCCCTCTCAATCAGAAAGATTTCTGGCTCCCAGGTGTCTTTTATACAGGTAACGAGCTGAGATTAGGAGCACACTCTTAAAGGGAGTGCTCCTAATCTCAGCTTGTTACCTGTATAAAAGACACCTGTCCACAGAAGCAATCAATCAATCAGATTCCAAACTCTCCACCATGGCCAAGACTAAAGAGCTCTCCAAGGATGTCAGGGACAAGATTGTAGACCTACACAAGGCTGGAATGGGCTACAAGACCATCGCCAAGCAGCTTGTTGAGAAGGTGACAACAGTTGGTGCGATTATTCGCAAATGGAAGAAACACAAATGAACTGTCAATCTCCCTCGGCCTGGTGCTCCATGCAAGATCTCACCTCGTGGAGTTGCAATGATCATGAGAACGGTGAGGAATCAGCCCAGAATTACACGGGAGGATCTTGTCAATGATGTCAAGGCAGCTGGGACCATAGTCACCAAGAAAACAATTGGTAACACACTACGCAGTGAAGGACTGAAACCCTGCAGCGCCCGCAAGGTCCCCCTGCTCAAGAAAGCACATATACAGGGCCGTCTGAAGTTTGCCAATGAACATCTGAATGATTCAGAGGAGAACTGGGTGAAAGTGTTGTGGTCAGATGAGACCAAAATCGAGCTCTTTGGCATCAACTCATTTCGCCGTGTTTGGAGGAGGAGGAATGCTGCCTATGACCCCAAGAACACCATCCCCACCGTCAAACATGGAGGTGGAAACATTATGCTTTGGGGGTGTTTTTCTGCTAAGGGGACAGGACAACTTCACCGCATCAAAGGGGCAATGGACGGGGCCATGTACTGTCAAATCTTGGGTGAGAACCTCCTTCCCTCAGCCAGGGCATTTAAAATGGGTCGTGGATGGGTATTCCAGCATGACAATGACCCAAAACACACGGCCAAGGCAACAAAGGAGTGGCTCAAGAAGAAGCACATTAAGGTCCTGGAGTGGCCTAGCCAGTCTCCAGACCTTAATCCCATAGAAAATCTGTGGAGGGAGCTGAAGGTTCGAGTTGCCAAACGTCAGCCTCAAAACCTTAATGACTTGGAGAAGATCTGCAAACAGGAGTGGAACAAAATCCCTCCTGAGATGTGTGCAAACCTGGTGGCCAACTACAAGAAACGTCTGAACTCTGTGATTGTCAACTAGGGTTTTGCCACCAAATTGCTACTTATTTCCCTCATTAAAATGCAAATCAATGTATAACATTTTTGACATGCATTTTTCTGGATTATTTTGTTGTTATTCTGTCTCGCACTGTTCAAAGAAACCTACCATTAAGATTATAGACGGACTGTAAACTCTCCTTCCAGACTCACATTAAGAATCTCCAATCCAAAGTTAAATCTAGAATCGGTTTCCTATTTCGCAACAAAGCCTCCTTCACTCATGCTGCCAAACATGCCCTCGTAAAACTGACTATCCTACCGATCCTTGACTTCGGCGATGTCATTTACAAAATAGCCTCCAACACTCTACTCAGCAAATTGGATGTAGTCTATCACAGTGCCATCCGTTTTGTCTCCAAAGCCCCATATACTACCCACCACTGTGACCTGTACGCTCTTGTTGGCTGGTCCTCACTACATATTCGTCGCCAAACCCACTGGCTCCAGGCCATCTATAAATCACTGCTAGGCAAATCCCCGCCTTATCTTAGCTCATTGGTCACCATAGCAACACCCACCCGTAGTATGCGCTCCAGCAGGTATATCTCACTGGTCATCCCCAAAGCCAACACCTCCTTTGGCCGCCATTCCTTCCAGTTCTCTGCTGCCAATGACTGGAACAAATTGCAAAAATCTCTGAAGCTGGAGACACTTATCTCCCTCACTAACTTTAAGCATCATTTGTCAGAGCACCTTACCGATCACTGCACCTGTACACAGCCCATCTGAAATTAGCCCGCCCAACTACCTCATCCCTATATTGTTATTTATTTTGCTCATTTGTACCCCAGTATCTCTATTTGCACATCATCTCTTGCACATCTATCATTCCAGTGTTAATACTAATTGTAATTATTTTGCACTATAGCCTATTTATTGCCTTACCTCCATAACTTGCTACATTTGCACACACTGTATATATATATTTATTTCTGTTGTATTTTTGACTTTGTTTTGTTTTACCCCATATGTAACTCTGTGTTGTTGTTTTTATCGCACTGCTTTGCTTTATCTTGGCCAGGTCGCAGTTGTAAATGAGAACTTGTTCTCAACTGGCTTACCTGGTTAAATAAAGGTGAAAAAATAAAAATAAATAATAATAATGTCTTTGTCAGTGGGCAAACGTACAAAATCAGCAGGGGATCAAATACTTTTTTCCCTCACTGTACGTGTGTT
Organism: Coregonus clupeaformis; assembly: GCF_020615455.1. Classification (NCBI taxonomy): domain Eukaryota; kingdom Metazoa; phylum Chordata; class Actinopteri; order Salmoniformes; family Salmonidae; genus Coregonus; species Coregonus clupeaformis. The sequence goes on from NC_059211.1 coordinate 31,710,591, forward strand.
TACAGTAGTATGCACAGTGTGTGTGAAGTGTATGTGTGCGTGTGGTACGCAGGTGTCTAGTGATGTAGTACAGTACAGTCTCAGGGAGGGTTTTTGGGGTCTTACTGGCTCTCAGATGACAGGTAGGAGGCTACAGCATCTCTCAGAGCACTGATCTCCAAACGGGCCTGGAGAGAGAGAGTGAGAGAGAGAGCAAGAGAGATGGAGAAGGAAGTGGATAGAGAAAAATAAAAGAATGTGTAAATGAGGTTAAAGGTCCAATGCAGCAGTTTTTATTTCAATATCAAATAATTTCTAGGTAACAATTAAGTACCTTACTGTAATTCAAATGGTAAAAAAGAAACAAAAATAGCTTCTTAGCAAAGCACTTTCTCAAGCAAGAATTTTGCTAGGACTGTCTGGGAGTGGTCTGAGTGGGGAGGGGAAAACTGAAAACTAGCTGTTATTGGCAGAGAGGTTTGGAACTCTCTTTCTTATTGGTCTATTAACTAATTTACCGCCTGGTGATGTCACCAGGCAGGCAAAAACTCCATTCCACCAAAACAGGCTGAAATTTCTGGCCGTCTTTTCAAACAGCTCTTACACTAAAAGGGCATTTATCATAATTTTCACAATTTCACAGAGTAATTCCAACATCATAGTGTGAAAATATATACTGTATAAAACATAAAATCTAGTTTTTGACTGCACTGGGCATTTAATAGAGCACTTTAGGGTAATTTAAAGTATCCTCAGTTTGGGCTGTAGAGTGTACACTACAGGGTGTAGTATACCAGTAGCTGGTCTGGTAGAGGTGCTGGGGTTTAGAATCATCAGTAAAAGAGGGTAAATCCCCCCCAGTTGGTGGCTCTTCATTTGACTCACTCGAGAGAGTGGCATCTGAAAGTGTGTGTGTGTGTGTACCTGTATGGCTCCGTTCATGCTGAAGTAGGACACACACTGCATGAGACGGGTCATCTCCTCTGCCACACCATCAACGATTCTAGTCAGAACCCTGGGAACTAGCTCCCTTGACACTGTGAAGACCTGAGAGAGAAAGAGGTGGAGAGATCAAACTCTCTGTGACTGCTCTACTCATTACAGAAGGCCCCCAATCATTTTTGTCATGCATCTCTTCATTATACAGAAAGGCCAATGCCTTACCTCAGCATGAACAGTGATGATGTTGACCAAGGCTTCCTTCAGGTAGTTCCTCACACCTAGGAAAGAAGGTAGTTTCATAATAACGTCAAAACCCAGTCTAAAACCCAAAACCGATCATATGAAACTGATCCCAGACCTAACACATTTATCAGTTCTCTTTTACTATAAGACTAGACTGAAATGCAGTGGGCGAGGAAAGATCGAAAGTAGTCTTTCTATTGGTAGAGGTTGAGATGAGCCATATAATGTATGTTTTCTCCAATCAACCTGGAGAATGGTGGGTGTGTAATGTGTAGAGTGGCACCCCTAAGTAGGGGTGTGAACGTTTAAACGTATAAATGAAGTTGGGATCCTTAACGTTAAGAAAAATCTCTAACCACAACATTATCACAAAACATGTTATTTTCCGTATTATAGTCTAACTAGACAATAGGCTATAAAGGCCTCGGGAAAGTAAACAGCATAGTGGGTAAATTTCCACAACAACTAAAGAGCGTTGAAGCGCAAGGCTCTGGTGCCCTGGCTACCACGCTGTGAACAGCGTGAAGTAAACCTGTGCACATGCGCAGATACTGTGTGTGACTTTGCAAGAGCGAAGTGTTGCATCTCGCTCATCTCAATATCCTAACCTATTCATTGATGATAGGCCCTGTTTTACTGCAGTTGCAAGACATTGCAAACCAAGAAATTGTGAGATACAGTATTCCATTTCGAGATACAGCTTTTGATTGCCGATAGATAGGCCAAGTGCACCGTTCTGACTCTCTCTGCCTGGTGGCCGACCTGCCTATACTGTGTCCCTCCCCTCTGTCTCCATCCCTCGCTAGCTCGCTATGAAAGATGCAAGTGTTTGTGTTCTCGGAAGTACAGCAACTAATCAGTCTCCTCCGTTCCAAAAATACTGAATCTTGGGAGTTGATTCCTTGTGGAATCGAATCTTGACACTCAGAAATGGGAGTTGACTCTGGAGTCTACGTGCAAGGAGATGAAAATACATTTTTGAGTCGACTCTCCACCACTACGTCATCGTCGTTAACAATTGGAAACATTTCAGAGAAAGGCAAGCGACAGCAGTGAAGTCCTGTATGGCAATACTTTGAGAAGATAAATGAGAAAGAAATGCAAACTTTGCAAGGTGGAATTGAGGTACAGTAATGGTTGTACAGGTGCAATGCTTAGCCATCTGAAAGGGATGCACCGTAATACCCAAACCGTTGCTGGCAGCAGCGCATATATATTATCGGTTTAACAAATGGCCGTTGAGAACATTTTCTCCATTTGTAACATCCCCCTACAGTGACGGAAACAAGTATTTGATCCCCTGCTGATTTTGTATGTTTGCCCACTGACAAAGAAATGATAATTCTATTTTTTTAATGGTAGGCTTATTTGAACACTGAGAGACAGAATAACAACAAAAAAATCCAGAAAAACGCATGTCAAAAATTGATTTGCATTTTAATGAGGGAAATAAGTATTTGACCCCTCTGCAAAACATGACTTAGTACTTGGTGGCAAAACCCTTGTTGGCAATCACAAAGGTCAGACGTTTCTTGTAGTTGGCCACCAGGTTTGCACACATCTCAGGAGGGATTTTGTCCCACTCCTGTTTGCAGATCTTCTCCAAGTCATTAAGGTTGAGGCTGACGTTTGGCAACTCAAACCTTCAGCTCCCTCCACAGATTTTGTATGGGATTAAGGTCTGGAGACTGGCTAGGCCACTCCAGGACCTTAATGTGCTTCTTCTTGAGCCACTCCTTTGTTGCCTTGGCCATGTGTTTTGGGTCATTGTCATGCTGGAATACCCATCCACGACCCATTTTAAATGCCCTGGCTGAGGGAAGGAGGTTCTCACCCAAGATTTGACAGTACATGGCCCCGTCCATCGTCCCTTTGATGCGGTGAAGTTGTCCTGTCCCCTTAGCAGAAAAACACCCCCAAAGCATAATGTTTCCACCTCCATGTTTGACGGTGGGGATGGTGTTCTTGGGGTCATAGGCAGCATTCCTCCTCCTCCAAACATGGCGAGTTGAGTTGATGCCAAAGAGCTCGATTTTGGTCTCATCTGACCACAACACTTTCACCCAGTTCTCCTCTGAATCATTCAGATGTTCATTGGCAAACTTCAGACGGCCCTGTATATGTGCTTTCTTGAGCAGGGGGACCTTGCGGGCTCTGCAGGATTTTAGTCCTTCACGGCGTAGTGTGATACCAATTGTTTTCTTGGTGACTATGGTCCCAGCTGCCTGGTGATCATTGACAAGATCCTCCCGTGTAGTTCTGGGCTGATTCCTCACCGTTCTCATGATCATTGCAACTCCACGAGGTGAGCTCTTGCATGGAGCACCAGGCCGAGGGAGATTGACAGTTATTTTGTGTTTCTTCCATTTGCGAATAATCGCACCAACTGTTGTCACCTTCTCAACAAGCTGCTTGGCGATGGTCTTGTAGCCCATTCCAGCCTTGTGTAGGTCTACAATCTTGTCCCTGACATCCTTGGAGAGCTCTTTGGTCTTGGCCATGGTGGAGAGTTTGGAATCTGATTGATTGATTGCTTCTGTGGACAGGTGTCTTTTATACAGGTAACAAGCTGAGATTAGGAGCACTCCCTTTAAGAGTGTGCTCCTAATCTCAGCTCGTTACCTGTATAAAAGACACCTGGGCGCCAGAAATCTTTCTGATTGAGAGGGGGTCAAATACTTATTTCCCTCATTAAAATGCAAATGAATTTATAACATTTTTGAAATGCGTTTTTCTGGATTTTTTTGTTGTTATTCTGTCTCTCAATGTTCAAATAAACCTACCATTAAAATTATAGACTGATCATTTCTTTGTCAGTGGGCAAACGTACAAAATCAGCAGGGGATCAAATACTTTTTTCCCTCACTGTATGTCATGTTGACAAGACAATAGAAGAAATACAAATGAGATGATTGTCTGGTGTCTGGTGCTTTAAAGATTAACACTTCCAGGGGGCAAGAGTGTTACCACGAGAAAACAAAAGACCAAAACCAGTGAAAGTCATCTTTCTCTGTTTCCGCTGGCAATGCAGGCCTCAGCATACACACACCAATCACCCACATGTTCATCCAGTGAAAGTATCATATCCTATTCCTTATAGCTGTGGTTTATAAGCCCAAATGTTCCTGTTTCACTATTAGCAGAACACACAAAGTCGTAAAAGGCACCACTTTTTCTCCCTGGAACATTGAGGAGCATAGGGGAGTGGGGCTATGTTCCTCTGAGCGCACACGCACATACACACATCCTGTTTTAAGGTACATAAACCACACACAAGTTTCACCTGTGCACAGCCTCAGAGCACATCCGTGTGTATGTGTGCTTGTGTGTGCATTCATACACACAAAACCACAGACCAGAATGATATATGTCCATGTCACTGCTAACATCACTTCAATTTACGTATGATTGTATGAAGAATTCACTGAAGATTCAGGGTTTGACATTTCCTGCAATGTGCAGATGAGACACCTACAATGAGCTCCCCCACCCACAACAACTGATGACTAGCTTGTAGAGAAAATAGATACAGAGAGAGAGAGAGAGAGAGAGAGAGAGAGAGATACCCCCCCTACAGACCACAAATTCCAATTAGCTATACTTCAACTCTTTAACAACATCCTCAGCTCTGGCATCTTCTCCAATATTTGGAACCAAGGACTGATCACCCCAATCCACAAAAGTGGAGACATATTGGACCCCAATAACTACCGTGGGATATGCGTCAACAGCAACCTTGGGAAACTCCTCTGCATTATCATTAACAGCAGACTTGTACATTTCCTCAGTGAAAACAATGTACTAAGCAAATGTCAAATTGGCTTTTTACCAAATTACCGTACGACAGACCACGTATTCACCCAGCACACCCTAATTGACAAACAAACAAAACAAAACAAAGGCAAAGTCTTCTCATGCTTTGTTGACTTCAAAAAAGCTTTTGACTCAATTTGGCATGAGGGTCTGCTATACAAATTGATGGAAAGTGGTGTTGGGGGAAAAAACATACGACATTATAAAATCAATTTACACAAACAACAAGTGTGCGGTTAAAATTGGAAAAAAACACACACATTTCTTTCCACAGGGCCGTGGGGTAAGACAGGGATGCAGCTTGAGCCCCACCTTCTTCAACATATATATCAACGAATAGGTGAGGGCACTAGAACAGTCTGCAGCACCCGGTCTCACCCTACTAGAATCTGAAGTCAAATGTCTACTGTTTGCTGATGATCTGGTGGTTTTGTCCCCAACCAAGGACGGCCTACAGCAGCACCTAGATCTTCTGCACAGATTCTGTCAGACCTGGGCCCTGACAGTAAATCTCAGCAAGACAAAAATAACGGTGTTCCAAAAAAGGTCCAGTTGCCAGGACCACAAATACAAATTCCATCTAGACACCGTTGCACTAGAGCACACAAAAAACTATATATACCTCGGCCTAAACATCAGCGCCACATGTAACTTCCACAAAGCTGTGAACAATCTGATAGACAACGCAAGAATGGCCTTTTATGCCATCAAAAGGAACATAACATTTGACATACCAATTAGGATCTGGCAAAAAATACGTCAATCAGTTATAGAACCCATTGCCCTTTATGGTTGTGAGGTCTGGGGTCTGCTCACCAACCAAGAATTCACAAAATGGGACAAACACCAAATTGAGACTCTGCATTCAGAATTCTGCAAAAATATCCTCTGCGTACAACGAAAAACACCAAATAATGCATGCAGAACAGAATTAGGCCGAGACCCGCTAAACATCAAAATTCAGAAAAGAGACGTTAAATTCTACAACCACCTAAAAGGAAGCGATTCCCAAACCTTCCATAACAAAGCCATCACCTACAAAGAGATGAACCTGGAAAAGAGTCCCCTAAGCAAGCTGGTTCACAAACACAAACAGACCCCACAGAGTCCCAGGACAGCAACACAATTAGACCCAACCAAATCATGAGAAAACAAAAATATAATTACTTGACACATTGGAAATAATTTTTAAAAAAACAGAGCAAACTAGAATGCTATTTGGCCCTAAACAGAGAGTACACAGTGGTATAATACCTGACCACTGTGACTGACCCAAAATGAAGGAAAGCTTTGACTATGTACAGACTCAGTGAGCATAGCCTTGCTATTGAGAGAGGCCGCCATTGGCAGACCTGGCTCTCAAGAGAAGACAGGCTATGTGCACACTGCCCACAAAATGAGGTGGAAACTGAGCTGCACTTACTAACCTCCTGCCAAATGTATGACCATATTAGAGACACATATTTCCCTCAGATTACACAGACCCACAAAGAATTCGAAAACAAATCCAATTTTGATAAACTCCCATATCTATTGGGTGAAACACCACAGTGTGCAATCACAGCAGCAAGATTTGTATCCTGTTGCCACAAGAAAAGGGCAACCAGTGAAGAACAAACACCATTGTAAATACAACCCATATTTATGTTATATACATATTTACTTTAACTATTTGCACATCATTACAACACTGTATATAGACATAATATGACATTTGAAATGTCTTTATTATTTTGGAACTTGTGTGAGTGTAATATTTACTGTTCACTTTTTATTGTTTATTTCACTTTTGTTTATCCATTTCACTTGCTGTGGCAATGTAAACATATGTTTCCCATGCCATTAAAGCCCCTTGAATTGAATTGAATTTAGAGAGAAAGAGAGAGAGAGAGAGGGAGAGAGCGAGAGAGAATGTTTTAGTGGAGAAATACACAACAGGTAGATATGAAGGGTAGTCTTGGTCAGGTGCCCATAGAGTAGGGCCGGGACGATACCAGTATTGTGATACTCGTTAGTATTTGTATTTGTATTTATTAGGGATCCCCAGCAGCAGCTACTCTTCCTGGGGTCCAAACATATTAAAGCACTTACATTACATATAAAACAAAATATAAAACAGTACATCATATAACATTATTACACCACTACATATCTACAATACAAAATGTTTAATAACACCATTCAACAATATCAGAATGTGTGCGTATGCATGTGTCTGTACCTTTGTGTGTGTCTCTTCACAGTCCTTGTTGTTCCATAAGGTGTATTTTTACCAGTTTTTTAAAAAATCCGATTCTACTGCTTGCATGAGTTACCTGATGTGGAATAGAGTTCCATGTAGTCATGGCTCTATGTAGTACTGTGAGCCTCCCATAGTCTGTCCTGGACTTGGGGACTGTGAAGAGACCTCTGGTGGCATCTCTTTTGGGGTATGCATGGGTGTCCGAGCTGTGTGCTAGTATTTTAAAACAGACAGCTCGGTACATTCAGCTTGTCAACACCTCTTACAAAAACAAGTAGTGATGAAGTCAATCTCTCTTCCACTTTGAGCCATGAGAGATTGACATGCATGTCATTAATGTTAGCTCTCCGTGTACTTTTAAGGGCCAGCTGTGCTGCCCTGTTCTGAGCCAACTGACATTTTCCCAAGTCCCTCTTTGTGGCACCTGACCACACGACCGAACAGTAGTCTAGGTGCGACAAAACTAGGGCCTGTAGGACCTGCCTTGTTGATAGTGTTGTTAAGAAGGCAGAGAAGCGCTTTATTATGGACAGACTTCTCCCCATCTTAGCTACTGTTGTATCAATATGTTTTGACCATGACAGTTTATAATCCAGGGTTACTCCAAGCAGTCTAGTCACCTAAAGTTGCTCAATTTCCACATTATTCATTACGAAATGTAGTTGAGGTTTAGGGTTTAGTGAATGATTTCTCCCAAATCCAATGCTTTTAGTTTTGAAATATTTAGGACTAACTTATTCCTTGCTACCCATTCCGAAACTAACTGCAGCTCTTTGTTAAGTGTTGCAGTAATTTCAGTTGCTGTAGTAACTGACATGTATAGTGTTGAGTCATCCGCATACACAATGGCTTTACTCAAAACTGGTGGCATGTCGTTAGTAAAGATGGAAAAAAGTAAGGGGCCTAAACAGCTACCCTGGGGAATTCCTGATTCTACCTGGATTATGTTTGAGGCCCTTCCATTAAAGAACACCCTCTGTGTTCTGTTAAACAAGTAACTCTTTATTCACATTATAGAAGGGGGTGTAAAGCCATAACACATACGTTTTTCCAGCAGCAGACTGTGATCGATAATGTCAAAAGCTGCACTGACGTCTAACAAGACAGCCCCAAAATCATTTTATCATCAATTTCTCTCAGCCAATCATCAGTAATTTGTGTAAGTGCTGTGCTTGTTGAGTGTCCTTCCCTATAAGCGTGCTGAAAGTCTGTTGTCAGTTTGTTTACTGTGAAATAGTATTATATCTGGTCAAACACAACTTTTTCCAAAGGTTTACTACGGGTTGGTAACAGGCTGATTGGTCGGCTATTTGAGCCAGTAAAGGGGGCTTTACTATTCTTGGGTAGCGAAATGACTTTAGCTTCCCTCCAGGCCTGAGGGCACACACTTTCTAGTAGGCTTAAATTGAAGATGTTGCAAATAGGATTGGCAATATCGTCTGCTATTATCCTCAGTAATTTTCCATCCAGATTGGCAGACCCCGGTGGCTTGTCATTGTTGATAGACAACAATAATTCTTTCACCTCTTCCAAACTGACTTTACGGAATTCAAAAGTACAATTCTTGTCTTTCATAATTTGGTCAGATATACTTGGATGTGTAGTGTCAGCGTTTGTTGCTGGCATGTCATATCTAAGTTAGCTTATCTTGCAAATGAAGAAGTCATTAAAGTAGTTTGTAATATCAGTGGGTTTTGTGATGAATGAGCCATCTGATTCAATGAATGATGGAGCCGAGTTTGCCTTTTTTCCAGAAATGTCATATAAGGTTCTCCAAAGCGTTTTACTATCATTCTTTATATTATTTATTATTGTTTCATAGTATAGTTTCTTTTTATTTTGTTTAGTCACATGATTTCTTAATTTGCAGTACGTTTGCCAATCAGTTGGGCTGCCAGACTTATTTGCCATACCTTTTGCCTCATCCCTCTCAACCATACAATTTTTCAATTCCTCATCAATCCAAGGGCATTTAACCGTTTTTACAGTCATTTTCTTAATGGGTGCGTGCTTATTAGTAACTGGAATAAGCAATTTCATAAATGTGTCATGTGCAGCGTCTGGTTGCTCCTCATTACACACCACAGACCAGCAAATATTCATCAACATATGATTCACTATAAAATATATTGTATGACCGCTTATACACTATATTATGCCCAGCCTTTGGAACTTTGGTTTTCCTAGATATGGCTACTATATTGTGATAATTACATCCTATGGATTTGGATACTGCTTTAAAGCAAATTTCTGCAGCATTAGTAAAGATGTGATCAATACATGTTGATGATTTCATTCCTGTGCTGTTACATACCTGGTACCTGTGCTGGTAAATACCCTGGTAGGTTGACTGACAACCTGAACAGGCACTGGTTGCAGTTTTTAAAAAATTATTGAGTGGGCAGCTTGATGAGAGCCAGTCAATATTTAAATCACCCAGAAAATATACAGTGGGGAGAACAAGTATTTGATACACTGCCGATTTTGCAGGTTTTCCTACTTACAAAGCATGTAGAGGTCTGTCATTTTTATCATAGGTACACTTCAACTGTGAGAGACGGAATCTAAAACAAAAATCCAGAAAATCACATTGTATGATTTTTAAGTAATTAATTTGCATTTAATTGCATGACATAAGTATTTGATCACCTACCAACCAGTAAGAATTCCGGCTCTCACAGACCTGTTAGTTTTTCTTTAAGAAGCCCTCCTGTTCTCCACTCATTACCTGTATTAACTGCACCTGTTTGAACTCGTTACCTGTATAAAAGACACCTGTCCACACACTCAATCAAACAGACTCCAACCTCTCCACAATGGCCAAGACCAGAGAGCTGTGTAAGGACATCAGGGATAAAATTGTAGACCTGCACAAGGCTGGGAAGGGCCACAGGACAATAGGCAAGCAGCTTGGTGAGAAGGCAACAACTGTTGGCGCAATTATTAGAAAATGGAAGAAGTTCAAGATGACGGTCAATCACCCTCGGTCTGGGGCTCCATGCAGAGATCTCACCTCGTGGGGCATCAATGATCATGAGGAAGGTGAGGGATCAGCCCAGAACTACACGGCAGGACCTGGTCAATGACCTGAAGAGAGCTGGGACCACAGTCTCAAAGAAAACCATTAGTAACACACTACACCGTCATGGATTAAAATCCTGCAGTGCACACAAGGTCCCCCTGCTCAAGCCAGCGCATGTCCAGGCCCGTCTGAAGTTTGCCAATGACCATCTGGATGGTCCAGAGGAGGAATGGGAGAAGGTCATGTGGTCTGATGAGATAAAAATAGAGCTTTTTGGTCTAAACTCCACTCGCCGTGTTTGGAGGAAGAAGAAGGATGAGTACAACCCCAAGAACACCATCCCAACCGTGAAGCATGGAGGTGGAAACATCATTCTTTGGGGAAGCTTTTCTGCAAAGGGGACAGGACGACTGCACCGTATTGAGGGGAGGATGGATGGGGCCATGTATCGCGAGATCTTGGCCAACAACCTCCTTCCCTCAGTAAGAGCATTGAAGATGGGTCGTGGCTGGGTCTTCCAGCATGACAATAACCCGAAACACACAGCCAGGGCAACTAAGGAGTGGCTCCGTAAGAAGCATCTCAAGGTCCTGGAGTGGCCTAGCCAGTCTCCAGACCTGAACCCAATAGAAAATATTTGGAGGGAGCTGAAAGTCCGTATTGCCCAGCGACAGCCCCAAAACCTGAAGGATCTGGAGAAGGTCTGTATGGAGGAGTGGGCCAAAATCCCTGCTGCAGTGTGTGCAAACCTGGTCAAGACCTACAGGAAATGTATGATCTCTGTAATTGCAAACAAAGGCTTCTGTACCAAATATTAAGTTCTGCTTTTCTGATGTATCAAATACTTATGTCATGCAATAAAATGCTAATTAATTACTTAAAAATCATACAATGTGATTTTCTGGATTTTTGTTTTAGATTCCGTCTCTCACAGTTGAAGTGTACCTATGATAAAAATGACAGACCTCTACATGCTTTGTAAGTAGGAAAACCTGCAAAATCGGCAGTGTATCAAATACTTGTTCTCCCCACTGTACTTCTCTGTTGTTATCAAATACATTATCAAGCATTTCACACATATTATCCAGATACTGACTGTTAGCACTTGGTGGTCTATAGCAGCTTCCCACAAGAATGGGCTTTAGGTGAGGCAGATGAACCTGTAGCCATATTACTTCAACAGTATCTAACATGAGATCGTCTCTAAGCTTTACAGGAATGTGGTTCTGAATATAGACCGCAACACCGCCCCCGTCTGTCTTTTCGGTAGATGTTATAACCATGTATTGCTACCACTGTATCATCAAAGGTTTTATCTAAGTGAGTTTCAGAGATAGTCAGAACATGAATGTCATCTGTTCCAAGCAAATTATTGACTTCATGGACCTTGTTTCTCAGGCTGGGTGAGCTGCACACAATGGTCTTCCTACTTGGGCACACCGCCTCAGTGCTACCAGTGTAACTCTGGTTCATAGGCTCATGATTACTGCATACAATAGCTGTAGGATCAATAGAGGTAGTCACAGCAATTAGGGGGACATAAATTAAGTTACTTACATTGTGTCTGCCAACACCCCTAGGATAATGTACATTTGATTCAGCATTATGACGACTCATTGTCACAATGGTAGGGATTAACTGAGCTGGTCTTGGGTCATTGATAAGTCATTGTTTCAACGCAGCCTTGAAATGCGTGGACAGAGTCCAGGAGCCAAGATGATTTGGATTAACTCTGTCATTCCTGTAGAGTATCTTCTGTTTCCAGAAGGTGTCAAAGTTATCTATAAAAGTGATTCCAGCAGAGCTACAGTAATCTTTTAGCCAGATGTGTAATGCCAGTAGCCTGCTGAATCTTTCACACCCGCGGCCCAACGGATGGTACTGGACCTGAAATGATTAGCCGTTTTATGGAGTATTTTAATGCTAAAATCAGTTCTTTAAAATCCATTTTCAGATTTTCCAAGCTAGCCCTCCTGATGTCGTTTGACCCCACATGGACTATGACAGCGTCAGCTTCCGGTATCTGTCGTAGAACAGTCAGAAGCAGCCTTGTAATGTCCTGTACTCGTGCTCCTGGGCAGCACAGGGTTTTTGCATTGGGAACCGAGCTGTTTCTCACCATAGAGCTGCCGATGATGACAGCTGGTGATGTTGAATGGGCCGGTCTCTCAGGCAGCCTCACGGTCTGATGAGGGTGGGAGCTCTGAGGATCTGAACCCGAGGTAGAAGCCACCGGAGAGGGAGACAGAACAGAGGACGAAGATGCAGGTACCTCCGGATCCGATCTTGAATGGGAAGCCTCTAAGGAAGAAGGCGCCGGAACCTCTGGATCCAGGGCGGCAAAGCCGTTTCTGGGATGTGTCAGGTCCGGGCTTAACATCTCCAAGGAGACCCCTGTTGCCAGAGGACGCTGTCTTCGATTTCCACGGCGAGTGACATACAGTGGGGAGAACAAGTATTTGATACACTGCCGATTTTGCAGGTTTTCCTACTTACAAAGCATGTAGAGGTCTGTAACTTTTATCATAGGTACACTTCAACTGTGAGAGACGGAATCTAAAACAAAAATCCAGAAAATCACATTGTATGATTTTTAAGTAATGAATTTGCATTTTATTGCATGACATAAGTATTTGATACATCAGAAAAGCAGAACTTAATATTTGGTACAGAAATCTTTGTTTGCAATTACAGAGATCATACGTTTCCTGTAGGTCTTGACCAGGTTTGCACACACTGCAGCAGGGATTTTGGCCCACTCCTCCATACAGACCTTCTCCAGATCCTTCAGGTTTCGGGGCTGTCGCTGGGCAATATGGACTTTCAGCTCCCTCCAAAGATTTTCTATTGGGTTCAGGTCTGGAGACTGGCTAGGCCACTCCAGGACCTTGAGATGCTTCTTACGGAGCCACTCCTTAGTTGCCCTGGCTGTGTGTTTCGGGTCGTTGTCATGCTGGAAGACCCAGCCACGACCCATCTTCAATGCTCTTACTGAGGGAAGGAGGTTGTTGGCCAAGATCTCGCGATACATGGCCCCATCTATCCTCCCCTCAATACAGTGCAGTCGTCCTGTCCCCTTTGCAGAAAAGCATCCCCAAAGAATGATGTTTCCACCGCCATGCTTCACGGTTGGGATGGTGTTCTTGGGGTTGTACTCATCCTTCTTCTTCCTCCAAACACGGCGAGTGGAGTTTAGACCAAAAAGCTCTATTTTTGTCTCATCAGACCACGTGACCTTCTCCCATTCCTCCTCTGGATCATCCAAATGGTCATTGGCAAACTTCAGACGGGCCTGGACATGCGCTGGCTTGAGCAGAGGGACCTTGCGTGCGCTGCAGGATTTTAATCCATGACGGCATAGTGTGTTACTAATTGTTTTCTTAGAGACTGTGGTCCCAGCTCTCTTCAGGTCATTGACCAGGTCCTGCCGTGTAGTTCTGGGCTGATCCCTCACCTTCCTCATGATCATTGATGCCCCACGAGGTGAGATCTTGCATGGAGCCCCAGACCGAGGGTGATTGACCGTCATCTTGAACTTCTTCCATTTTCTAATAATTGCGCCAACAGTTGTTGCCTTCTCACCAAGCTGCTTGCCTATTGTCCTGTAGCCCATCCCAGCCTTGTGCAGGTCTACAATTTTATCCCTGATGTCCTTACACAGCTCTCTGGTCTTGGCCATTGTGGAGAGGTTGGAGTCTGTTTGATTGAGTGTGTGGACAGGTGTCTTTTATACAGGTAACAAGTTCAAACAGGTGCAGTTAATACAGGTAATGAGTGGAGAACAGGAGGGCTTCTTAAAGAAAAACTAACAGCTCTGTGAGAGCCGGAATTCTTACTGGTTGGTAGGTGATCAAATACTTATGTCATGCAATAAAATGCAAATTAATTACTTAAAAATCATACAATGTGATTTTCTGGATTTTTGTTTTAGATTCCGTCTCTCACAGTTGAGGTGTACCTATGATAAAAATTACAGACCTCTACATGTAGGAAAACCTGCAAAATCGGCAGTGTATCAAATACTTGTTCTCCCTACTGTATCTCCATTGCTGGTTGGTTGGGTCAAGAACAGCTCTGTTCTACAGGGAAGGGGGAGACCCCTTCGGGGATGGATCCCTGCTGAGCACCAGCCAGTCGGCTGTGGAGAGCCGACAAGGCGGCGACACTTCCACCAGACCAGAGCGATGTCTGGCTACTGGGGTGGAAGAAAACGAAAAAGTGGGCAGCGTGTGAGTTTGCTACTTGCTTGCTAAGAGTAGCCACTTCACCCCTGTAGTCCTCCGCAAGCAAGCAGTTGCTAAATTGAAAGTCAGCGTAGTCCACATTGTCCCGGAACAAAGCAAAATAAACACAGCTCCTGCAGCGCTGGAAATGTTAAATAGCGACCTCCATTTGAGACTGCCTTGCCAGCTAGGGTAGCTGGGCTTCCGTGTCTCTCCCCCTATGCGGAATCTGGCAGGATCTCGGGACAGACAGCAGTGCTCACAGCAACTAAGCCCAACAGAGCCACAGTATCCAAAATAAAATAAAAGTATATAAAAACACTGTCAGCTTTACAAAAACAATAAACCGTGGTCTCTCGTTCAGCTTTGTTAGTATCGGGCAAGGAAACAAAACACGAAGCGGATTTCAATCTTTAGGAAAACAGCCCTAATGTTGGAAACAAACATCATTATGTTGTCATCCAGAGTCACATTTATTTCGTTTCCAAGCTATAGCACACAATATTTTACATACAGCAGGTTTTCAAAGGACGAAAAAGTTTGGTCTGCTTCGTGTTTTAATTTGCCATGGTAAAAATATTGCGATACTGGTATCGTCACAGCCCTACTATAGAGTAAACTCAGAGTAGACTGTATGTGAAGTTGTGAACCTCAGGCTAAGCACATCCAAGCACTGTTTATCGTAACACTTCAGACACAGAGACATTACTGTATGTTAGTGCTGAGCGATTAGTGCTTTTTGAGGTTGGTTCGGTTTCGGTTAGATTCGGAAAAATAATCACGGTTTTCGATTTCGATTTTTTTTAAAACATTTAATGCACTATGCATTATGTGGGTTGAATGCTGTAACAACACAGAATCAAACAGTTAAAAGTCCCATTATGGTAGTGACTGCCCATTTCTGCTAATGACTTATTTCTGCTAATTTATTCACATTAATTTACTTTAATAAAATATTTTTTTTATTTTATGACTTTATTATTTCATTCCAAGTCATCATCTCTATAGAGCTGCTACCTATGATGTCTGACAAAATCACTATTTTAGTAGTTCTTCAAAGTATACTGAACAAAAATATAAACGCAACATGTAAAGTGTTGGTCCCATGTTTCATGAGCTGAAATAAAACATTCCAGAAATTTTCCATACGCATAAAACATTTATTTATCTTTAATTTTGTGCGCAAATTTGTTAACATCCCTATTAGTGAGCATTTCTCCTTTGCCAAGATAATCCATCCACCTGACAGGTGTGGCATATCAATAAGCTGATTAAACAGCATGATCATTACACAGGTGCACCTTGTGCTGGGGACAATAAAAGGCCACTATAAAATGTGCAGTTATGTCACACAACACAATGCCACAGATGTCTCAAGTTGAGGGAGAGTGTAATTGGCATGCTGACTGCAGGAATGTCCACCAGAGCTGTTGCCAGATAATTTAATGTTCATTTCTCTACCATAAGCCACCTCCAATGCTGTTTTAATGAATTTGGCAGTACGTCCAACAGGCCTTACAACTGCAGACCACGTGTAACAACGCCAGCCCAGGACCTCCACATCCGGCTTTTTCACCTGCGGGATCATCTCAGACCAGCCACCCGGACAGCTGATGAAACTGAGGAGTATCTCTGTCTGTATTAAAGCTCTTTTGTGGGGAAAAACTCATTCTGATTGGCTGGGCCTGGCTCCCCATGGCTGCCCAGTCATGTGAAATCCATAGATTAGGGCCTAATTAATTTATTTCAATTGACTGATTTCCTTATATGAACCGTAACGGTAACATTTATATTTTTCGTTCAGTATAAATAAGGCATACATTTATGACAGCTGAATACCAACTATCAATCACTTAGATCATGTATCTTCATGTGCTTCCTTTCCCTCTCGATCGCACATTCTTTCTTCTCTCAGTCTCCGTGTCTGCTCCGCACAGACCAGACAAGTTTAAGCGGGCGCACAATGGATAATGGTCATTGTAGTTAATTTCCACATTTTCTGCGCTAAACTATGTAGAATATTGGCCTGTTGGAAACTACAATACCCTACTACATTGCACAGTTCAAGCTTGATCTGATTTATCTCTACAGAAACTGCACATTGAGCTCGCAGAAAAAAAGCGAACCAAATGGAATTCCAATAATTGAACCGACGTTGTCAATTAGATTGTTTAAAAACCAAAAAATAACAGACATTTTGGTTAATCGCTCAGCACTTCTGTATGTACTATACATAAGTCAGGCAGCAGGTAGTCTAGTGGTTAAAAGCGTCGGGCCAGTAACCAAAATGTTACTGGTTCGGCTCCCCAAGCAGACTAGGTGAATTTCTTTTTGGGGTGCCCTTGAGCAAGGCACTTAACCCGAATTGCTCCTGTAAGTTGCTCTGGATAAGAGTGTCTGCTAAATGACTAAAATGTAAATGTGAAGACACACATATAAACCACCAAAAAAACACACACACAGGGCTTCTCAGACAGTGCCCAGGCAAACCGGCGATCCCCATCATATGTTAGCAGAAAATAATAATATATAACGTATTTTCTTATCATCAGGTGAATGATAATGGTAAGCAGAAGTAATCAACATTGTAAAATGAAAAGATTTGGTAGACAGTTTTATTATTTTGACCTCCCCACAGTTCATTGGAAGGGGAAGTGTAAACTCTAACATAGCTTATTAGCTAGAAAGGTATCTTGGTGGCGTAGATACAATTTTGCTGTTGTGAATCATGAATAATGATGATAAAACGACAGCTATTCAACCAGACGGCTTTTCCATTTTCCGTATGGATCGAACGGTGGCTTCTGGTAAGAGTAGGGGGGAGGGGTATGTTTCCTCATCAACAATTCCTGGTGTACCAAAGTTGAAAACATCTCAAATAAAATAAAATAAAATGTTATTTGCCACATGCGCCGAATACAACAGGTGTAGACATTACAGTGAAATGCTTACTTAAAAGCCCTTAACCAACAATGCATTTTTTAAAGAATAATTTAAAAAAAAGTGTTAAGTAAAAAAAATTTAAGCAAATAACTAAAGAGCAACAGTAAAATAAAATAACAGTAGGGAGGCTATATACAGGGGGGTACCAGTGCAGAGTCAATGTGCGGGGGCACGGTCTAGTCGAGGTAATTAAGGTAATATGTACATGTGGGTAGAGTTAAAGTGACTATGCATAAATAATAGACAGAGTAGCAGCAGCGTAAAAGAGGGGGGTGGGGGGGCAGTGCAAATAGTCCGGGTAGCAATGATTAGCTGTTCAGGAGTCTTATGGCTTGGCGGTAGAAGCTGTTGAGAAGCCTTTTGGACCTAGACTTGGCGCTCCGGTACCGCTTGCCGTGCGGTAGCAGAGAGAACAGTCTATGACTAGGGTGGCTGTAGTCTTTGACCATTTTTAGGGCCTTCCTCTGACACCGCCTGGTATAGAGGTCCTGGATGGCAGGAAGCTTGGCCCCAGTGATGTACTGGGCTGTACACACTACCCTCTGTAGTGCCTTGCGGTTGGAGGCCGAGCAGTTGCCATACCAGGCGGTGATGCAACCAGTCAGGATGCTCTCGATGGTGCAGCTGTATAACTTTTTGAGGATCTGAGGACCCATGCCAAATCTTTTCAGTCTCCTCTTCACGACTGTCTTGGTGTGTTTGGACCATGATAGTTCATTGGTGATGTGGACACCAAGGAACTTGAAGCTCTCAACCTGTTCCACTACAGCCCCGTCGATGAGAATGGGGGCGTGCTCAGTCCTCTTTTTTTCCCTGTAGTCCACAATCATCTCCTTTGTCTTGCTCACGTTGAGGGAGAGGTTGTTATCCTGGCACCACACGGCAAGGTCTCGGACCTCCTCCCTATAGGCTGTCTCATCGTTGTCGGTGATCAGGCCTACCACTGTTGTGTCGTCAGCAAACTTAATGATGGTGTTGGAGTCGTGCCTGGTGATGCAGTCATGGGTGAACAGGGAGTACAGGAGGGGACTGAGCACGCACCACTGAGGGGCCCCCGTGTTGAGGATCAGCGTGGCAGATGTGTTGTTACCTACCCTTACCACCTGGGGGCGGCCCGTCAGGAAGTCCAGGATCCAGTTGCAGAGGGAGGTGTTTAGTCCCAGGATCCTTAGCTTAGTGATGAGCTTTGAGGGCACTATGGTGTTGAACGCTGAGCTGTAGTCAATGAACAGCATTCTCACGTAGGTGTTCCTCTTGTCCAGGTGGGAAAGGGCAGTGTGGAGTGCAATAGAGATTGCATCATCTGTGGATCTGTTGGGGCGGTATGCAAATTGGAGTGGGTCTAGGGTTTCTGGGATAATGGTGTTGATGTGAGCCATGACCAGCCTTTCAAAGCACTTCATGGCTACAGACATGAGTGCTACGGGTCGGTAGTCATTTAGGCAGGTTATCTTAGTGTCCTTGGGCACAGTGACTATGGTGGTCTGCTTGAAACATGTTGGTATTACAGACTCAGTCAGGGACATGTTGAAAATGTCAGTGAAGACACTTGCCAGTTGGTCAGCACATGCTCAGAGTACACGTCCTGGTAATCCGTCTGGCCCTGCGGCCTTGTGAATGTTGACCTGCTTAGTCTTACTCACATCGGCTACGGAGAGCGTGATCACATAGTCATCCGGAACAGCTGGTGCTCTCATGCATGCTTCAGTGTTGCTTGCCTCGAAGCGAGCATAGAAGTGATTTAGCTCGTCTGGTAGGCTTGTGTCACTGGGCAGCTCGCGGCTGTGCTTCCTTTTGTAGTCTGTAATAGTTTCTGTAAGACTAATTTCTTATAAGCTTCCGGGTTAGAGTACCACTCCTTGAAAGCGGCAGCTCTACCCTTTAGCTCAGTGCAGATGTTGCCTGTAATCCATGGCTTCTGGTTGGTGTATGTACGTACGGTCACTGTGGGGACGACGTCATCGATACACTTATTGATGAAGCCAGTGACTGATGTGGTGTACTCCTCAATGCTATCTGAAGAATCCCAGAACGTATTACAGTCTGTGCTAGCAAAACAGTCCTGTAGCTTAGCATCTGCATCATCTGACCACTTTTTTATTAACCGAGTCACTGGTGTTTCCTGCTTTAGTTTTTTGCTTATTAGCAGGGAATCAGGAGTTATGGTCAGATTTGCCAAATGGAGGGTGAGGGAGAGCTTTGTATGCGTCCCTGTGTGTGGAGTAAAGGTGGTCTAGAGTTTTTTTTCCTCTGGTTGCACATTTAAAATGCTGGTAGAATTAGGTAGAACGGATTTAAGTTTCCCTGCATTAAAGTCCCCGGCCACTAGGAGCACTGCCTCTGGATGAGCATTTTCCTGTTTACTTATGGTCTTATACAGCTCATTGAGTGCAATCTTAATGCCAGCATCAGTTTCTGGTGGTAGATAGACAGCTACAGAAAATATAGATGAAAAGTATCTTGGTAAATAGTGTGGTCTACAGCTTATCATGAGATACTCTACCTCAGGCGAGCAAAACCTTGAGAGACTTCCTTAGTATAGTATTAGATTTTGTGCACCATCTGTTTTGACATTTTAGTTATTTAGCAGACGCTCTTATCCAGAGCGACTTCCAATTAGTGAGTGCATACATTTTTCATACTGGCTGTTGTTTACAAATATACACAGACCGCCACCCCTTGTCTTACCGGAGTCAGCCGTTCTATCCTGCCGATGTAGCGTATATCCCGTCAGCTGTATGTTGTCCATGTCGTTGTTCAGCCACGACTCCGTGAAACAGAGATATTACAGTTTTTAATGTCCCATTGGTAGGATAACCGTAATCTTAGGTTGTCCAATTTGTTCTCAAATGATTGAACATTGGCTAATAGGATTGATGGAAGAGGCAGTTTACTCGCTCGCCGTCGGATCCTTACAAGGCACCCCGACCTACGTCCACGATATCTCCGTCTCTTTGTCATGCGAATGACGGGGATTTGGGCCTTGTCGGGTGTCTGTAGGATATCCTTCGCGTCCGGCTCGTTGAAGAAAACATCTTCGTCCAATACGAGGTGAGTAATCACTGTCCTGATATCCAGAAGCTCTTTTTGGTCATAAGAGACGGTGGCAGAAACATTATGTACAGAATAAATTACAAATAACGCGAAAAAACACACATAATAGTACAATTGGTTAGAGGGCTGTAAAAAACGGCAGCCATCTTCTCCGGCGCCACAGCTGTTGTTCACCTGACCTGGAGTTGCTGATGCCAAAATGCCGACCCCACTATATGCCGAGGCAATTCACATGTGTTATTATCACAGCTGTGTCCATACCCACCACAAGAAAACACCAAGGCGGCCCTCAGCAAACTGTACAAGATTGTTAGCCAGCAAAAATCCTCGTACACGGAAGCAGTCTTTATTGTCGCAGGTGATTTTACCCAAGCACATTTAAAACACATTTTTCCTAAATATCACCAACATGTATCCTGCCCCACAAGGAAAAAAAGGTACTGGACCATATACACTGCATGACCAAAGGTATGTGGACACCTGCTTGTCGAACATCTCATTACAAAATCATGGACATTAATATGGAGTTGCTCCCGCCTTTGCTGCTACAACATCCTCCACTCTTCTGGGAAGGCTTCCACTAGATGTTGGAACATTGCTGCAGGGACATTCAGCTACAAGAGCATTAGTGAGGTCGGGCACTGATGTTGGGCGATTAGGCCTGGCTCGCAGTCGGCGTTCCAATTCATCCCAAAGGTGTTTGATGGGGTTGAGGTCAGGGCTCTGTGCAGGCCAGTCAAGTTCTTCAACACCGGTCTCGACGACCCATTTCTGTATGGACCTCGCTTTGTGCATGGGGGCATTGTCATGCTTAAACGGGAAAGGTCCTTCCCCAAACTGTTGCCACAAAGTTGGAAGCACAGAATCGTCTAGAATGTCATTGTGTGGAACTAAGCCGGAACCATGAAAAACAGCCCCAGACCATTATTCCTCCTGCAATACACTTTACAGTTGGCACTATGCATTCGGGTAGGTAGCGTTCTCCTGGCATCCGCCAAACCCAGATTCTTCCGTTGGACTGCCAGATGGTGAAGCATGATTCATCACTCCAGAGAACGCGTTTCCACTGCTCCAGAGTCCATTAGCAGCGAGCTCTACACCACTCCAGCCGACGCTTGGCATTGTGATCTTAGGCTTGTGTGCGGCTGCTAGGCCATGAAAACCCATTTCATGAAGCTCCCGACTAACAGTTATTGTGCTGATGTTGCTTCCAGAGGCAGTTTGGAACTCGGTAGTGAGTGCTACAACCGAGGACATCTTCAACCTGTCCCTGTCCCAGGCTGTAGTCCCCACCTGCTTCAAGGAGACCACCATCGTCCCAGTGACCAAGAAAAATAAGATGACATACCCAAATGACTATCACCCCATCGCCCTCACCCCGGTCATAAAGTGCTTCGAGAGGCTGGTCATGACCCACATCAAGGCCAGCATGCCAGGCACACTGGACCCACTCCAATTTGCCTACCGCTCCAACAGATCCACGGAAGATACCATTTCCATCGCTATTCACACAGCCGTAACACATCTGGACAAGAGGAACACCTATATAAGAATGCTGTTCATTGACTACAGTTCAGCATTCAACACTATTGTTCCCTCCAAGCTCGACAACAAGCTCAGAGCCCTGTGTCTGGACACCACCCTCTGCAACTTGATCCTGGACATCCTGACGGGCAGACCACAGGGAGGAGGTAAGTAAACTGGTATTGTGGTGCCAGGACAACAACCTCTCCCTCAACATCAGCAAAACAAAGGAGTTGATTGTTGACTTCAGGAAGCAGAGGAGGGAACATGCCCTGATCCACATCAAGGGGACTGCAGCAGAGAGAGTCAACAGTTTTGTTCCTCTGCGTCCACATCACAGAGGATTTGTCCTGGACCAACAACACCACCACTCCTGTCAAGAGGGCGCAACAGCGTCTCTACTTCCTAAGGCAGCTGAAGAAATTCGGCATGCCAACCCGGGTCCTCTCCAAATACTATCTCTGCACCATCGAGAGCGTCCTGACCGGTTGCATCACAGCATGGTACGGGAATTGCTCTGTCCACGACTACAAGGCTGTCCAGTGTGTGGTGAAGACGGCCCAGTACATCACTGGGACCGTGCTCCCACCCATCCAGGACATCTACTTGAAACGGTGCTTGATGAAGTCCCACAGCATCATCAAGGACCCCATACACAAGCTTTTCACTCCTTTACTGTTGGGCAGGTATCGGAGCATGAGGTCTGATACTAACAGGCTCAGACAGTTTCTATCTACAAGCCATCAGACTGCTGTACATTTGAACTGGACTGACCATCTGCTCTGATTCTCCGCAGCTTAGTACTCACTCACACACTCACACACACACTCACACACACACACACACACACACACACACACACACACACACACACACACACACACACACACACACACACACACAGTCAAAAGTTTGGACACACCTACTCATTCAAGGGTTTTTCTTTATTTTTACATTGTAGAATAATAGTGAAGACATCAAAACTATGAAATAACACATATGGAATCATGTAGTAACCAAAAAAGTGTTAAACAAATCAAAATATATTTTATATCTGAGATTCTTCAAAGTAGCCACCCTTTGCCTTGATGAAAGCTTTGCACACTCTGGGCATTCTCTCAACCAGCTTCATGAGGTAGTCATCTGGAGTCCATATGTGTTATTTCATAGTTTTTACGTCTTCACTATTATTCTACAATGTAGAAAATAGTAAAAATAAAGAAAAACCCTTGAATGAGTAAGTGTGTCCAAACTTTTGACTGGTACTGTACATTCATGCTACACATATATCACAACTGCTGCTACCAGACTCTTATTATGATTGCTAAATACTGCACAATTTAAACACTTGCCCCCCATCCCAGCTTTTCCAAAACATGTAAATATTGGACTATAAATTGTGCCTTCCTGTATTATACTAATGGTAAAATGTTTATTATATTCTACTGAGCCATATACTTTGTTCATATTCTTATATTTTATTATTTATTATTGTTGTTGCATTGTGGAGAAGGAACCTGCAAGTAAGCATTTCGTTGGACGGTGTATACCATGTGTATACGTACATATGACTAATAAAACTTGAAACTTTAGCATTGGCTCGTGAAACTACCTCTAACTTCCTTCATACTGGACGCAGAAACATATGGTATTCTGTTGACGCTAGCGATATTCATAAAATAATAATTTTTCACAGAAAATAATTTTGTGGACCCCCTGCAGTACCTCTGAGGAACCCTAGGGGGCCACGGACCCCAGTTTGAAAACCCCTGCCCTCATGTTCCCCTGACAGTGTTAAGGTTTATTGCTTTTGGAGGTAAGCCCAAGAGGCTAGATAGGTCAGGGGTTATTATGGGTAAACCCCCCTCTCGCTGTCACACCTGTGGCTTGGCGCAGGAACTCAACATTGCGAATGCAATCTCTGCAAACGTCTGGGAAATTGCGATTTAAAAGTCTATCGCAGTGTACAGGTGGTTAATCTGAGTTGGTTTGAATCCTGGCCTTAGTGCATCATGTCCTGTGATTAAGGTGTGTATAAAGGTGTGCAGTCCCGCCAATGGAAGTAGACAGCGTAGATCAAATAAAATAAAATAGTATTTTTCTCATGCTTGGTAAACAACAGGTGTAGACTAACAGTGAAATGCTTACTTACGGGCCCATCCCAACAATGCAGAGAGAAAATTATAAAAATCATATAAATAAAATGTGTGTGTACCTGCAGGTGTACTGCAGTTCATCCAATCGAAGTAGACAGCTTAGATCTGTCTGTGTGTGTGTGTGTGTGTGTGTGTGTGTGTGTGTGTACACCTGTAGGTGTACTGCAGTCCCTCCAGTCGAAGTATCCAGCGTAGATGCCTGGTTCTAGGGATCCTACGATGGGATCTGACTTCCTCTCGATGTACGCATCAAACAGACTCTCATCCAGCTCCTTCACTGCGTGCACACTCACCTGGAAAGAGAGGTAGAGACAAACCTAATCAACACACCTGTACACAGCTACACAGACACTCACCTGGAAACAGAGGTAGAGACAAACCTAATCAACACACCTGTACACAGCTACACAGACACTCACCAGAGGAGAGAGACATCAATCAAAGAAATGTATTTAGAAATTCGTTCTTACATCAGCAGCTGTCACAAAGTGCTTTTACAGGAACTTGTTTATGGTCTTATAATCACAATATAGTTCCCTTGGCAAAAAGAAGGGCACAAAACCCCAATAAACTGCCCAGAGGGGTTTTGAACCAACTGCTTACAGGCCATGTTTCTAAAAAACACAACCCGTTTACCTGATTTTACAGGAACAGCCAACCAATATCTGTCTGTATGAGTGTCTGTGTGAGAGAGAAAGAGACTGACTCAGAGATCTGACCTTTAGCTGTTTAAAGAGAAAGAGAGAGTAATTGCTCTGCCCCAAAACATCATTTCTCATCAACTCTTTGGTGACAAATCTTCTTCTTCAAAGAACACCAAAAACTAAACACCAAAACATCTAAGGAGCCAGTTAACTGTTTGCCGTTTCTGACACATGGAAAAAAACAAAGTTGCAGCTTTCCAAGGCTTGTGCTTGTGTCTGTGTGTGAGTGTCTGTGTTTGTGTGTCTGTGTTTGTGTGTGTCCTCTCTACTAACCTGTGTGATCTTGTCAGTCCCGGTGAAGCCGTGTTTCTCAAAGTGTTCAGCCATGTTAAAGAAGGTGTGTTTCTCCAGGTACTGACAGTTACTTAGGATGATCAGCAGACGCTGCTCCTTTAGAGAGAAAGCGACGCACGCACACATGCGCGCACACACACACACACACGTTCGAAAGTTCAGGATGTTGGATTTGTCATGTTGAGTGATGGTTTCTGAGCATCTGTCAGTTAATCTCATCATTGACTGCATCCCTGTTTTACTGGAATTGACTCAATTTTTCCTGTTTTACAGCATACTACACACTGGGTTTTCCTCAATCATACAAGGTCAATTATAATAGTTACCTCACTGACAACCTCACTGACAGGATTAGTGTAACAGGTAGTGTTCACTCCTAAAAGAGGAGAGGAGAGGTTCTGGTCTTGACAGACAATCTCAAATAATTTGGTAACTTTGGCAACAACATTTATTATAAGAATTATAGTCTCCTCCTATTATTTTTCAACACTTCCAGTCTCTGTAGACCATGTCAATCTATGGCCTACCAGCCCACCGTCTCTCTGAGGCCTTACTGTAGTTCAGTGAGATATCTGGTACTCTATATGATAATGTCTTAATGTGGTTCTGTAGGCTTGAGCTCTGGGCATCTGCCCTGAATATTGCCTGGCTGTCTCACCGTTTCAGCCCTGCTAGAGATCACAGATCAGGGGAAACCCCGTCTGCACCCTGCTCTATTTCCCTTTACCAGAAACTCCCCTTCCTCTTCCTCCCCCTCCTCTCCCCTTCACTACACACCCAGGCCCATTCACTCTCATCTGGACGTATATACAGGAAATTAGGTTGTGTCTGCTTCCTGTCCACAACTAGGAAACAGCATCATAACAACCAACACCAACTGAGCTACAGGCCCTCCTGTAGCTCAGTTGGTAGAGCATGGCGCTTGCAATGCCAAGGTTGTGGGTTCGATTCCCACGGGGGGCCAGTATGAAAAATGTATGCACTCACTAACTGTAAGTCGCTCTGGATAAGAGCGTCTGCTAAATGACTAAAATGAAAAATAACGGTTAGTGGTTTGGTTTGGTTTACCAGTGAAGGAGATACAATTGTTTGTGTGTGTGTGTGTGCAGGGGGTGAGATTGTAAGAGAGAAAAATAACCTTAACTGAGAACGCTTATTGACATTGGCAATCCTGTAGCGTGAGACTGAGGTAGATTGAGTTAGATTTAGGAATGTAGTCTCAGACTGAGAAAATTCAGATCTTCTTACCGGTGTTGCACAGAAGTCCTCCTGAATGCCACTGAACAGGTCTGGAGAGGCCAGGTCCAAGGATATACTGAGAATACACACACACACACACACACATAGAGTTTAAAAACACACTAAGGCAGACACACACTCAAAAATACACTGTAAGTAAAGTCCTTGCCTGTACTCACTGTGAAGTGTCGATGTCTCCATTTGTTTTAGCGCTCAGCTGCTCCAGGCAGTTGACGAACACCTGGAAGAGATGTTACAGGTCAGTCACAGAGACAGGTCAGTGTCACAGAGACAGGTCAGTGTCACAGAGACAGGTCAGTGTCACAGAGACAGGTCAGTCACTCAGACACACCTAGACAACAGTAACAGTCTACTATATTAAAAATGTGATCTGAATGGGGTGAACGGACTCTGGACTCTGTCCACACATTTCAAGGCTGCGTTGAAACAATGACTTATCAATGACCCAAGACCAGCTCAGTTAATCCCTACCATTGTGACAATGACTTGTCATAATGCTGCATCAAATGTACATTATCCTAGGGGCACTGGCAGACACAATGTAAGTATCCTAAAGCTATTGTATGCAGTAATCATGAGCCTATGAACCAGAGTAACACTGTTAGCACTGAGGCAGTGTGCCCTAGTAGGAAGACCATTGTGTGCAGCTCACCCTGCACTATCAGCTCCAATATAAATAACATGAGCAGGTTTACTTCTGATAAGCTTCCCAGTAAAGCATGAAAAACAATCAAGCAACCCAGAAAAGTGCTACAAAATTGCCCTTATTAACATATGCAGCCTGAGTAACAAGGTCCATGAAGTCAATAACTTGCTTGGAACAGATGACAGTCATATTCTGACTATCTCTGAAACTCACTTAGATAATACCTTTGATGATAAAGTGGTAGCAATACATGGATATAACATCTACCGAAAAGACAGAAATGCCAACGGGGGCGGTGTTGCGGACTATATTCAGAACCACATTCCTGTAAAGCTTAGAGACGATCTCATGTTAAATACTGTTGAAGTAATATGGCTACAGGTTAATCTGCCTCACCTAAAGCCCATTCTTGTGGAAAGCTGCTATAGACGACCAAGTGCTAACAGTCAGTATCTGGATAATATGTGTGAAATGCTTGATAATGTATGTAATATCAACAGAAAAGTATATTTTCTGGGTGATTTAAATATTGACTGGCTCTCATCAAGCTGCCCACTCAAGAAAAAATGTCAAACTGTAACCAGTGCCTGCAACCTGGTTCAGGTTGTCAGTCAACCTACCAGGGTATTTACAAACAGCACAGGAATGAAATCATCAACATGTATTGATCACATCTTTACTAATGCTGCAGAAATCTGCTTTAAAGCAATATCCAAATACATTGGATGTAGTGATCACAAAATACAGTGCCTTGCAAAAGTATTCACCCCCTTGGCGTTTTTCCTATTTTGTTGCATTACAACCTGCAATTTAAATGGATTTTTATTTGGATTTCATCTAAATGACATACACAAAATAGTCCAAATTGGTGAAGTGAAATTAAAAAAATTACTTGTTTAAAAAAATTATACAAAATAAATAACGGAAAAGTGGTGCATGCATATGTATTCACCCCCTTTCCTATGAAGCCCCTAAATAAGATCTGGCGCAACCAATTACCTTCATAAGTCACATAATTAGTTAAATAAAGTACAGTGGGGAAAAAAAGTATTTAGTCAGCCACCAATTGTGCAAGTTCTCCCACTTAAAAAGATGAGCGAGGCCTGTAATTTTCATCATAGGTACACGTCAACTATGACAGACAAAATGAGAAAAAAAAATCCAGAAAATCACATTGTAGGATTTTTAATGAATTTATTTGCAAATTATGGTGGAAAATAAGTATTTGGTCAATAACAAAAGTTCCTCAATACTTTGTTATATACCCTTTGTTGGCAATGACACAGGTCAAACGTTTTCTGTAAGACTTCACAAGGTTTTCACACACTGTTGCTGGTATTTTGGCCCATTCCTCCATGCAGATCTCCTCTAGAGCAGTGATGTTTTGGGGCTGTCGCTGGGCAACACGGACTTTCAACTCCCTCCAAAGATGTTCTATGGGGTTGAGATCTGGAGACTGGCTAGGCCACTCCAGGACCTTGAAATGCTTATAATATAATAATATATAATAATATAATAATATAATAATATATAATAATAATAATATGCCATTTAGCAGACGCTTTTATCCAAAGCGACTTACAGTCATGTGTGCATACATTTTTACGTATGGGTGGTCCCGGGGATCAAACCCACTACCCTGGCGTTACAAGCGCCATGCTCTACCAATTGAGCTACAGAGGACCACAATGGTACTTCTTACGAAGCCACTCCTTCGTTGCCCGGGCGGTGTGTTTGGGATCATTGTCATGCTGAAAGACCCAGCCACGTTTCATCTTCAATGCCCTTGCTGATGGAAGGAGGTTTTCACTCAAAATCTCACGATACATGGCCCCATTCATTCTTTCCTTTACACGGATCAGTCGTCCTGGTCCCTTTGCAGAAAAACAGCCCCAAAGCATGATGTTTCCACCCCCATGCTTCACAGTAGGTATGGTGTTCTTTGGATGCAACTCCGCATTCTTTGTCCTCCAAACACGACGAGTTGAGTTTTTACCAAAAAGTTATATTTTGATTTCATCTGACCATATGACATTCTCCCAATCCTCTTCTGGATCATCCAAATGCACTCTAGCAAACTTCAGACGGGCCTGGACATGTACTGGCTTAAGCAGGGGGACACGTTTTGCACTGCAGGATTTGAGTCCCTGGCGGCGTAGTGTGTTACTGATGGTAGGCTTTGTTACTTTGGTCCCAGCTCTCTGCAGGTCATTCACTAGGTCCCCCCGTGTGGTTCTGGGATTTTTGCTCACCGTTCTTGTGATCATTTTGACCCCACGGGGTGAGATCTTGCGTGGAGCCCCAGATCGAGGGAGATTATCAGTGGCCTTGTATGTCTTCCATTTCCTAATAATTGCTCCCACAGTTGATTTCTTCAAACCAAGCTGCTTACCTATTGCAGATTCAGTCTTCCCAGCCTGGTGCAGGTCTACAATTGTGTTTCTGGTGTCCTTTGACAGCTCTTTGGTCTTGGCCATAGTGGAGTTTGGAGTGTGACTGTTTGAGGTTGTGGACAGGTGTCTTTTATACTGATAACAAGTTCTAACAGGTGCCATTAATACAGGTAACGAGTGGAGGACAGAGGAGCCTCTTAAAGAAGAAGTTACAGGTCTGTGAGAGCCAGAAATCTTGCTTGTTTGTAGGTGACCAAATACTTATTTTCCACCATAATTTGCAAATAAATTCATTAAAAATCCTACAATGTGATTTTCTGGAGAAAAAAAAACTCAATTTGTCTGTCATAGTTGACGTGTACCTATGACGAAAATTACAGGCCTCTCTCATCTTTTTAAGTGGGAGAACTTGCACAATTGGTGGTTGACTAAATACTTTTTTCCCCACTGTATACCTGTGTGCAATCTAAGTGTCACATGATCTGTCACATGATCTCAGTATATATACACCCATTCTGAAAGGCCCCAGAGTCTGCAACACCACTAAGCAAGGGGCATCACCAAGCAAGCGGCACCATGAAGACCAAGGAGCTCTCCAAACGGGTCAGGGACAAAGTTGTGGAGAAGTACAGATCAGGGTTGGGTTATAAAAAAATATCCAACATTTTGAACATCCCACGGAGCACCATTAAATCCATTATTAAAAAATGGAAAGAATATGGCACCACAACAAACCTGCCAAGAGAGGGCCGCCCACCAAAACTCACGGACCAGGCAATAAAGAGCTGCTCTGCCTTCTTAACAACACCATCAACAAGGTAGGTCCTGCAGGCCCTAGTTTTGTCGCACCTAGACTACTGTTCAGTAATGTGGTCAGGTGTTACCAAATTGCAGTTTGCTCAGAACAGGGCTGCACGACTGGCCCTTAAAAGTACACGGAGAGCTAACATTAATGACATGCATGTCAATCTCTCATGGCTCAAAGTGGAAGAGAGATTGACTTCATCACTACTTGTTTTTGTAAGAGGTGTTGACAAGCTGAATGCATGCATACCCCACAAGAAACTCCACCAGAGGTCTCTTCACAGTCCCCAAGTCCAGAACAGACTATGGGAGGCGCACAGTATTACATAGAGCCATGACTACATGGAACTCTATTCCACATCAGGTAGCTGAATTAAGCAGTAGAATCAGATTTTTAAAAAACAGGTAAAAATACACCTTATGGAACAAAGGGGACTGTGAAGAGACACACAAAGGTACATGCATACGCACACATTGTGATATTGTTGTATGGTGGTATTAAACATTTTGTATTGTAAATATGTAGTGGTGTAATAATGTTATATGATGTACTGTTTTATCTTTTGTTTTATTTGTAATGTAAGTGCTTTAATATGTTTGGACCCCAGGAAGAGTACAAATACAAATGGACTGCACTGTAAACCTATAGTAAACTACATATAACAGTGGTTGGCAACAGGCGGCCCACTGGCCAAAACCATCCCGCAAGTGTTTTTTTTTTTTTTACAAAAAATACTAAAATCACCAGGAATTCAGCTAAACATTTTAATTATTTAAAAAATCTGTTCCCAAGTATTCCCACAAATAAATAAATAAATAGTAATGTTATCATGTCTCAATTTAATCAAGGTATGACATATTATATATATTTTTTAATACAATCTCTTTTTGGGCTTAGTTGTGGTCCATTTTCAGTGTACAAATTATTAGAATTATATTCTGGCACGCCGACCATCCACTCCAACAAAAATCAGCACATGGCTGAATGTAGTTGCCTACCCCTGACCTATAATCTGTAGGGATTCCTATGGTGTAATCTGAGTGTAATCCTAGTCGCTTACCTACTCTGTACCATACAGTACCTTATTGATCTCCTTAGAGCTTTTTAACGTGCTCTCAAACCTGCTCAGAAAGTACATGTCTACAATAAGGAATACATTTCAACTGAATTTGTGCGCTGTAGGCCTACATTAAACTATTCCTATGGCGAAATATGTAATCCCAGTGGTATAGAGTACTTAAGTAAAAATACTTTAAAGTACTACTTAAGTAGTATTTTGGGGTATTTGTACTTTACTTTACTATTTATATTTTTGACAACTTTTTTACTTTTACTTCACTACATTCCTAAAGAAAATGATGTACTTTTTACTCCATACATTTTCCCTGACACCCAAAAGTACTCGTTACATTTTGAATGCTTAGCAGGACAGAAAATGGTCAAATTCGCACACTTTTCAAGAGAACATCCCTGGTCATCCCTACTGCCTCTGATCTGGCAGACTCACTAAACACAAATGCTTTGTTTTCAAATGATTAGTGTTGGAGTGTGACCCTGGCTATCTGTAAAAAAAAAATAAAAATCTAGAAAATGGTGCTTAATATAAGGAATTTTCAATTATTCGTACTTTTACTTTTGATACTTAAGTATATTTTAGCAACTACATTTACTTTTGATACAAAGGTAAAAGGCTACAATAATCTAAGGGCCGGTTTCCCAGACACAGATGAAGCCTAATCCAGTACTAAAAAGCATTCTTAGTGGTGATTCTCCATTGAAGGTGCTTTTTCAGTCCAGCACTAGTCTTAATCTGTGTCCTGAAAACCGTCCCTAAATGTCTACTGAATTTGAGCATTGTAGCCTATAAACTACCTGTGATCTGTAGGAGTCCCTTCACTGTAAACATATTCTCTACTGACAGTAGTACCATACCTTCATGCTAACTACCAGTAAACTGAAGGGAATCCTATATTGAACTATACCGTAATCTTAATCTCTACTCTGTATTATTGTGGTGAAATATACTGTAAACCTAGTCTGTAGTGACTGTACAGTACCCTCATGATGTCCACACAGAGCTCTGAGACCTGGTCTTGGGCCTGATCCAACTGGAGGATCTGAAGACAGGAGAGGAGGGTGAGACAGGACACCGTATAAAACCAACTATCACACAGTAATGTGGTCCAATACACCACCATATATACTGAACAAAAATATAAACACAACATGTCAAGTGTTGGTCCCATGTTTCATGGGCTGAAATAAAAGATCCCAGAAATGTTCCAGACGCACAAAAAGCTTATTTCTCTCAAATTTTGTGCACAAATTTATTTACATCCCTGTTAGTGAGCATTTCTCCTTTGACAAGATAATCCATCCACCTGACAGGTGTGGCATATTAAGAAGCTGATTAAACAGCTCGATCATTACACAGGTGCACCTTGTGCTGTGGACAATAAAAAGACACTAAAATGTGCAGTTCTGTCACACAACACAATGCCACAGATGTCTCAAGTTCTGAGGCAGCGTGCAATTGGCATGTTGACTGCAGGAATGTCCACCAGAGCTGTTGCCAGATAATTTAATGATAATTTCTCTACCATAAACTGCCTCCAACGTCGTTTTAGAGAATTTGGCAGTACGTCCAACCAGCCTCACAACCGCAGACCACGTGTAACCACATCAGCCCAGTACCTCCACATCCGGCTTCTTCACCGTGGGATCGTCTGAGACCAGCCACCCGGACAGCTGATGAAACTGTGGGTTTGCACAACCGAATAATCTCTGCACAAACGGTCAGAAACCATCTCAGGGAAGCTCATCTGCATGATCGTCGTCCTCACCAGGGTCTTGACCAGACTGCAGTTTGGCGTCGTAACTGACTTCAGTGGGCAGATGTTCACCTTTGATTGCCACTGGCACACTGGAGAATTGTGCTCTTCACGGATGAATCCCGGTTTCAACTGTACCGGGCAGATGGCCGACAGCATGTATAGTGTCGTGTGGGAGAACGGTTTGCTGATGTCAACGTTGTGAACAGAGTGCCCCATGGTGACGGTGGGGTTATGGTATGGGCAGGCATAAGCTATGGACAACGAACACAATTGCATTTTATCAATGGCAATTTGAATGCACAGAGATACCGTGATGAGATCCTGAGGCCCATTGTTGTGCCATTCATCCACCGCCATCACCTCATGTTTCAGCATGTTAATGCACAGCCCCATGTTGTAAGGATCTCTACACAATTCCTGGAAGTTGAAATGTCCCAGTTCTTCCATGGCCTGCATACTCACCAGACATTGAGCATGTTTGGGATGCTCTGGATCGATGTGCACGACAGCGTGTTCCAGTTCCCACATTCCACAGGCCACAATCAACAACCTGATCAACTCTATGCGAAGGAGACGTGTCGTGCTGGATGAGGCAAATGGTGGTCACAGCAGATACTGACTGGTTTTCTGATCCACACCCCTACCATTTTTATTAAGGTATCTGTGACCAACAGATGCATATCTGTATTCCCAGTCACGTGAAATCCATAGATTAGGGGCTAATTAATTTATTTAAATTGACTGATTTCCTTATATGAACTTTAACTCAGTAAAATCTTTGAAATTGTTGCATGTTGCATTTATACACTGCTCAAAAAAATAAAGGGAACACTTAAACAACACAATGTAACTCCAAGTCAATCACACTTCTGTGAAATCAAACTGTCCACTTAGGAAGCAACACTGATTGACAATACATTTCACATGCTGTTGTGCAAATGGAATAGACAACAGGTGGAAATTATAGGCAATTAGCAAGACACCCCCAATAAAGGACTGGTTTTGCAGGTGGTGACCACAGACCACTTCTCAGTTCCTATCCTTCCTGGCTGATGTTTTGGTCACTTTTGAATGCTGGCGGTGCTTTCACTCTAGTGGTAGCATGAGACGGAGTCTACAACCCACACAAGTGGCTCAGGTAGTGCAGCTCATCCAGGATGGCACATCAATGCAAGCTGTGGCAAGAAGGTTTGCTGTGTCTGTCAGCGTAGTGTCCAGAGCATGGAGGCGCTACCACGAGACAGGCCAGTACATCAGGAGACGTGGAGGAGGCCGTAGGAGGGCAACAACCCAGCAACAGGACTGCTACCTCCGCCTTTGTGCAAGGAGGAGCAGGAGGAGCACTGCCAGAGCCCTGCAAAATGACCTTCAGCAGGCCACAAATGTGCATGTGTCTGCTCAAACGGTCAGAAACAGACTCCATGAGGGTGGTATGAGGGCCCGACGTCCACAGGTGGGGGTTGTGCTTACAGCCCAACACCGTGCAGGACGTTTGGCATTTGCCAGAGAACACCAAGATTGGCAAATTCGCCACTGGCGCCCTGTGCTCTTCACAGATGAAAGCAGGTTCACACTGAGCACATGTGACAGACGTGACAGAGTCTGGAGACGCCGTGGAGAACGTTCTGCTGCCTGCAACATCCTCCAGCATGACCGGTTTGGCGGTGGGTCAGTCATGGTGTGGGGTGGCATTTCTTTGGGGGGCCGCACAGCCCTCCATGTGCTCGCCAGAGGTAGCCTGACTGCCATTAGGTACCGAGATGAGATCCTCAGACCCCTTGTGAGACCATATGCTGGTGCGGTTGGCCCTGGGTTCCTCCTAATGCAAGACAATGCTAGACCTCATGTGGCTGGAGTGTGTCAGCAGTTCCTGCAAGAGGAAGGCATTGATGCTATGGACTGGCCCTTCCGTTCCCCAGACCTGAATCCAATTGAGCACATCTGGGACATCATGTCTCGCTCCATCCACCAACGCCACGTTGCACCACAGACTGTCCAGGAGTTGGCGGATGCTTTAGTCCAGGTCTGGGAGGAGATCCCTCAGGAGACCATCCGCCACCTCATCAGGAGCATGCCCAGGCGTTGTAGGGAGGTCATACAGGCACGTGGAGGCCACACACACTACTGAGCCTCATTTTGACTTGTTTTAAGGACATTACATCAAAGTTGGATCAGCCTATAGTGTGGTTTTCCACTTTAATTTTGAGGGTGACTCCAAATCCAGACCTCCATGGGTTGATAAATTTGATTTCCATTGATACTTTTTGTGTGATTTTGTTGTCAGCACATTCAACTATGTAAAGAAAAAAGTATTTAATAAGATTATTTCATTCATTCAGATCTAGGATGTGTTATTTTAGTGTTTGGTCTCTTTTTTTGAGCAGTGTATTTTTGTTAAGTGCAGTGCACATACATAAATACAGTAGTTCACAGAGATGAATGAGGTTCTGATATAGTGCAATGTGTGTGTGTTCCTTACATTGACCTCCCCAGGTTTGGTCTCCATGGGTTCTTTGAGTGACTGCAGCATCTGTACCATGCACTGCTCAAACTGGGCTGGCTGCACACGACACAACACACAAATCAGATATATAGATTATACCATGTCATATTTTTCATCATATCTTACTATATAATAAATCATAATTTTTCACAAAGTATAGTAAATATAGCTTTACCAGGCTGGTGATTCCTTCATTGTCTACGACCCAGTCCTCCTTCTCTGCAAGCCTTTTGATATCTGACAAAACGCATACACAAACATAAATCACTGTAGGGGCTAGAAATATGTGCTTTTCACATTATTTTTGATCAAATCAAATTAAATAATGGTACTACATACTCATGAACAAGTGAAGAGTCATGATCAGTTCACATTACATTTTAAATAGAACTGTGAGAGTTGTTTAGTGGAAGACCGCAGAAGAAAGTGAAATGACCCTCTAAACTAGTGAATGACTACCTTCAAAACCACATTAACTGTTACTATCAACCTGGGTTTCTATAGATCTAGGGCCACACTCAGAATGACCAACAGAGTTTAACCACAAAAAACCCTTTCACAAACACTTTCTCTTTCACTAACCTCACCTTACCTAACCTAACCCACCTCTCCTATATCTCCCCTCTCCCCCTACCTCCTCTCCCCCTCTCCCCCTATTCCCTAACCTTTCTACATCTCTCTCCTCCTTCCTGCCCCTTTCTTCCTTACAGTGATGTCTCAGTTCCCCCTCCCTCTTCCCTCCTCCCCTCCATCTTCACTCCTCCCCTCCATATCTCCTTCTCTCTCACCCTCAGCGGTGTGGTACAGGGTGACCAGTAGACAGTGATGTCTCAGTTCCCCTCCCCTCCTCCATCCTCCCTCTCTCCTCTCCCACCTCCCTCCCTCCCTCTCTCTCACCCTCTGCGGTGTGGTGCAGGGTGACCAGTAGACAGTGGTGTCTCAGCTCCAACAGTAGATCCTGGATCACCTGCAGCAGATCATTAGGGATCTCCAGAGCAACCAGAGCTTCAAAAATGATTCTGAGAGACAGGAGAGAGAGAGAGACCGAGAGCGAGTGAGAGAGGGAGGGAGGGACAGAATGTTGTAGTGGAGGAGGAATTGGGGGTCGGGAATATGGGGGATAAAGTAATTGACACAGACGCTTGCACATTCGCACATACACACAAACACACTACAGTGAGGTGTCCATACCTGACAGTGTGTATGACCTGTGTGAGCCAGGGTCCAGTGAGTTCAGTCTTACTCTCCCAGCCCCCATATAGCCTCAGTTCCAGCTCTGTCAGAGTAGAGGGGAGGAGAGCACCTCTCACCAGCTTCACCAAGCGATGGGTCACCTCCTCAATCATTTTCTACAGAGATATCAAATTAATAACACAAACCATTTCAGGAAGTAAAACTACACACAGAAAGAGAGTATTCTGAAGTTTACCAAAAGTATATATAACTCAACAAAACGTACCTTAAAGTCATTCTGTCTCTGTCTGGCATTCTTCTTTGATTTCTCCACCTGGCCAGATTTCTCACCAGTCTGTTTAAAAACAACAGAAACAGTGCTTAAGGACTGACATAGGTGTGTACAGAGAGTATGTGTGTGTATGTGTGTGTGTGTGTGTGTGTGTGTGTACCTCGCTGAAGAGGCTACCATTGACATAAGAGATCCAGAGCTTCCAGAAGTTGGGCAGCTGGCCAATCACCACGTCCGACAGCTTCTCCACAAACTGCACCTGCTGGGGCGTCTCATAACGCCAGGCTACAACACACACAGGAGACAGACAGGTTACAGACGACAGGCAGACAGGTTACAGACCACAGGCAGACAGGTTACAGACCACAGGCAGACAGGTTACAGATGACATGACTCTCTCCTTGGTGAGGATCAAAGGTGCCAGATCAGCTTGGCAAATGGCTGACAGATAGCCAGACCCCCCCTATCTCCCACAGGACGGGAGGGGGGAGTTGGGACGGTTTTATGACTTAACAGCCGGTCATAATTAGTTTGCAGAAAATGACTCCTTTTGGTCTCTAGTATGGGAAGACTGAGATTTTCTTTGTTCCAGAGACTTTTGCCACCAAAACTATAAACGTCCAAAAAGTAAACACTGGAACATAATTCCTAGCATCCGAATGTTTGGAATGGTCAGTGGGGATCTAAAGAATAATCATGTCATATTGTTTATTATTTTGTGATGTTATTAAAAACTGTATGAACCAAATACTGTAACTTAGGAAGGATACCCCCTTTATCTGTCAAGTTTCCATGTGATATGAAAATGGATGAAACTATTTTTGTTAAGATAGGAATGTGATATTAGGAGTCATAACTTCTAATCATATCCTTTGCACTAGCTAAGCCCCAAGTGCCATCAGAGATCGTGTCAGCAAGTAGGAACGCCCCTTTTACCAAGAGGGCATAAAGGCTTGAAAGGCACGTTTAGAATGGTAAGAACTTTGAATGAGAAAGACCAGAAAGCGTGGAGCTGTGGCTACACGGCTTCAAATGGTTAGACCAGAAAGACCAGCCGACGTGCAACGGGAGCTGAACGTTACAAATGGTTGACACTCTAAGACCAGGAAACGTGAGACGTTAGTCCACACGTCTGAAATGGTGAGAAAGTCTGAAAAATCTCTACACAAGAAGAAGAAACTCACTAGACCGTAGCATTACCAGTCTGCAGCTGGCATGTAAAGTTGTCTAGAACTTTGACTAAAGACTCGAGTTGGAAAGGACAATCCCATCTCAGACAACCGTTGGTACATCTGAAGTATCTATTCTTACGAACACTTCACTACCAGAGAAGCGCTGGATAATCAGAGCCTTACAAGTGAGCTGAGTGAAGACCCAGCCTTTCCAAGAGGGCTTGGGTCAACAGAGATAGACGAGCGGCAAATACATAAATACATTCATTGGTTTCTTACTCCGAACGGACGGTGGTTAGGGTGCTAAGTTTTCTGATTACCGTAGTTTCCAAATGTATGTACGATAAGTTTGACTCTCTTTGTCCCTATCTCCCTCCTTCTATTGACCCCTCCCTTTTTGATAACCAAGCAGTCATGCTGTTGTTAGTCCGCTAGGGACTTTTCTCATGTATTAAGTATGTATGTATTCTGTGTTATTATTTAGTTAGCTAGTAAATAAATAATTAAGCCAACTTGTGTATTGCTGATTCATCAATAAGGTTAGGGTTCTTGCAGATATCAAGGAGTATGTGACGTTCAGAATGAGACTGATGAGGTAATGATTAATAAGTGACTGTTAACAATATATAACATACACTACCGTTCAAAAGTTTGTGGTCACTTAGAAATGTCCTTGTTTTTGAAATTAAAAGCAATTTTTTTTGTCCATTAAAATAACATTAAATTGATCAGAAATACAGTGTAGACTTTGTAGCCTGAGAGGACAGGACACCACCACTAAACACACGCTGTAACTCTTCTGAAGTCAAATCTCGTACCCCAAGTACTTCTCTGCAGCTTCATCGACCTGGCCAAGGCTTTCGACTCTGTCAACCACCGCATTCTTATTAGCAGACTATATAGCCTTCGTTTCTCAAATGACTGCCTTGCCTGGTTCACCAACTACTTCTCAGATAGAGTTCAATGTGTCAAATCGGAGGGCCTGTTGTCTGGACCTATGGCAGTCTCTATGGGGGTGCCACAGGGTTCAATTCTTGGGCCGACTCTTTGCTCTGTGTATATCAATGATGTCGCTCTTGCTGCTGGTGACTCTCAGATCCACCTCTACGCAGACGACACCATTTTGTATACATCTGGCCCTTCATTGGACACTGTGTTAACAAACCTCCAAACGAGCTTCAATGCCATACAACACTCCTTCAGTAGCCTCCAACTGCTCTTAAACACTAGTAAAACTAAATGCATGTTCTTCAATCGAACGCTGCTGGCACCCGCCCACCCGACTAGAATCACTACTCTCGACGGGTCTGACCTAGAGTATGTGGACAACTACAAATACCTAGGTGTCTGGTTAGACTGTAAACTCTCCTTCCAGACTCACATTAAGAATCTCCAATCCAAAGTTAAATCTAGAATTGGCTTCCTATTTCGCAACAAAGCCTCCTTCACTCATGCTGCCAAACATGCCCTCGTAAAACTGACTATCCTACCGATCCTTGACTTCGGCGATGTCATTTACAAAATAGCCTCCAACACTCTACTCAGAAAATTGGATGTAGTCTATCACAGTGCCATCCTTTTTGTCACCAAAGCCCCATATACTACCCTCCACTGTGACCTGTACGCTCTTGTTGGCTGGTCCTCACTACATATTAGTCGCCAAACCCACTAGCTCCAGGCCATCTATAAATCACTGCTAGGCAAATCCCCGCCTTATCTTAGCTCATTGGTCACCATAGCAACACCCACCCGTAGTATGTGCTCCAGCAGGTATATCTCACTGGTCATCCCCAAAGCCAACACCTCCTTTGGCCGCCATTCCTTCCAGTTCTCTGCTGCCAATGACTGGAACGAATTGAAAAAATCTCTGAAGCTGGAGACTCTTTCTCCCTCACTAACTTCAAGCATCAGTTGTCAGAGCACCTTACCGATCACTGCACCTGTACACAGCCCATCTGAAATTAGCCCACCCAACTACCTCATCCCCATATTGTTATTTATTTTGCTCATTTGCACCACAGTATCTCTATTTGCACATCATCTCTTGCACATCTATCATTCCAGTGTTAATACTAATTGTAATTATTTTTCACTATAGCCTATTTATTGCCTTACCTCCATAACTTGCTACATTTGCACACACTGTATTATTATTATTTTTTTGTGTATTTTTGACTTTATGTTTTGTTTACCCCATATGTAACTCTGTGTTGTTGTTTTTATCGCACTGCTTTGCTTTATCTTGGCCAGGTCGCAGTTGTAAATGAGAACTTGTTTTCAACTGGCTTACCTGGTTAAATAAAGGTGAAAAAAAAAAAAAAATTCTGCAATTGTGGGTTCGATTACAGGCTCAAAATGGCCAGAAACAAATAACTTTCTTCTGAAACTCGTCAGTCTATTCTTGTTCTGAGAAATGAAGGCTGTTCCATGTGAGAAATTGCCAAGAAACTGAACATCTCATACAACGCTGTGGGAGGCCCCAGTGCACAACTGCGCAAGAGGACAAATACATTATAGTGAGTGGCGCAGTGGTCTAAGGCACTGCATCGCAGTGCTAACTGTGCCACTAGAGATCCTGGTTCGAATCCAGGCTCTGTCGCAGCCGGCCGCGACCAGGAGACTCATGGGCGGCGCACAATTGGCCCAGCGTCGTCCAGGGTAGGGGAGGGAATGGCCGGCAGGGATGTAGCTCAGTTGATAGAGCATGGCGTTTGCAACGCCAGGGTTGTAGGTTTGATTCCCACGGGGGGCCAGTATAAAAAAAAAAAATGTATTCACTAACTGTAAGTCGCTCTGGATAAGAGCGTCTGCTAAATGACTAAAATGTAAATGTAATAGTGTCTAGTTTGAGAAACAGATGCCTCACAGGTCCTCAACTGGCAGCTTCATTAAACAGTACCCGCAAAACACCAGTCTCAACGTCAACAGTGAAGAGGCAACTCCGGGATGCTGACCTTCTAGGCAGAGTTGCAAAGAAAAAGCCATATCTCAGACTGCCCATCTTAATCTTTTATTTTTATTGGCCAGTCTGAGATATGGCTTTTTCTTTGCAACTCGGTGTGTATATATATATATATATATATATATATATATATATTAGGGCTGTCAAAAATAGCGCGTTAACGACGTTAATTAGTTGTTTGCTGTTAATTACGTCAATTTTTTTAACGCATTTCACGCATGCGCAGTGTGACAAATTATTCAGGTCAGGAAAGTGGTTGGGAGCTAGAGGCGAGATGGAGCAAGGTGAGCAAAGTGGGCCTATTGACGGATTCAAATATAAAAAGAATGATGATGGTACAGTTAACAAGTACAAGGTTATTTGCAAGATTTGTAAGAAGGAGTTTCAATTTCACCGGAGCTGTTCAAGCTTGAAGTACCATGTCAACGCCAAACATGCGTTTGCTGGGCCGTCAGATTCAGCAAGTGGTTTGCGCCAGACCACGCTGAATGTTTGCAGGCAATTAACAAAATCAACCTCAGATAATTTGACCAACACAATAGCAAAATGGATTGCAAAGGATTGTAGACCCATTAGCATTGTAGAAGACTCAGGTTTCCTTGATGTTTTGCAAGTGGCGTCTCAAGACTCATTCTATAAGCCACCGTCAAGAGCCACAGCCAAAGACAAATATTATGGTGTGTAGTATGTTTCAGCTTGATTTAAAACACCATTATTTGGCTGTGTTAATAAACAGACATAATATGAAAATTATGTATCTGTGTCCTGTTATTTATCTTTTGGTATGCATTTCAGAAAAAAAATGGTTAGGATTCAGGTGTAATTGCAAATAGTGATTAATCATGATTAATCCACTGAAAATTCTGATTAATTTGATTAAAAATTTTAATCATTTGACAGCCCTAATATATATATATCTTCTAAGAGTTTAATTCGGGAGATGGTAACTCGTTAAACAACTTATTCCGTGGTGCCCCAAATTCCTAATGAGTTAATTGTTACATGATTAATTTAATCGAGTAACAATTAAACATAGTTAATTGATTTGATAAATAACAGTCATCACATTAATGCAAGTCACGTCACGACACCGACCACAGGCAGACAGATTACAGACAACAGGCAGACAGGTTACAGGCCACAGGCAGACAGATTACAGACAACAGGCAGACAGGTTACAGGCCACAGGCAGACAGATTACAGACAACAGGCAGACAGGTTACAGGCCACAGGCAGACAGATTACAGACCACAGGCAGACAGATTACAGACAGACAAGAGAATGTAGTGGAGTAATATAGTGTTGTACATAAAGATACAGTACAGTTCACGATGAAGCTTTACAAATCTACATTGTCCACGACCCAGGTTGAGAATCACTGGTAGTGTGTGTATATTGTTATACTGTAATATTGTGTAGCTAGTGTTACTCACTGCTGGGGTGGGGGGTATGCAGACTGCCCCCCCTCTTCAGAGAAGCTGTGTCCCTGATCCTACTGAGGGCCGACGGGCGAGGGTCCCCCTCTAGATCCAGGGTTATGGCCCCCAACCCCACTGAGATGGAGAGATAGAGGGAGAGAAGTGGAGAGAGAGAGCAAGAGAGAGAGCGAAAGGGGGAGCGAGAGAGAGCGAAAGGGGGAGCGAGAGAGAGAGAGAGAGAGA
Organism: Coregonus clupeaformis; assembly: GCF_020615455.1. Lineage (NCBI taxonomy): Eukaryota > Metazoa > Chordata > Actinopteri > Salmoniformes > Salmonidae > Coregonus > Coregonus clupeaformis. The sequence continues at coordinate 31,753,431 of NC_059211.1, forward strand.
GAGAGAGAGAGAGAGAGAGAGAGAGAGAGATGAACGCACAGGAACACATACTTGAGAGATTAAATCAACTGTTTTCATAATAACTCCACATTCCTCAATAATCTTAGCAGGCTTTCACACCAAACAATCCCTCCCTCCCTCGCTCGCTCCTCTCATCCTTTCTTTATTTGTCTTCTGATCCATCTCTCCGCTTGCCAGCGATGGAGATAATGCCCCGTTGTTTCAGGGTGATGAGCGAGAGAGGAGGAGGAGAAGGAGAGGAGGATGGGAGGAGAAGAGAAGGGAGCAAAGGGGAGCTAAGGAGAGGGCAGTGGGTTTGTACAAGGCAGAGGTGAACTGTGTTTAGCTGGGAAGAGTGATGTCAGTGGGGATCTGGGTCAGATTACTCTGGCCTGATCAGGCCGCTCACTGCACTCCAGTCTCCACTAGATGGGGATAGAGAGCTAGAATGCTGCTTCCACTTGATGGGTCATCACGAGTTACAGCCACAAACTCAGAAGGCCCGCCTACCCGACCAATCAGATGAGGGAGTTTGATGATGCGTATTCCGGTTAGCGGAAAACGCCTCATTTTCGAAATGGCATATCTCGAGTCGAGTTCAAGTTTGAGGACCAAATAGATAAATACACTATATGACCAAAAGTATGTGGACACCTGCTCGTCGAACATCTCATTCCAAAATCATGGGCATTAATATGGAGTTGGTCTCCACTTTGCTGCACTCTTCTGGGAAGGCTTTCCACTAGATGTTGGAACATTGCTGCGGGAACTTGCTTCCATTCAGCCACAAGAGCATTAGATGTTGGGCGATTCGGCTTGAAGTCGGCATTCAAATTCATCCCAAAGGTGTTCGATGGGGTTGAGATCAGGGCTCTGTGCAGGCCAGTCAAGTTCTACCACATCGATCTCAACAAATAATTTCTGTATGGGCCTCGCTTTGTACACGGGGGCATTGTCATGCTGAAACAGGAAAGGGCCTTCCTCAAACTGTCGCCACAAAGTTGGAAGCACAGAATCGTCTAGAATGTAATTGTATGCTGTAGCGATAAGATTTCCCTTCACTGGAACTAAGGGGCCTAGCCCAAACCATGAAAAACAGCCCCAAAACATTATTTCTCCTCCACCAAACTTTACAGTTGGCACTATGCACTCGGGCAGGTAGCGTTCTCCTGGCATCCGCCAAAACCAGATTAGTCCGTCGGACTGCCAGATGGTGAAACGTGATTCATCACTCAAGAGAACACATTTCCACTGCTCAAGAGTCCAATGGCGGCGAGCTTTACACCACTCCAGCCGACGCTTGGCATTGCCCATGGTGATCTTAGGTTTGTGTGCGGCTGATCGGCCATGGAAACCCATTTCAAAAACGTTTTTAGTTAACTAGCTAGTAGCTAACTTTTGCTACTCTCATCTGAAATTAGCTAGCTTGCTAGCATAAGGGATTCCATTCCAGGCACAGAGAAGTTATTCTACTTGATAGAGCAACGTTGTTAGTTTCCCTAAAAGCCTTTCATTCTAATAGTAATATGTCATATTCTTGACCTTCAACAGATACACAGCCTTTGGCAGGAAACATTTAGTTGGGAGAGTAAAAGTCTCCCATTCAATGGTGTTCCCTTTCAATTTGTGGGCACGAAGATGTATGAATGCCACCAGGGGAAAGAGACAAACAAAAGCCAAAGAGAAATAGAAGACATCAAAACTATGAAATAACCCATATGGAATCATGTAGTAACCAAAAAAAGTGTTAAACAAATCAAAATATATTTTAGATTTTAGATTCTTCAAAGCAGCCACCCTTTGCCTTGATGACAGCTTTGCACACGCTTGGCATTCTCTCAACCAGCTTCACCTGGAATACTATTCCAACAGTCTTGAAGGAGTTCCCAAATATGTTGAGCACTTGTTGGCTGCTTTTTCCTTCCAACTCATCCCAAACCATCTCAATTGGGTTGAAGTCGGGTGACTGTGGAGGCCAGGTCATCTGATGCAAGCCTCCTGTAGCTCAGTTGGTAGGGCATGGCGCTTGCAATGCCAGGGTTGTGGTTTCGATTCCCACGGGGGGCCAGTATGAAAAATGTATGCACTCACTAACCGTAAGTCACTCTGGATAAGAGCGTCTGCTAAATGACTCAAATGTAAATGCAGCACTCCATCACGCTCCTTCTTGGTCAAATAGCCTTTACACAGCCTGGAGGTGTGTTTTGGGTCATTGTCCTGTTGAAAAACAAATGATAGTCCCACTAAGCGCAAACCAGATGGAATGGCGTATCGCTGCAGAATGCTGTGGTAGCTGTGCTGGTTAAGTGTGCCTTGAATTGTAAATACATCACTGACTGTGTCACCAGCAAAGCACCCCCACTCCATCACACCTCCTTCTCCATGCTTCACGGTGGGAACCAAACATGTGGAAATCATCCGTTCACCTACTCTGCGTCTCACAAAGACACAGCGGTTGGAACCAAAAATCTCAAATTTGGACTCATCAGAGCACAGGACAGATTTCCACCGGTCTAATGTCCATTGCTCGTGTTTCTTGGTCCAAGCAAGTCTCTTCTTCTCATTGGTGTCCTTTAGTAGTGGTTTCTTTGCAGCAATTCAACCATGAAGGCCTGATTCACACAGTCTCCTCTGTACAGTTGATGTTGAGATGTGTCTGTGACTGAGCATTTATTTGGGCTGCAATTTCTGAGGCTAGTAACTCTAATGAAGTTATCCTCTGCAGCAGAGGTAACTCTGGGTCTTCCATTCCTGTGGCGGTCCTCATGAGAGCCAGTTTCATAATAGTGCTTGATGGTTTTTGCGACTGCACATGAAGAAATTGTCAAAGTTCTTGACATTTTCCGGACTGACTGACCTTGATGTCTTAAAGTAATGATGGACTGTCATTTCTCTTTGCTTATTTGAGCTGTTCTTGCCATAATATGGACTTGGTCTTTTACCAAATAGGGCTATCTTCTGTATGCCCCCCTACCTTGTCACAACACAACTGATTGGCTCAAACGCATTAAGAAGGAAAGAAATTCCACAAATTAACTTTTAAGAAGGCACACCTGTTATTTGAAAGCTGGTTGAGAGAGTGCCAAGTGTGTGCAAAGCTGTCATTAAGGCAAAGGGTGGCTATTGTAGCAGATTGGTCGGGAGAGGTTGTGTTTTCTCTAGCAGGAGGTAAGCTTGGCTTCTTATATGGTGTTGAGTAAAGCTTAAACCATGTATTTAGATTGTAGGTAGGTAGTTGTAGTTAGGTATTGTAGGTAGTTTATTTAGGTAGTTATTGTAGGTTATTGTAGGTAATTATTGTAGGTAAGTATTGTATACGGCGGAGCCCGGCGAAGCACGAGGCTAGCTAACCCACTACCTGGACCAATAAAGCTAGCTAGCTAGCGGGTAGCTACTGGTAACTTTTAGCAACGGTGGATAGTTGTTTCCAATGTTATTTCACGCTTAAGAGTACCTGTAATTAAGACAGCTAGCTACCTACCATTCAGCTGTTTTTCTAACCTCATCTGAGGCATTAACGTTAGGTAGTTAGTAGCTACTGTACTTAATTACAGCTACTGATTGCAGAAGACAAATGTCTTCTTGTCTGCCACCCAGACAGCTGGCGTCGGGTAAGTTTGGCTTTATACATAGCTTGGGCTTTGTCGAGTAAGGCTTAAATTATGTATTTAGATTGTAGTTAGGTATTGTAGGTAGGCATCGTGGGCTGTTGTGGGTAGTTATTGTAGGTTAGCATTGTATTCGGCGGTGCCGGGTGTAGCACGAAGCTAGCTAGCTAGCTAACTCACCTCCTGGACTAGCTGGCGAGTAGCTATTAGCAACGGTAGCAACTAGATACAATATCCTTTTAGCCAGCTACATTTGTTCGCAGCGCCACCGTTTTTCAAACAAAGTCAACACAGCAGCCATTGCTAGCTAGCCAACACGACCAGCTAGCTGTACTGTAGCAGCTAAATACAATATATTTGTGCTAGCTAGCCAACGTTTAATTATTGCTGCGTTATGAAAGGAACTAGACACGGACACAAATTATCTGTTTAGTGTGTTAACACACTATTGGTAGTTTGTTGTAACCAAGTATTGGTGCTAAACTGTGTGTTATTGGATGCTAGCATGCTAGTTAGCTATGGCGTCATAGTTAGCTAGCTGAATAAAGTAAGTTGAGTCTATTCCTTGAAACATTGAACCGCTGTAGTTCACAACAATTCTAATTTCTAAAGTGGAAGTTGGGAGAGTTTTTATTCGGGTGGTTCAGTGAAACAATTATAGTTTCTGAGGTGGAAGTTGGGTGAGTTATATTTGGGAGTTTTGGTGAGGGAGGCCCTACTCTCTCCTTTCCCAGATGTTTAGTTCATTTCATTCCGATCTCCTCTGCATTATTGTAGCCATTTGCTACAGCCTGTCAACTATGCCTCTGCCTATCCCTGTTCTCTCCTCTCCGCACAGGCTACACAAACGCCTCACACCGCGTGGCTGCTGCCTCTCTAACCTGGTGGTCCCTGCACGCACCCCACACCTGGAGTTCCAGGTCTCAGGCAGCCTCTGGAACTGCCGTTCTGCTGCCAACAAGGCTGACTTCATCCCAGCCTATGCTAACCTCCAGTCCCTCGACTTTCTGGCGCTGACGGAAACATGGATTACCACTGAAAACACTGCTACTCCTACTGCTCTCTCCTCGTCTGACCATGTGTTCTCACATACCCCGAGAGCATCTGGTCAGAGGGGTGGTGGCACAGGAATCCTCATCTCTCCCAAGTGGACATTCTCAATTTTTCCCCTAACCCATCTGTCTATCTCCTCATTTGAATTCCATGCTGTCACAGTCACTAGCCCATTTAAGCTTAATATCCTTGTCATCTATCGCCCTCCAGGTTCCCTTGGAGAGTTCATCAATGAGCTTGACGCCTTAATAAGTTCCTTTCCTGAGGATGGCTCACCCCTCACAGTCTTGGGGGATTTCAACCTCCCTACGTCTACATTTGACTCATTTCTCTCTGCCTCCTTCTTTCCACTCCTCTCCTCTTTTGACCTCACCCTCTCACCGTCCCCCCTACTCACAAGGCAGGCAATACGCTTGACCTCATCTTTACTAGATGCTGCTCTTCTACTAATCTCACTGCAACTCCCCTCCATGTCTCCGACCACTACTTTGTATCCTTTTCTCTCTCGCTCTCCTCCAACACTACTCACTCTGCCCCTACACAGATGGTAATGCGCCGCCGCAACCTTCGCTCTCTCTCTCCCACTACTCTCTCCTCTTCCATCCTATCATCTCTTCCCTCTGCTCAATCCTTCTCCCTCCAATCTCCTGATTCTGCCTCCTCAACCCTCCTCTCCTCCCTTTCTGCATCCTTTGACTCTCTGTGTCCCCCTATCCTCCCGGCCGGCTCGGTCCTCCCCTCCAGCTCCGTGGCTTGATGACTCATTGCGAGCTCACAGAACAGAGCTCCGGGCAGCTGAGCGGAAATGGAAGAAAACTAAACTCCCTGCCGACCTGGCATCTTTTCACTCCCTCCTCTCTACATTTTCTTCATCTGTTTCTGCTGCTAAGGCCACTTTCTACCACTCTAAATTCCAATCATCTGCCTCTAACCCTAGGAAGCTCTTTGCCACATTCTCCTCCCTGCTGAATCCCCCCCGCCCAACAACCTGCCCGCTTGACCCCATCCCCTCCTCTCTTCTCCAGACCATCTCCGGTGACCTTCTCCCCTACCTCACCTCGCTGATCAACTCATCCTTGACCGCTGGCTATGTCCCTTCCGTCTTCAAGAGAGCGAGAGTTGCACCCCTTCTCAAGAAACCAACACTCGATCCCACTGATGTCAACAACTACAGACCAGTATCCCTTCTTTCTTTTCTTTCTAAAACTATTGAGCGTGCCGTCTTTAGCCAACTCTCTTGCTATCTCTCTCAGAATGACCTTCTTGATCCAAACCAGTCAGGTTTCAGGACTGGTCATTCAACTGAGACTGCTCTTCTCTGTGTCACGGAGGCTCTCCGCACTGCTAAAGCTAACTCTCTCTCCTCTGCTCTTGTCCTTCTAGACCTGTCTGCTGCCTTTGATACTGTGAACCATCAGATCCTCCTCTCCACCCTCTCCGAGCTGGGCATCTCCGGCGCGGCTCACTCCTGGATTGCGTCCTACCTGACCGGTCGCTCCTACCAAGTGGTGTGGCGAGAAGCTGTCTCCGCACCACGTGCTCTCACCACTGGTGTCCCCCAGGGCTCAGTTCTAGGCCCTCTCCTATTCTCCCTATACACCAAGTCACTTGGCTCTGTCATATCCTCACATGGCCTCTCCTATCATTGCTACGCTGACGATACACAACTAATCTTCTCTTTTCCCCCTTCTGATAACCAGGTGGCGAATCGCATCTCTGCATGTCTGGCAGACATATCAGTATGGATGACGGATCACCACCTCAAGCTGAACCTTGGCAAGACGGAGCTGCTCTTCCTCCCGGGGAAGGACTGCCCGTTCCATGATCTCGCCATCACGGTTGACAACTCCGTTGTGTCCTCCTCCCAGAGTGCGAAGAGCCTTGGCGTGACCCTGGACAACACCCTGTCGTTTCTCCGCTAACATCAAGGCGGTGACCCGATCCTGCAGGTTCATGCTCTACAACATTCGGAGAGTACGACCCTGCCTTACACAGGAAGCGGCACAGGTCCTAATCCAGGCACTTGTCATCTCCCGTCTGGATTACTGCAACTCGCTGTTGGCTGGGCTCCCTGCCTGTGCCATTAAACCCCTACAACTCATCCAGAATGCCGCAGCCCGTCTGGTGTTCAACCTTCCCAAGTTCTCTCACGTCACCCCCGCTCCTCCGCACACTCCACTGGCTTCCAGTTGAAGCTCGCATCTGTTACAAGACCATGGTGCTTGCCTATGGAGCTGTGAGGGGATCGGCACCTCTGTACCTTCAGGCTCTGATCAGTCCCTACACCCAAACGAGGGCATTGCGTTCATCCACCTCTGGCCTGCTGGCTCCCTTCCTCTGCGGAAGCATAGTTCCCGCTCAGCCCAGTCAAAACTGTTCGCTGCTCTGGCACCCCAATGGTGGAACAAGCTCCCTCACGACGCCAGGACAGCGGAGTCACTCACCACCTTCCGGAGACATTTGAAACCCCACCTCTTTAAGGAATACCTGGGATAGGATAAAGTAATCCTTATACCCCCCCGCCCCCTAAAAAAAAAAAAAAAAAAAAAAAAAACATATTGTAAAGTGGTTATCCCACTGGCTATAGGGTGAATGCACCAATTTGTAAGTCGCTCTGGATAAGAGCGTCTGCTAAATGACGTAAATGTAAATGTAAATGTATTTGAAGAATCTGTTAGTTTTTCTTTAAGAAGCCCTCCTGTTCTCCACTCATTACCTGTATTAACTGCACCTGTTTGAACTCGTTACCTGTATAAAAGACACCTGTCCACACACTCAATCAAACAGACTCCAACCTCTCCACAATGGCCAAGACCAGAGAGCTGTGTAAGGACATCAGGGATAAAAATGTAGACCTGCACAAGGCTGGGATGGGCTACAGGACAATAGGCAAGCAGCTTGGTGAGAAGGCAACCACTGTTGGCGCAATTATTAGAAAATTGAAGAAGTTCAAGATGACGGTCAATCACCCTCGGTCTGGGGCTCCATGCAAGATCTCACCCCGTGGGGCATCAGTGATCATGAGGAAGGTGAGGGATCAGCCCAGAAGTACACGGCAGGACCTGGTCAATGACCTGAAGAAAGCTGGGACCACAGTCTCAAAGAAAACCATTAGTAACACACTTCGCTGTCATGGATTAAAATCCTGCAGCGCACGCAAGGTCCACCTGCTCAAGCCAGCGCATGTCCAGGCCCGTCTGAAGTTTGCCAATGACCATCTGGATGATCCAGAGGAGGAATGGGAGAAGGTCATGTGGTCTGATGAGACAAAAATAGAGCTTTTTGGTCTAAACTCCACTCGCCGTGTTTGGAGGAAGAAGAAGGATGAGTACAACCCCAAGAACACCATCCCAACCGTGAAGCATGGAGGTGGAAACATCATTCTTTGGGGATGCTTTTCTGCAAAGGGGACAGGACGACTGCACTGTATTGAGGGGAGAATAGATGGGGCCATGTATCGCGAGATCTTGGCCAACAACCTCCTTCCCTCAGTAAGAGCATTGAAGATGAGTCGTGGCTGGGTCTTCCAGCATGACAACGACCCGAAACACACAGCCAGGGCAACTAAGGAGTGGCTCCGTAAGAAGCATCTCAAGGTCCTGGAGTGGCCTAGCCAGTCTCCAGACCTGAACCCAATAGAAAATCTTTGGAGGGAGCTGAAAGTCCGTATTGCCCAGCGACAGCCCCGAAACCTGAAGGATCTGGAGAAGGTCTGTATGGAGGAGTTGGCCAAAATCCCTGCTGCAGTGTGTGCAAACCTGGTCAAGACCTACAGGAAACGTATGATCTCTGTAATTGCAAACAAAGGTTTCTGTACCAAATATTACGTTTTTTTGCTTTTCTGATGTATCAAATACTTATGTCATGCAATACAATGCAAATTAATTACTTAAAAATCATACAATGTGATTTTCTGGATTTTTGTTTTAGATTCCGTCTCTCACAGTTGAAGTGTACCTATGATAAAAATTACAGACCTCTACATGCTTTGTAAGTAGGAAAACCTGCAAAATCGGCAGTGTATCAAATACTTGTTCTCCCCACTGTATATACAGTATATATTTTAAGAGTATGCAAGTGGAATTAGGGTGGTGAGTTTCCCCTTACACTGTAAAGAGCTTTGGGTGTCTAGAAAAGTGCCATGCAAGTCCAATCAATAATTATTATTAAATGTTTTGCCGTCTTCCATAGCCTGAAGACCATGCCTTTGTACAGAGTCAGAAACAAAATAACAAAAAGGTGGACTGCAAGGCTATGTTAAGTTAAATAAATTAATCACAATAGTAAGTGTCTAAGTGTAAATATAGTAACAGGGTTGAAGTTCATCTTAAATCAGCCTAAAATAAGCCAATTTCAAAACTATACATTTCGGTCAAACTGTAGGTTTTACTTGTGGATTTGGAAAATCAAAATCAAGACGTGTCCATTTTTTTGTCTACATACCGTTTCAAAAAAACGATGCAGCTATTGGAGTAAACCTATTTTGGGTTAAGATAAGTAACTATGAGTAAGGGCAAACATCATGATAATCTTGCAAACTGAGTTTGAATAAGACGTCAGATTACCACTTTGCATTTATAATGGTTGGTTTTATTATAGCTAATAAATAACCAAATCATTGATGGATCAATAGATAAAAGAAATGGGCGGCAGGTAGCTTAGTGGGTAAGAGCGTTGTGCCAGTAACCGAAAGGTCCCTGGTTCTAATCCCCGAGCCGACTAGGTGAAAAATCTGTCGATGTGCCCTTGAGCAAGGCACTTAACCCTAATTGCTCCTGTAAGTCGCTCTGGATAAGAGCGTCTGCTAAATGACCAAAAATAAAATAAATAAAAATAAATGCATGTCTCTCGTCTCCCAGCATACGCGTCATCACATTCCCTCATCTCATTGGTCATTTCCCACGAACCGTAAACCGGCATACACGTCATTACGCTCATTCATCTGATTGGTCGAGTAGGCGGGCCTTCTGACTTTGTGGCTGTGGTAACTAGTGACGACCCCACTAGATGGGGATAGAGAGCTACAACCGTATTGCAGCCAGGGAGTGACTTAGAGGTCCAAAAAGTTGGACCCGTTCTGAAATGGATCCAGGGCATTCCCACCCGGACTCAACATGCATAAATAAAAATTTTTAATGTAGAGACCCGTTCCAAACAGACCAGAGGACAATTAGACCCGTCACGTATAGACCTGGTCGAATATAGACCCGGTCCAATCCGAGTGAGGGAAGCAGCAGAAACGTTTTTTTAACCTGATAAAGTGCGAGAGGAGGGAGAGAGGTACCACTCTAGCAGGCGGGGGAGGGGCCGTACTGTGAGCGAGTGACATGGGGAGCAGGGAGGGAGTGTCGAGAGATAGCAACAAGCCGACTCACACTATAGTAGACTAATAGCTGCCATAGCTAGGTTATTTATCATCCAATATGATTACATAGTATCTGTCTTGACTGCATCAAACCGGGAAAAGCTAGTTAAGATAGCTAAAGTTAGCTAGCTAGGCTAATTGAGGCTGCAATGCATGCACTTTCTCATCCTAACATTAACTCCATTCAGAATATTAAGTAGCAGCCTACCTGTTGGCTCTTGGTTGTTGTAGCCTATCCTTCACCTTTAACTTTTAATTCCGTCATTTTAATTCTATCTTCCATTGATTAGACATCTCCTAACTTTTGCCACACAGAGGCTCTATGACTTTAGCCTACTGCTGCTTTGATGACTTCTGATTGGCCATCAACAACAATAAGCTACACGCGCCACTCTCGTGAAAAGCAAGAGCAGCAGCATAAATTATAAAATGTCTCTCTGTCTACTGCAGCAGTCGCGTTCGGATCTGTACGGGTCCTTCAGGAAAAGTCCGTTAAAATGACACATATACGAGACCCGTGACAATTATATCAGATCCGACCCAGACCCGTGACATTATTTAGAATTCTGGATTGGTTCTCGGGTATTCGGGTACAGGTGGATCCGTGAAGATCTCTAGGGTGACTGGCTCTGTTATGCTGTTGGCACTGTTATCATGTACACTTGTTTCCAGTGCACTTGGCTTAGAGCACTCCTGTGGGTCACTGGGAGAGGTTTGGTAAAGAAAACTTGGACGGGGTGAAAGGTCAGTGTCTGTGACATTTGACATGAACATGAAACCTCCAAGCACTGATGAGACTATGATAGACAAAGTGAAAGTCAGGGTCAAGTACTGACAGAACACCACCACTAGAACGCCTACAGATCCTTACTGTAAATGCAGTAAGAAAAAGAGCTGACTTATTTCCAAAACATATGACACACATTCGCTCTCTTGTGTATGTTGTGGTCAATGAGCTTGGTGATTCCCCCAGATTGAAGGTCTGCAGGCTGACTGTGCACAAGCACCAACCAAACCCCTCGATCTCCAAATGTTAGTAAACTACAAGGTGAGTCAGATAAACCAGGAAAGAGACCATAAGCACCCTCTACAGAAGCACACACTCTTTTATACAGTGGGGAAAAAAAGTATTTAGTCAGCCACCAATTGTGCAAGTTCTCCCACTTAAAAAGATGAGAGAGGCCTGTCATTTTCATCATAGGTACACGTCAACTATGACAGACAAATTGAGAAAAACACATTGTAGGATTTTTTATGAATTTATTTGCAAATTATGGTGGAAAATAAGTATTTGGTCACCTACAAACAAGCAAGATTTCTGGCTCTCACAGACCTGTAACTTCTTCTTTAAGAGGCTCCTCTGTCCTCCACTCGTTACCTGTATTAATGGCACCTGTTTGAACTTGTTATCAGTATAAAAGACACCTGTCCACAACCTCAAACAGTCACACTCCAAACTCCACTATGGCCAAGACCAAAGAGCTGTCAAAGGACACCAGAAACAAAATTGTAGACCTGCACCAGGCTGGGAAGACTGAATCTGCAATAGGTAAGCAGCTTGGTTTGAAGAAATCAACTGTGGGAGCAATTATTAGGAAATGGAAGACATACAAGACCACTGATAATCTCCCTCGACCTGGGGCTCCACGCAAGATCTCACCCCGTGGGGTCAAAATGATCACAAGAAAGGTGAGCAAAATCCCAGAACCACACGGGGGGACCTAGTGAATGACCTGCAGAGAGCTGGGACCAAAGTAACAAAGCCTACCATCAGTAACACACTACGCCGCCAGGGACTCAAATCCTGCAGTGCCAGACGTGTCCCCCTGCTTAAGCCAGTACATGTCCAGGCCCGTCTGAAGTTTGCTAGAGTGCATTTGGATGATCCAGAAGAGGATTGGGAGAATGTCATATGGTCAGATGAAACCAAAATATAACTTTTTGGTAAAAACTCAACTCGTCGTGTTTGGAGGACAAAGAATGCTGAGTTGCATCCAAAGAACACCATACCTACTGTGAAGCATGGGGGTGGAAACATCATGCTTTGGGGCTGTTTTTCTGCAAAGGGACCAGGACGACTGATCTGTGTAAAGGAAAGAATGAATGGCGCCATGAATCGTGAGATTTTGAGTGAAAACCTCCTTCCATCAGCAAGGGCATTGAAGATGAAACGTGGCTGGGTCTTTCAGCATGACAATGATCCCAAACACACCACCCGGGCAACGAAGGAGTGGCTTCGTAAGAAGCATTTCAAGGTCCTGGAGTGGCCTAGCCAGTCTCCAGATCTCAACCCCATAGAAAATCTTTGGAGGGAGTTGAAAGTCCGTGTTGCCCAGCGACAGCCCCAAAACATCACTGCTCTAGAGGAGATCTGCAAGGAGGAATGGGCCAAAATACCAGCAACAGTGTGTGAAAACGTTTGACCTGTGTCATTGCCAACAAAGGGTATATAACAAAGTATTGAGAAACTTTTGTTATTGACCAAATACTTATTTTCCACCATAATTTGCAAATAAATTCATAAAAAATCCTACAATGTGATTTTCTGGATTTTTTAAAATCATTTTGTCTGTCATAGTTGACGTGTACCTATGATGAAAATTACAGGCCTCTCTCATCTTTTTAAGTGGGAGAACTTGCACAATTGGTGGCTGACTAAATACTTTTTTCCCCCACTGTACATACACATGTAAACACACAGTAAGTATACACACATACAGTGCCTTCAGAAAGTATTCACACCCCTTTACTTTTTCCAAATGTTACAGCCTGAATTTTAAATGGATTAAATTGAGATTTTGTGTCACTGATCTACACACAATACCCCAATATGTCAAAGTGGAATTATGTTTTTAGAAATGTTTACAAATTAATTACAAATGAAAAGCTGAAATGTCTTGAGTCAATAAGTATTCAACACTTTTAGTTCAGGAGTAGAAATGTGCTTAACAAGTCATATCGTAATTTGCATGGACTCACTCTGTGTGCAATAATAGTGTTTAACCTGTTTTTTTAATGACTACCCCATCTCTGTACCCCACACATACAATGAGCTGTAAGGTCCCTCTGTCGAGCAGAGAATTTCAAGTACATTCAACCTCAAAGACCAGGGAGGTTGTCCAATGGTTCGCAAAGAAGGGCACCTATTGGTAGATGGCATTGAATATCCCTTTGAGCGTGGTGCAGTTATTAATTACACTTTGGATGGTGTATCAATACACCCAGTTACTACAAAGAAACAGGTGGCCTTCATAACTCAGTTGCCGGAGAGGAAGGAAACTGTTTAGGGATTTCACCATGAGGCCAATGGTGACTTTAGAACAGTTACAGAGTTTAATGGCTGTCATAGGAGATAACTGAGGATGGATTAAACAACATTGTAGTTACTCCACAATACTAACATTATTATTATTTATTATTACTAACATAACACAACACACTACCACTCCTCATATTTTCAAGCAGGGTGGTGGCTGCATCATGGTATAGGTATGCTCGTCATCGGCAAGGACTAAGGAGTTTTTTGGGGGATAAAAAGCAACAGAATACAGCTAAGCACAGGCAGAATCCTGAAGGAAAACTTGGTTCAGTCAAATTGGGAGACAAATTCACCTTTCAGCAGGACAATTACCTAAAACACAAGGCCAAATATAGACTGGAGATGCTTACCAAGACGACATTGAATGTTCCTGAGTGGCCTAGTTACAGTTTTGACATAAATCGGCTTGAAAATCTATGGCAAGACTTGAAAATGGCTGTCTAGCAATGATCAACAACCAACCTGCATTTTTTTTATTTTAAATTTTAGTCATTTAGCACATGGTTTCCCAAACTCGGCCCTTGGGTGCACGTTTTGGTTTTTGTCCAAGCACTACACCACTGATTCAAATAACCAACTCATCATCAAGCTTTGATTATTTGGATCAGCTGATTTAGCAGACGCTCTTATCCAGAGCAATTAAGGTTAAGTGCCTTGCTCAAGGGCACAGACAGATTTTTCACCTAGTCGGCTCTGGGATTTGAACAAGCAACCTTTCGGCTACTGGCCCAACGCGCTTAACCGCTAGGCTACCTGTCGCCTACTTGACAGAGCTTGAAGAATTCTTAAAAGAATAATGGGAAATATTGTAAAATCCAGGTGTGCAAAGCTCTTAGAGACTTACCCAGAAAGACTCAAAGCTGTAATCGGTGATTCTAACATGTATTGACTAAGGGGGTTGAAGACTTATCTAATCAAGATATATTAGTGTTTTATTTTCCATTAATGTAAACTTTTTTTTTGAATCTTTCTTCCACTTTGGCATTACAGAGTATTTTGTGTAGATCGTTGACTAAAAATGACAAATCCATTTTAATCCCACTTTGTAATACAACAAAATGTGGAAAAAGTCTAGGGGTGCAAATACTTTCTGAAGGCACTGTATGTTTGGAAGTACATATTTAAGCATAAACACAACCCACACACACAAAGACACCCGCAATGGGCACACAGACAGACAGACAGAGATTCTGCACATATGGAGCTGCGTTCTCTCTCTCTCATTCCTGGCCATGTTTCCCTCTCTTTTTATAGAGAGAGGGATGAGAGCTGTTGCTGTTGATCCAGGTGTCGGGTGAACCCTTTCCCATGGTGTCTAGTGTGTATGTATGTGTGTGTGTGTGTATGTACATCAGGGTTTCTGTTAGCCGGTAAATGCCGGCTTTTGGCCAATAAAATAAATGACAAGCTGATTAATTAAATTGTAGCCGGCCAAATTGTCCGGGGCTGCCCTACTGCTGAGGAGAGAGAGAAAGCGAGAGGAGCCTTGGCCTAGGCTAATGTTGATTGCGAAGATGGAGGCCTTTTTCATTGAAGTAAAACAAAAGTTAGAGTACGCCTATAGTGAAAAGCCTACAAGGCAGGGCTCCAGACTGCGACCATTTAGTTGCCTTTTGCGAACCTTCGACTTGGCTGTGTGAGTTAAAAAATGTATTGGTCGCGTCGGTGCTGGCTGCACAATTATTCACCTCACTAAAAACTTCCTATTTTAGTCAAAGATGTTGTCAAACAGTAAAGTAGGCTACATTATCCTCATGGGTCCTGTAATGAAACTGTCTGCCTGCCCCTGTACCTATTTCACTGGGGTCTGTTTTTGTGTAGAGCGAGCCACTATCCCTCTTCCTTTCCCGGGAGGAAAAAAATACTCAGGGAGAAAGAAAGTGTTCTGATTGTATAACATTTTAAAATCCAATTGCTGGGAAAACACAGCTATCCTGTTGTCACAGATGTAGAGAGGATGTTCTCAGCTTTCTGTAGGTATTTCTCAACTCTCAATTATGAGTTCAATAGCAACTATTTTACAAGGATATTTCATATGGCTTTGAGATACGGAGCGAGCAAAATGCGCAGTGGCCAATGCGATTGCATAGGCCTAAACGTACTGTTAGAATAATACATGGCTACTATGAGTTGGTATTATCTTTAGAGTTAGTGATCTAGCTAATGTGTTTTGAGTTTCCACTTACTCGTGGTGAATTAGCCCCAAATAAATAAACTATGATATTATAGCACATAAAGATGCAGGCAAATTAATCTCTATTGAAATAAATATATATCCGAAAATTCTGGAGCCCTATTTTAACAGTAAAATACCAACAATAGCATAATTGTCTACCCAAAAAGCATAACAATCACTGGATTAGGTTGCAATTGTAATTTTTTATCACAACATCACAAGATGATGAAACAACGTATTTCTTCAATACCATCTCAGTAGTCTATTCCACTTTTTAATAAAGCACTGTGAATGACTTTATAAAATGATAGGCCTACTCTTTGTTTCTATAGTGTGATGCCGCGAAACAAAATTGGTCCGACCAAATCATGGGCTGGTGCCACCAACTGAAAAACTTAGTGGCACCAGTGACACCAGGGGAAAATGTTAGTCTGGAGCCCTGCTACCAGGGGAATGTCCTCCGTATGGACACGTTTTAATATTATAGTGGACAAAGATGAGAAGAATGTTGGCGAAGCCAAATGCAGGCTACTGTGCAACTCGCTATTCAGGTAGGATGCAATTTTGGAACTTTTATTTATGAATGTTTTCGTATTTATAATCATTTGTTTTATCATTATTATTATATATATATCATTGTTATTATTGTAGGCCTATTTATTCATTCAAACCAGTTCTTTAAATATGCAAAACCTGTTGAGACATTTTCATTGGCTAAATTAAGTTTGATCTATTTCTTTAATTGTGTGCTCCGTATTTACTTTATGTAGGCCTCTTGTAAAATTAAAATAATTGGCCTACTGTTGTTATTTCTTGGGTATGGTAGGCACTAGCCTTTCCTGGTAATTGCTGCAATATAACCTGCTCAAAACTTTTGTGAAGGTTTAAACCAGTTCACAAGTGTTTTGTTTCATTCTGTTGAGCCATTTTCTTTGGCCAAATGAAATGAAATCAAATTTTATTTGCCACATGCCCCCGAATACAACAGGTGTAGACCTTACAGTGAAATGTTTACTTACAAGCCCTTAACCAACAACACAGTTTTAAGAAAATAAAAAAAGTGTTAGGTAAAAAATAGATAAAGTAAAAAATAAACATAGCAAATAATTAAAGAGCAGAAGTAAAATAAAATAACAGTAGGGAGGCTATATACAGGCGGTACTGGTACAGAGTCAATGTGCGGGGGCACCGGTTAGTCTAGGTAATTTAGGTAATATGTACATGTGGGTAGAGTTAAATTTACTATGCATAGATAATAACCAGAGTAGCAGCAACATAAAAAAGAGGGTGTGGGGGCAATGCAAATAGTCCAGGTAGTCATGATTAGCTGTTCAGGAGTCTTATGGCTTGGCGGTAGAAGCTGTTGAGAAGCCTTTTGGACCTAGACTTGGCGCGCCGGTACCGCTTGCCGTGCGGTAGCAGAGAGAACAGTCTATGACTAGGATGGCTGGAGTCATTGACCATTTTTAGGGCTTTCATCTGACACCGCCTGGTATAGAGGTCCTGGATGGCAGGAAGCTTGGCCCCAGTGATGTACTGGGCCGTACGCACTACCCTCTGTAGTGCCTTGCGGTCGGAGGCCGAGCAGTTGCCATACCAGGCGGTGATGCAACCAGTCAGGATGCTCTTGATGGTGCAGCTGTAGAACCTTTTGAGGATCTGAGGACCCATGCCAAATCTTTTCAGTCTCCTGAGGGGAAATAGGCTTTGTCGTGCCCTCTTCACGACTGTCTTGGTGTGTTTGGACCATGATAGTTTGTTGGTGATGTTGACACCAAGGAACTTGAAGCTCTCAACCTGTTCCACTACAGCCCTGTGTTCAGTTCTCTTTTTTTCCCTGTAGTCCACAATCATTAAGTACCAACTGTAATGTTGTGTTTGCCGCAATATAATATCCTGCTCGTATACAGTGAGGGAAAAAAGTATTTGATCCCCTGCTGATTTTGTATGTTTGCCCACTGACAAAGAAATGATCAATCTATAATTTTAATGGTAGGTTAATTTGAACAGTGAGAGACAGAATAACAACAAAAAAATACATGTCAAAAATGTTATAAATTGATTTGCATTTTAATGAGGGAAATAAGTATTTGACCCCCTCTCAATCAGAAAGATTTCTGTTTCCAGGTGTCTTTTATACAGGTAACGAGCTGAGATTAGAGCACACTCTTAAAGGGAGTGCTCCTAATCTCAGCTTGTTACCTGTATAAAAGACACCTCTCCACAGAAGCAATCAATCAGATTCCAAACTCTCCACCATGGCCAAGACCAAAGACCTCTCCAAGGATGTCAGGGACAAGATTGTAGACCTACACAAGGCTGGAATGGGCTACAAGACCATCTCCAAGCAGCTTGGTGAGAAGGTGACAACAGTTGGTGCGATTAT
This sequence comes from Coregonus clupeaformis, assembly GCF_020615455.1. Lineage (NCBI taxonomy): Eukaryota > Metazoa > Chordata > Actinopteri > Salmoniformes > Salmonidae > Coregonus > Coregonus clupeaformis. Next base: position 31,771,338 of record NC_059211.1, read on the forward strand.
TCGCAAATGGAAGAAACACAAAATAACTGTCAATCTCCCTCGGCCTGGGGCTCCATGCAAGATCTCACCTCGTGGAGTTGCAATGATCATGAGAACGGTGAGGAATCAGCCCAGAACTACACGGGAGGATCTTGTCAATGATCTCAAGGCAGCTGGGACCATAGTCACCAAGAAAACAATTGGTAACGCACTACGCCGTGAAGGACTGAAATCCTGCAGCGCCCGCAAGGTCCCCCTGCTCAAAAAAGCACATATACAGGGCCGTCTGAAGTTTGCCGATGAACATCTGAATGATTCAGAGGAGAACTGGGTGAAAGTGTTGTGGTCAGATGAGACCAAAATTGAGCTCTTTGGCATCAACTCAACTCGCCGTGTTTGGAGGAGGAGGAATGCTGCCTATGACCCCGAGAACACCATCCCCACCGTCAATCTTGGGTGAGAACCTCCTTCCCTCAGCCAGGGCATTGAAAATGGGTCGTGGATGGGTATTCCACTATGACAATGACCCAAAACACACGGCCAACGCAACAAAGGAGTGGCTCAAGAAGAAGCACATTAAGGTCCTGGAGTGGCCTAGCCAGTCTCCAGACCTTAATCCCATAGAAAATCTGTGGAGGGAGCTGAAGGTTCGAGTTGACAAACCTTAATGACTTGGAGAAGATCTGCAAAGAGGAGTGGGACAAAATCCCTCCTGAGATGTGTGCAAACCTGGTGGCCAACTACAAGAAACATCTGACATCTGTGATTGCCAACAAGGGTTTTGCCACCAAGTACTAAGTCATGTTTTGCAGAGGGGTCAAATACTTATTTCCCTCATTAAAATGCAAATCAATTTATAACATTTTTGACATGTGTTTTTCTGGATTTTGTTGTTGTTATTCTGTCTCTCACTGTTCAAATAAACCTACCATGAAAATTATAGACTGATCATTTCTTTGTCAGTGGGAAAACGTACAAAATCAGCAGGGGATCAAATACTTTTTTCCCCTCACTGTATTTACCTAAATATAAACAATGGCTTGACTTACTTTTGATATTACCATAATAAAGTTTTGAAATGTTTGTGAAGGTTTGGTGTGGTATGGTTATTAGACTATTATACTGCAGGCCCATGATATGAAGACACTGCGCACCGGCGCTCCAACTGACTCCGACAGTTGAACTTGAGGTGAGGAAGAATGTTTTAGGCCTACCAGAGTTACTCCTATAATCTAACAATATAATGCTTATCTTTATAAAAAATATTCAAATAGAAAATTAATGAATTAGCCTTCTTCTGTACACCTATATCTGAATAGCAAACGAAATTAATGTCGGTGTTGTAGCATGCCGCCGGCATATCTCCATCTCTCACTCACTAGGGCTAGGCCTAAGCTTCTCTTCCTTTATATTTATTTAAAATATGAATATCATACAGTGGACACCTAAGCCTATAGGCCTATGCATGCAGTGCCCTGATGCCTTTAGTGTTCAAATCTCCGACAGCTGATCCGTGAGGTAAAAAAGTTTTGCATATGCTACAGATCGAAACACAAGGAATAGTGTTTATGTAATTAGTTATAGGCTGTTTTTAAGGACACGTAAATGTGGCTCATTTTGGCCAATATCTCTCATTTATTGATGGCGCTGGCTGCGTGGGTGGATGGCATAATGGGTTACACACCCAATGCATATGGACGGCCGATACATTTCTAAAATGTCCGATAAATTTAAATCTTCCCGGTCACTTGTCCGGCGCCAAATTTTCCTAAAGGAAATCCTGGTGTGTATGTCCATACATTGATACAGTGTGTGTTACAAAGTATCTTGTGTTTTTTTTATGTGTAAGATTATAAAGTTAATTCTCTCTATGAGTCTGGCGAATGTGCTTATTTATGTCTGTGTGTGTGTGTTTGTGTGTGTTGAAGTGCGGCTCACTTCCTCCTCTACCCTGCAAGTCGCACAACTTCCTGTTCCCCACAGGGTCATGACCCCGACCACACGCACACTGCTTTCTGTTCAAACACACAAACATCCTTTCTCTGTCACATTCACTCTCTACCACACACACGCATGCATGTACACAACCACGCAAACGCACACACACTCCCCCTTTCTCTATCACACTCACTCTTTACCATACAAGATACATAGCCAGTAATGCTGTAAAACACGAACATATCCTGCATACTTACAATGAGCTGTTGAAATGACAGATTCACCAGGCAGTTCATATGGACGGAGATTTAGCCGAGCTTGAAATTGCACCCTCATGTTGTCCTTAATACTATAACACTGCCTAATAATAAACATCCTAACACTGAGCAGTGAAGATCGGCACCAGTCAGTGTGTCGTGGCCTTCTAATAATTCACTGACTGACAAAGTTGTTTTCCTACAAACACAATTGCTGCTAATTGTATTGTCGTTGGTAGTGTGTGTGTTGTTCAGGAACAAAAAAACAACACACTTTGTAATTGAATTGGGTAGAGAGCGATTGAGATAACAGATAATTATAACTGGGGCATTTACAGTGCATTCGGAAAGTATTCAGACCCCTTAACATATTTCACATTTTGTTACGTTACGTTACGTTATTCTAAAATAGATTTTAAAAAATGTTGCCCTCATCAATCTTCACACAATACCCCATAAGGACAAAGCAAAAACAGATTTTTATACATTTTTGCAAATAAAATAATAATAAAAAACAGAAATACCTTATTTACATAAGTATTCAGACCCTTTGCTATAATACTCGAAATTGAGCTCAGGTGCATCCTGTTTCCATTGATCATCCTTGAGATGTTTCTACAACTTGATTGGAGTCCACCTGAGGTAAATTCAATTGATTAGACATGATTTAGAAAGGCACACACCTGTCTATATAAGGTCCCAGAGTTGACAGTGCATGTCAGAGCAAAAACCAAACCATGAGGACGAATGAATTGTCCGTAGAGCTCAGAGACAGGATTGAGTCGATGCACTGATCTTGGGAAGGGTATCAAAACATTTCTGCAGCATTGAAGGTCCCCAAGAACACAGTGGCCTCCATCATTCTTAAATGGAATAACTTTGAACCCACCAAGAACTTTCCTAGAGCTGGCCGCCCAGCCAAACTGAGCAATCGGGGAGAAGGGCCTTGGTCAGGGAGGTGACCAAGAACTCGATGGTCACTCTGACAGAACTCCAGAGTTCCTCTGTGGAGATGGGAGAACCTTCAAGAAGGACAACCATCTCTGCAGCACTCCACCAATCAGGCCTTTAAGGTAGAATTCTCTGGTCTGATGAAAACAAGATTGAATCCTTGGCCTGAATGCCAAGCGTCACGTCTGGTGGAAACCTGGCACCATCCCTACGGTGAAGCATGGTGGTGGCAACATCATGCTGTGGGGATGTTTTTCAGCGGCAGGGACTTAGAGACTAGTCAGGATCGAGGGAAAGATGAATGGAGCAAAGTACAGAGAGATCCTTGATGAAAACCTGCTCCAGAGTGTTCAGAAACTCTGACTGGGGCGAAGGTTCACCTTCCAACAGGACAACGACCCTAAGCACACAGCCAAGACAACACAGGTCTCTGAATGTCCGTGAGTGACCCAGCCAGATCCCAGACTTGAACCCGATCTAACATCTCTGGTGTGACCTGAAAATAGCTGTGCAGCGACGCTCCCCATCCAACCTGACAGAGCTTGAGAGGATCTGCAGAGAAGAATGGGAGAAACACCCCAAATACAGGTGTGCCAAGCTTGTATTGTCATACCCAAGAAGACTCAAGGCTGTAATCGCTGCCAAAGGGGCTTCAACAAAGTACAAAGTAAAGGGTCTGAATACTTATGTAAATGTGACATTTCAGGGTTTTTTTGGAATAAATTTGCAAACATTTCAAAAAACCTGTTTTTGCTTTGTCATTATTGGGTATTGTGTGTACCGGTAGATTGATGAGGGAAAAAAACGATTGAATCTATTTTAGAATAAGGCTGTAACGTAACAAAATGTGGAAAAAGTCAAGGGGTCTGAATACGTTCCGAATGCACTGTAGACATACGGAAGCAACTGACTGCTAGTGCTGCACTGATCTCTGCTACGCTACAAACCAACCAACCACACATCAACATGTGATTAATTAGTTTCAACCAAAGGCAAATACAGCTAATTCACGTTTTAGGATTTTTCTGAGGTAATTATTAGAGAGTCTTAATAACACACTAGAATGGGCTTTGGAACTGTCACGTTCTGGACCGGAACATTCCGGAGCATTCTGCTACACCAGACATGAAAGAGGAAAATTACATCAGTTACTGTAGACACAACCAATCAATCACAGAGTTAATAGGCTTGCCCTGCCAGGTGTGACTCTGACAATAGGGGGTGTGTGTGTGTGATGATGGATGTGAGGAGTGAGAGTGGAGCTGGTGGAGGAAGGGTTTGAGAGATACTGGCCTCGGGTGGTGGGGGGACTGTGGTTGAGGGATGTTTTTGGGAAGCACTGGTTTCGGGGGCTGGGGTTGGAGGGCGAGGGTGAGGAAGCGGGGATGTGGTCTACGAGTATAAATGGCTTCCAGGTATATGTAGAGTGGCTGAGCTCGCAAGACAAGACGGGGACAGAAGACAGCTGCTGCTGCAGAGTGTGTGTCTGTGTGTGCTTTTGATATTCAGTGTTTTCTTTCAATAATGCCATAAGTGAAACTGAGTGACTGGTGTCATCCATGTACTTACATACAGTAGGCCTATATACTCTGAACCCTAACTAAATTCACACATCTGACTTCCTGACTCTGTGTAGACTAACAGCTGACTGACAGCTGTGTCCAGGTGTCCAGGTGTCCATGTCTGTAGTGAGAGTAACTAACTCCATCCCAGGGATGAGAGAAGCAGCTCCGTGTGAGAGGAGTGGTAGAGAGACACACTAAGCCCCCATATTCATCACCCTGAGCCCTGGTAACCACTGTTCCCCTTATCATTAGCCTTGTTTATACTCGTAATCCACTACGTACGTCAGCCACCACCCACGCAGTGTTCTGTGTGTGTGTGTGTGTGTGTGTGTGTGTGTGTGTGTCTGGGCTTGTGAATATGAGCATAGTATGTGTGAGCGTGCGTCTATGAACATACTGTGTGTATACAGTGAGCTCCAAAAGTATTGGGACAGTGACAAAGTTGTTTTTGTTTTGGCTCTGTACTCCAGCACTTCGCATTTGAAATTATACAATGACTATGAAGTTAAAGTACAGACTGTCAGCTTTAATTTGAGGGTATTTTCATCCATATCGGGTAAACTGTTTAGAAATTAAAGCACTTTTTGTACATAGTCCCCCCACCCCATTTTAGGGGATCAAAAGTATTAGGACAAATTCACTTATATGTGTATTAAAGTAATCAAAAGTTTAGTATTTGGTCCCATATTCCTAGCATGCAATGATTACATCAAGCTTGTTGGATGCATTTACTGTTTTGGATGTGTTTCCGATTATTTTTTATGTAGTGTGTCATTTTGGAGTCTATTGTAATAAGAATATAATATGTTTCTAAACACTTCTACATCAATGGATGCTACCATGATTATACATACACTCTCAGAAAAAAGGGTTCAAAAAGGGTTCTTCGGCTGTCTCCATAGGAGAACCCTTTTTGGTTCCAGGTAGAACTCTTTTGGGTTCCATGTAGAACCCTCTGTGGAAAGGGTTTTACATGGAACCCAAAAGGGTTCTACCTAGAACCAAAAGGGTTCTACCTGAAACCAAAAAGTGTTCTTCAAAGGGTAATCCTATGGGGAAAGCCGAAGAACCGATTTAGGTCCTAGATAGCGCCTTTCTTTCTAAGAGTGTAGTCCTGAATGAATCATGAATAATGATACCCCCAAGACATGCTAACCTCTCGTTATTGTAATGGTGAGAGGTTAGCATGTATGTTTGTGTGTGTTCATGTGTGAGCATGGGTCACTGTACTGTTCTTCCTGAGAGGATAGTTTCACATCCACATTTTTCCTGCTGGCTGATTTAACAGAGAAACAGGTTAATTGGGGTTAATTGTTCCAATCCATCTGTGCGGCCGGGCGCGGTGTGTGTGTGTGTCGGGCCCTGAAACCCAAGTCCAACGCCAAGGGTCTCCCTCTTTCATCTTATTCATACGCTCATGAAAAAATAAACACACTGACTCTGTCAGAACGAGAGATGGAAAGGGGTAGAGCGAGGGAGAAGGGGAGAAAAAGAGAGCGAGAGAAGAAAGGGGGAGTGTGTCGGCATATGGCAAAGAGAAAGCAAGAATTCTCTTAGTCAACCTAACCAGTCTGACTGAAATGGGGAAATAGGGGCTTTTCTTTCTATATTGCGTGTGTGTGTGACGATCTGTGTGTATCTGTGTGGATCTGTGTGAGTGTGTGTTTGTGCGTGAGTGGATCTGTGTGTGTGTCTGTGTGTGTGTGTGTTTGTGCGTGAGTGGATCTGTGTGTGTGTCTGTGTGTGTGTGTGTGTTTGTGCGTGAGTGGATCTGTGTGTGTGTCTGTGTGTGTGTGTGTGTGTTTGTGCGTGAGTGGATCTGTGTGTGTGTCTGTAACTCACCTCTCTGGTCATTGATAAACTCCTCCTTGCAGTTCTGCATCAGTCCGAGGATCCACTTGTGCTGGGCGTAGATACACTGCCAGGCAGGGTCCCCTGGTGCATGCAGGTCAGACAGATACCTGGAAGGAACACACACAGGTAAGAATGAGTATGTAGGCACTTCACAGGTGATGTTGTCAATGCTGACACACTCAGGTAAGAAATGGGTTGAAACAACACTTCAATATGACACTCTTCAGATTTAAGTCTAAACCCCACAACCTCCATCTCCTGTAGCCTTTGCCTTAAACTCATCCCCTCCCCAACTCATCCCCAAAACCCTCATCCCCTCCCCAAAACCCTAGTCCCTTCCCCAAATTAATCCTCAAAACCCTCATCCTCAACTCATCCCCAAAACCCTCATCTCCTCCCCAACCTATCCCCAAAACCCTCATCCCCTCCCCAACTCATCCCCAAAACCCTAGTCCATTCCCCAACTTATCCTCAAAACCCTCATCCTCAACTCATCCCCAAAACCCTCATCTCCTCCCCAACTTATCCCCAAAACCCTCATCCCCTCCCCAACTCATCCCCAAAACCCTCATCCCCTCCTCAACTCATCCCCAAAACCCTCATCCCCTCCTAAACTCATTCCCAAAACCCTCATCCCCTCCTCAACTCATCCCCAAAACCCTAATATCCTCCCCAACATATCCCCCAAACCCTCATCCCCTCCCCAACTCATCCCCAAAACCCTCATCCCCTCCCCAACTCATTCCCAAAACCCTCATCCCCTCCCCAACTCATCCCCAAAACTCTCATCCCCTCCCCAACTCATCCCCAAAACCCTCATCCCCTCCCCAACTCATCCCCAAAACTCCCATCCCCTCCCCAACTCATCCCCAAAACCCTCATCCCCTCCCCAACTCATCCCCAAAACCCTCATCCCCTCCCCAACTCATCCCCAAAACCCTAGTCCCCTCCCCAACTTATCCTCAAACCCTCATCCTCAACTCATCCCCAAAACCCTCATACCCTACCCACAGTCCTTTTCCCCACTACATTCCCTGTACATCACTCAGTACTCTGTGGGATCATCTCAAATGAGTGAGTCACTCTCTAGTCTAGGCGCTCTCTGTGGGCTGGCTCCATCACATAACAGGCAGACGCGACGCGACCACAATCATTTGTTCCTCATTACAAGGGAACCTCCAGCCCCCAAACCCCTACAAGACACGCCAAGCCACCTATTTGGATTCAAATAGTATTTGTTTCCTTTCAAATTGTTTTTCGCATTCGATTAAGCCAGCCTGGAGTTCCAGACGGGCACGGTTTGCACGTTTGGGACTATTCTGTTGGTTCCATTTTTATCAGGCAATGTCTATCAAGCGCAACTAAAATATTTGAAGGGAAACAAATACTATTTGAAACCATGTCTGACTTTACTCCACCACAACCCCCCCTAGGTTCCCCCTAATGGGTGTAAGGTAAACAGGGGGTTTGACATGTTGGCAGTTTAAAGCCAGCTAGCTCTAATGTAATGTAGGAGGATGAAAGATGGCTGCTGTGATCGTGAGCTGCTCTCTCTGGTTCTGATGGGTCGTTCTGAGTAATAATAAACTAGCACAGACCACAACTATGGAGGATGGAGGAAGAGGGGGAAGGAGTAGAAGAGAACGGGGGAGCAGGAGAAGGGGGAAGAGAGAAAGATGGAGAGGGAAAAAGAAGAAAAAGGAGAGAGAGAGCGGGAGAGGGAAAGAAGGACAGACAGATGGTATTTAAGAAGAGACAGGGAAGTGAGAGAGAAAGCGGAAGAGCAAGCAAGGCTTGTAGACAGGTATACAACGAGAGGTAAAAATATAGATGGTCCTCTGTAGCTCAGCTGGTAGAGCACGGCGCTTGTAACGCCAAGGTAGTGGGTTCGATCCCCGGGACCACCCATACACAAAAAAAAATGTATGCACGCACGACTGTAAGTCGCTTTGGATAAAAGCGTCTGCTAAATGGCATATTATTATTATTATTATAGAAAGTGAGAGAGGGCAGTGAGAATGGGGCAAATGTAACACACCGTCGTCCTCAATACAGTACATATACATGAAGTCTACTGAGACCTGATGTATCTCTTCTGGTCATGCAAGGTTGATGGTGTCTCCAGTAGTTTGTCCAGTAGCAGACTCCTCAGAGCCCCGATCCTAGTCTCCACCTCGGCATACACTATAGACAGACACACAGGAGGAGAGGATCACACTTACTTGGTTGCAGTACAGTATATGACATCTTCGGTGATCGTACCTTCTCTTCACTTTATCCTACCTTTTTTAAAGACTGGGACCTCAGTGTTCCCAAACAGAGACTTGGCTTTCTCATAGTCGTTGATCACCACATCATAATCTCCCTGAGAGAGAAAACAACAACATAATGCTTTATGATTATAATATGTAGAGAGAAAACAACAACATTAAACTCTCACTGTAACAATATCACATTGGTTGAATTTTGTAACACATAGAGAAAAACCTCATATGTACAGTGGACATGTCAAAATGAGACTATAGACTGAACACACAATCCACCCTACACACATTCAGGCATCTGTAGCACCACCTTCTGGATCCTGTGCTTGATGATGAGTGACAGGTAGAAGTGTGCATGCTGTGTGTGTGTTAGTGTATATACAGTACCAGTCAAAAGTTTGGACACACCTACTCATTCCAGGTTTATTTTATTTTTTTACTATTTTCTACATTGTAGAATAATAGTGAACACATCAAAACTATGAAATAACACATATGGAATCATGTAGTAACCAAAAAAGTGTTAAACAAATCAACATATATTTTATATTTGAGATTCTTCAAAGTAGCCACCCTTTGCCTTGATGACAGCTTTGCACACTCTTGGCATTCTCTCAACCAGATTCATGAGGTAGTCACCTAGAATGCATTTCAATTAACAGGTGTGTCTTGTTAAAAGTTAATTTGTGGAATTTCTTTCCTTCTTAATGCGTTTGAGCCAATCAGTTGTGTTGTGACAAGGTAGGGGGGGTATACAGAAGATAGCCCTATTTGGTAAAAGACCAAGTCCATATTATGGCAAGAACAGCTCAAATAAACAAAGAGAAATGACAGTCCATCATTACTTTAAGACAAGAAGGTCAGTCAATATGGAACATTTCAAGAACTTTTAAAGTTTCTTCAAGTGCAGTCGCAAAAACCATCAAGCGCTATGATGAAACTGGCTCTCATGAGGACCGCCAGAGGAAAGGACGAACCAGAGTTACCTCTGCTGCAGAGGATAAGTTCATTAGAGTTACCAGCCTCAGAAATTGCAGCCCAAATAAATGCTTCAGAGTTCAAGTAACAGACACATCTCAACATCAACTGTTCAGAGGAGACTGTGTGAATCAGGCCTTCATGGTCGAATTGCTGCAAAGAAACCACTGAGAAGAAGAGACTTGCTTGGGCCAAGAAACACGAGCAATGGACATTAGACCGGTGGAAATATGTCCTTTGGTCTGATGAGTACAAATTTGAGATTTTTACAAAGTTGAGATTTTTGGTTCCAACCACCATGTCTTTGTGAGACGCAGAGTAGGTGAACTGATGATCTCTGCATGTGTGGTTCGCACCGTGAAGCATGGAGAAGGTGTGATGGTGCTTTGCTGGTGACACTGTCTGTGATGTATTTAGAATTCAAGGCACACTTAACCAGCATGGCTACCACAGCATTCTGCAGCGATACACCATCCCATCTGGTTTGTGCTTAGTGGGACTATCATTTGTTTTTCAACAGGACAATGACCCAACTCACCTCCAGGCTGTGTAAGGGCTATTTGACCAAGAAGGAGAGTGATGGAGTGCTGCATCAGATGACCTGGCCTCCACAATCACACGACCTCACCCCAATTGAGATGATTTGGGATGAGTTGGACGGCAGAGTGAAGGAAAAGCAGCCAACAAGTGCTCAGCATATGTGGGAACTCCTTCAAGACTGCTGGAAAAGCATTCCTCATGAAGATGGTTGAGAGAATGCCATGAGTGTGCAAAGCTGTCATCAAGGCAAAGAGTGGCTACTTTGAAGAATCTCAAATATAAAACATATTTTGATTTGTTTAATACTTTTTTGGTTACTACATAGTTTTGATGTCTTCACTATTTTCTACAGTGTAGAAAATAGTAAAAATAAAGGAAAACCCTTGAATGAGTAGATTTGTCCAAACTTATGACTGGTACTTTATGTGTGGGTGTGTGTGTGTGTCCGTATCTGTGTCCACATCTGTGTGTGTTCTGTATATCTTCAGTATGTTGCGCTCTATGTTGAGGGGCAGGTGTGTGTATGTGTGTTCTGTATACCTTGTGTATGTTGCGCTCTATGTTGAGGGCCAGGTGTGTGTATGTGTGTTCTGTATACCTTGTGTATGTTGCGCTCTATGTTGAGGGCCAGGTGTGTGTGTGTGTGTTCTGTATACCTTGTGTATGTTGCGCTCTATGTTGAACGGCAGGTTGAAGAGGAACTTGAAGCGCTGCAGGACGTTGAGGGCGTTACGTGTTGAGTCAGCTTTATCCTTCCTCCCCAACACCTCCTGGAACAGAGTGTCTGCTGTATCACTGGCTCCTGAGATGTGGGGGGTGGGGGGAAGGAGAGAGAGGTGGGGTGGGAGATAGAGAGAAGGAAGGAAAGAGAGAGAGAAAGGGCGAGTAGAGACATCAAGAAAAATATAGATTTTCTTCACTTTTAATACATATCATCTTGCAGACTAGAATCTGGTTTTCCTCTGTGGCCGGTGTGCCAGGAAGCTACCTGAACTAGGCAGAGAGGTAGAGCGAGACAGAGTTGGTAAAGAGAACATGACAGCTATCTCTCAGTCTTTCCTTCTCTCTTCCTCCCAGGGCCATTCACACGCTACTCTCCGGCTTCGTGGGTGGCCTCGGATGTGCCGGCCAAAAAAGAAAAAACAAGGACTCGCTAAAATTATTTTAATCAGAAAAAGGGGTTAGCCCCCTCCCCCCCACCACACCACACCAAATCTCGAAAGGAAAAACATTGAGACAGCGAACAGAGAAATATTTCACATTTTTCACTCCCCACTCCACGCTCTGACTGACGAGTTGTCATGCTGTTTGATATTTCGGGGGGATGTTTGTGATTGGCTAACGGGTTGAGTGTTTGACGGGCGGGTGGTGGGCGGTGGTGGAGGTTAGGGAGGTGTATGGGACGAAGATGGGGGTCTTGGGTCGAGGAGGTGTGCGGTGGCTCGGGAGGTGGGGGTCGGGGTAAGGTTGTGTAGGCCCACCGGTGGGGAGGCATGTGGTGGCTGTGGGGGGGGCTGGGTTACTCTCGGGCTGAAGGCCCACATGTAGGGAGTTATGGAGGTGTGCGGTTGCTGAGCTCTCGGCTGTGGGCCCACATGTCTGTCTGGGGCTGTGCCGCTGTGGGGATGAAAGCAGCGTCCGGATGGGAGGTTTATTTACCTTCAACCCTGAGGAAAGGACCTGTTTATTGATGCTCCATTAAAGGAGTCACATTATCATGTATGAGATGAGAGACAGGGACAGAGGAACTAGCTGGAAGAGACGCTCTGCAGACAGGGAAAATGAACACACACACAACGTGGTGTGTGTGTGAGATAATTGGTGGGTGGCGAGGAGGAGGTGAAACCGTACTCTATCTATCCTCATAAACAGATCGTTTGTTAAGTAGGTGGTGCTTTCTGAAGAAACGTCCTGCTAATTGGACTTCCTATAGAGATAGAAGTGAGTCTAACCAATGTCAGCTGGGATGATGTCTGCCCTCAGATTACAATACATAATACTACTGATTTGATTTGACCTATGAATTGGTGTATGTTCCAACTGAGAGGTAGAGAGATTAACAGATAGTGAATAGATGGATGGATGATGGATGAATGAACGGATGGGTAGACGGATGCATAGATGGACGCATATTGTAGATGGATGGATGGATAGATAGATGGAAGGCTTACTGTTGAGGACGTTCTCCAGGCGCTGTGTCATGGAGCCCTCCACCTTCTCTGTCCCATCAGACTCCAACCTCTGGTGGATCGCTGTAAAATAACAATAACGTTTTATTCAACACTGTGACTAGCTGTCAAGGATGCTACAAGTATTCCGTTCAATCAAAGGAGACAAGAAACAAAAATCTGAGCTCTGAATTCAGTATCAAATCACTGAATTAAAGCAGCACAGACAAATCGAGAAAGATAAAGAGATATAGATAAAGATAGTTATCCAAGTTATTTTAAGATCTCTGTGTGTTCTATAATAACACTCAGAGCGCTTCTACTGCTCAATCTAACATGAGTAATTCTGAGATTCCAATTTGAGGAACTGAAGGTAAAACAATAAACAGCCTCTCTGCCCCAGTGGCTTCTGTCCGACTCTGACCACGCCCCCTCTAAACCGTTCCCACGCCAACCACTGACCGGACCACAGCTACTGTAACTGATCCACTTGACCTAACCTGACTGAATTAGTACCCCCTATCAACATCCACTCCAGATTAGCATTTGATGTTCCTTTGGGGGCCTTTGTAACCTGACTGGAAAATAATCTAGGGGAAAGAAGACTGTTCCAAATGGACCATAGACTGTAGACACTGTGCACCGAAAGACCCAGAGACTCCCAGAGGAAATGCAAATCCAAATGTTTTATCAGTTGGAGGAATAATATTTGGGTGAGGAGAGCTTGAAGACTGAAAAGCAGTATTTATAATGCTGAGAGGGATGCTGCTAGTGTCAGGTTGACTATACAACACTAATGAATACAGATCTGTAGGGTCCACAGGAGAAGTAGGTGAAACGCAGAGGGTGTAAAAGGTGAGAAGTGGAAAAGAAAAGGAGATAGAGTAGAGGTCAGAATTGGCCTGGAGTAATTCATGTGAGAGAGAGAGATAGAGGTCAGAATTGGTCTGGAGTAATTAATGTGAGAGAGGGAGAGTAGGGTAGGCAGAGCGAGAGAGAGCGAGAGAGAGAAAGCGAGAGAGAGAGAAAGAGAGCGAGACAGCGCATCAGGGCTGCTCACATGACCTTAGTTGGGCAGCTGGGTGCTGAGAGGGGCAGTGCGGGTTTATTGAGGGGGGAGGGGGGAGAGAGGATGAGAGGGGGAGAGAGAGGATGGAGAGGGGGAGAGAGAGGATGGAGAGAGGGGAGGGGAGAGGGGAGAGAGGGGGTGAAACGGGGGAGGCTAGGGGATGAGACCAGAAACACTGACACAAGGGAAAGAGAAAAAGGATGTCAAGCCCCCTTTATTTATTCTCTGCTTTTCACCACTCTCTCACTCTCATTCGTTCCACTGAAAACAACGACTGTCAGCTAAAACGGAGCAAAGAGAGAGAGAAGGAACGAAGGAAGTGGGGAGAGAGAGTTCTGTAAATAAATGTGGGTCCTGTTCTGAAAGACGGGAGCCTTGAGGCAGAGAGGCTGAGGTATTCCTGAACCTCACTAATCAAACATGCCATCATTTCATGGCTGCCTAATCGGCACGGTCATCACTGAACCAACGCAAGCAGAGTGGCCATAGGACATTCAGAGAGCCAGGGCAGGAACCATAGACTTAACCTACAGGCAGAAACAGGGAGACCAGAGGTTTTATGGAAGAAGAATGCCATCTGCTCTGAATAGTATATGTATAGAGTAGAGAGAAGTCTAGTGTATTGTGCAAGTCCCCGTATTGTGCAAACACACACACACACACACACACACACACCCTCAGGGTCCTGGTTATTGTCTCTGCAGAGACCCCCGTGCCCCCAGCCAGCTGTGTGTCCTCTCTGTCTATCACACATACTCGCTGCCGCGGCCATGACGTCATGGCTAACCTAAACACCCCGTCAGTCTCCGGATAACACACACACACACACACACGTATACAGGAGCGGAGGAAGAGACACAGGCAGCCCCCACTCAGCTTCCTGGAACCCACTGAAAAAAATGTATCCAAAATAAAAACACAGCATCCTTGGATTCTAAAGTTGGAGATGTTTTGACTCCTGACTATGCAGCGGAGTCGGAGGTTCGGAGCGTCGGGAATACTGCCCTGGGAAATCTGGGATTTTGGAACACAGTAGCGGTGGTCCGTATCCTGTATCGCAGGCCCACTTCCTTTTCACACAACAATGAAAAACCTCAAATTTCATAATTTTTCTGAGCCCCCCCCCACACACACAGACACACACACGTTTCTGTTGGAGGAGATGAATGAGAAGAAAGGGAGGAATGGAGAGGGTGAGACAAAAGAGAGAAAGTAGAGAGAGATAATGACAGGAGAGACAAGAGGAGAAAAAGAAGAACCTCAAAACACACCACTTGTTTAATTTTTTGGGGGTTGAACAGAACTCATTCCATTTTCCAGATTTGGTCCATGCAGAGACATTCCTTCCTTATTTCCACACTGCGATCCCCAACCCACTCCCCTGCTCTCTCTTAATAATAAAACACCACTGGCTTTTACGAGAGCATCAATACAATTCTCACATGCAGGCAGAAGAGAAAATAAACTGAGGAGACTAAAAATAAAAGCCATTAAATGGTGATTGAGTGAGCTGGAAGCACCACAGGCTAAACAGCTATTAGTACCGTGCCACTTTTAATGTAACATATTCTGACCACAGAGCACACACACGCTCAGACGCAAGTGCACACACGCATGAATGCATGCACACACGCAGGCACAGACACACACAGCCTTCATTATTCATTTCCTTTCAATTTGTACAGCAACACCTGAGGTGGAGCTCATTTAGAATGACTTAGATGACTTGCCAAACACGTAGATAGACAGACAAAGAAAGTATTCACAGTTTCGCGGACAGCTGTGCTAACTGGACCTGGCAGTGAGCAACTGCTGGAGCCGCCAAGAGCCGTCTGGTTCAGAACAAAATGGCTGGCACGCTGGCACGTTACTAAAGCTTACCCTGACCATACCTGACCATAGTATGTAACTTGAACCATACATCAAGCTTACTATCAATACCAGGACTAGCGCTGAGACATTCTCAACAACCAAGCAAACAAGGGCCTCAGAATCATCTCCCTAAAAACAGACATAATCAGAGGACTATATATGCTGTAATGCACATGTCAAACTCATTCCACGGAGGGCAGAGGTTCTGCGGGTTTTCGCTCCACCCTTGTACTTGATTGATGAATTAAGGTCACTAATTAGTAAGGAACTCCCCTCACCTGGTTGTCTAGGTCTTAATTGAAAGGAAAAACCAAAACCCTGCAGACACTCGGCCCTCCGTGGAATGAGTTTGACACCCGTGCTGTAAGGAGTCAGAATATACTCTCACAGGTCAATTGACTTGTCATCTTATGGTCCATTGCTTCCTGATTCACAGGCCATTTGAGTCCATTTACGGTGCATTATTTTCTGGGTCACTGAGGACTCCTGCTCTTCCCATTTGGGCTCATAATGGGCACGCTCAGCAGAGTGAACGTGAGAAAGGGACTGTATTGTTCCCCACGGTCATATTAGGGCTGTTATCATCCTTATTACTCTGGCCTGCATTGTGTTGCCCTGCTCCGTTTATTTAGATTCAGCGGCTAACAATGAAAACATTGCCTCGGATTCGGACCCCCCTGCTCCACCCGGGCACAAACATTACATACGGAAAGCAATAATAATAATGACGGAGACATTTAAATAGTCAGGGGAAGTAACTGAGTGGCTATGAGGGGAATTAGAGTAAACAGACAAAAATATGACTGATAAAGTTGAACAATTGATTTGACTGAGCTACCTGGCAGAGCAACAGCAGTCAGCAGTCAAAACGTTACATCAGAGTTATCAGAGAGTGAATGAGAAAGGCCATGGGAGTGTGTGTGCGTCCGTGCGTGTATATGTGTGTGTATGCATCAGTGTGCATGTGTCTCAGTGTGTATGGGTGGCAGGATATATTTCCAGTAAGTGCACGTTCTGTACGCATGTGTGTGTGTACATCAGAAAGTGTGTACGTTAGTGTGTGTGTGTGTGTGCGCGCATTTGTGTAATGAATCCGCGCACTCCATTCTAAGGTTCTATTAGGACAGCAGTACAGTACAGAACTACAGATGGCCCTGCTACAGGCAGTATTGTGATTGACAGGTGAGAGCTGATGCAGTTTTAATGAAGGTGAATAAAGCGTGTTGTGGTTGGCTAGCAATACTGTGGTACACTGCGGTGGTGGTGCTCTGCTCACACACACACCTGCCTCTTTAATCAACCACTGCTAGACCGCACCGCACGGCCGCGTGGAGAAACACACGCACAGACATGTGCACACACAAATTCACACACACAATGGGAAAACCCAGGAGCTGCAGAGATGTGGTCACAGGCGCACACACACACGCAGAATCACACACACACTTTTCAGAAAATACACCAGGCAATACACACAAACCTAGAGGCCAGCTTCCACACATTCATCAGAGTTCTGAGGAATGGTCAGGAAGTCCTTAGATTACATGCCCACTCCAAAACACCACACTAATGTTATCCCAAACCATACCTGTCTTAGTCTAACACCCACTCCAAAACACCCCGAGCCTGACAAACTCTTAACGGTCTTATACCCTTTTCAGACAGATGGAATGTGCCGCCTTGAAAGCGCCTCGGCTAACAGTACACTACAGCTTTTTAAATGCCAACACAAAACATTCTCTGGAGATGGTTTCGAAGCGCCACTGAACAGGCATTTTACTTGTCTGTTATGGAATACTGCCTCCGAAGCGGGATTAACGTCCGTCACTACAGGACCAGAAATGACCAATCAAATAATCTCGAGCTGCCTGCGCACAGCCTGCCTGCCTTCCTGCGTGCAGAACACTCTCTCCTAAAAAAGTATGTTAAAGTTAATTAAATACCGCGACTTACCAAGACATTTAGTAGAAAGAAAATGACCATATCATTAAAATAACGGCATTAAAAAAACACACAGCAGCACATCAATCAGCAACGTTTATTGTTGTCAGGGAAACAATACCAAACATTATATGCTGGAGCAGAATTCTACTGTCTGAAAAGGTTCTGATGCGGCACTTTTTTTAATTGTCTGAAAAGTTATCAACTTTCGCTATCGACACGTTACTGTAGCGGTGTTCTATGTCTGTAAAGGATATTAGTCAAACACACACTGCAATAGACCCTGAGCATCACAAACTCTTACCTGCATCATGAGAGCCAAGTTCTGTCAACCCTGAAACATATACGGTTACCATCTCCCTGTGTAATAACACACATACAATGTATATACCACACACTCTCTGTGTAGTATTGATATACTGTGTAAAAACACATACTCTGTGTATAGTCTGTGTGTAATGTGTACTGTATCTTCACCTGCGAGGGCATCCTGTGCCTCAAAGAAGGTGCTGAGGCCTCCCTTCACGTAGGCCAGACTGCCCTCATTTTTCTTAGTGGCCTGCTTCTTCAGGTTACTGGCTGCCATACGCAACTGGTCAAAACTGAGAGGGGGAGGGACCCGAGGGAGGGAGGGAAAGAGAGAGATGAGAAAGAAAAGTGGGATATAAAGGTTAAACTCTGTTTACTTCCACGTGTGACACCATCCCGTCAGTCAGAGGAGTGTGTGTGTGCGTACGATCTTGTATGTGTAACGCACGCGAGTGAGAGTCTGCACAAGCGTGCGTGTACTCTGGGAGTGAATGGAAGTTTCCTCTGGAGGAAGAAACACAGGCCCTGTCAACCCAAAACAACCCAACCCAGTGGAGTCTGCAGCCCTGCAGTTGCTAGCCAGGACCAGGCAGGATCCATCCGCTAGACTGGGGGGTTAGATGGAGGGGAACCATTATGGATGACGGAGAGGAAACCAGGAGAGACTAATAATAACCTGACAGACAAGCTGACAAACACTATCCTAGTATGACAGAGAACAGGGGTCAGAGGTCAACAAGAGAAGGGACACTTCCTCCACATGTCCAAAGTTTTCTTGTGCCAAGTCAGGGGTCAGGGATCAACAGGGAATGGAGTTTACAGACTAGCTCTGTCTCTGGGTCAGTGGATTGATTGGATGGACTGAAAAACACATAATTAAAATAAATTACAAAATACGTTTTTTTTGTAAAGTGTATTGAGGCTTTTGTTGAATGCACTTTAAATAAATTGTGATGTGATTTGATTTGGTGATTAAGACAACATTCAAAAGTTTTGTGCCAAGTCACTGCATTAATTCCAACAGCGTTTTCAACTCGTAGTTTGGTCGTTTGGCTAGAGGGCTGACATTCATAAACAGATTTGTTGGGATGGTGCGCTGTCTGATTGGCTGGTATGGGAGAAATATGCTTGTGATTGGCTGTGTGTCTGACCCAGAGATCGTAGAAAATAGATACAGTGCCCTGCAAAAGTATTCATCCCCCTTGGCGTTTTTCCTATTTTGTTGCATTACAACCTGTAATTTAAATGGATTTTTATTTGGATTTCATGTAATGGACATACACAAATTAGTCCAAATTCGTGAAGTGAAAGGAAAAAAATAACTTGTTTCAAAAAATTCTAAAAAATAAATAACGGGAAAGTGGTGCGTGCATATGTATTCACCCCCTTTTCTATGAAGCCCCTAAATAAGATCTGGTGCAACCAATTACCTTCAGAAGTCACATAATTAGTTAAATAAAGTCCACCTGTGTGCAATCTAAGTCTCACATGATCTGTCACATGATCTCAGTATATATACAACTGTTCTGAAAGGCCCCAGAGTCTGCAACACCACTAAGCAAGGGGCATCACCAAGCAACCGGCACCATGAAGACCAAGGAGCTCTCCAAACGGGTCAGGGACAAAGTTGTGGAGAAGTACAGATCAGGGTTGGGTTATAAAAAAATATCAGAAACTTTGAACATCCCACGGAGCACCATTAAATCCATTATTAAAAAATTGAAATAATATGGCACCACAACAAACCTGCCAAGAGAGGGCCACCCACCAAAACTCACGGACCAGGCAAGGAGGGCATTAATCAGAGAGGCAACAAAGAGTCCAAAGATAACCCTGAAGGAGCTGCAAAGCTCCATAGCGGAGATTGGAGTATCTGGACATAGGACCACTTTAAGCCATACACTCCACAGAGCTGGGCTTTACGGAAGAGTGGCCAGAAAAAAGCCATTGCTTAAAGAAAAAAATAAGCAAACACGTTTGGTGTTCGCCAAAAGCATGTGGGAGACTCCCCAAACATATGGAAGAAGGTCAGATGAGACTAAAATTGAGCTTTTTGGCCATCAAGGAAAACGCTAACCCAACACCTCTCATCACCCAGAGAACACCATCCCCACAGTGAAGCATGGTGGTGGCAGCATCATGCTGTGTGGATGTTTTTCATCGGCAGGGACTGGGAAACTGGTCAGAATTGAAGGAATGATGGATGGTGCTAAATACAGGGAAATTCTTGAGGGAAACCTGTTTCAGTCTTCCAGATATTTGAGACTGGGATGGAGGTTCACCTTCCAGCAGGACAATGACCCTAAGCATACTGCTAAAGCAACACTCGAGTGGTTTAAGGGGAAACATTTAAATGTATTGGAATGGCCTAGTCAAAGCCCAGACCTCAATCCAATTGAGAATCTGTCGTATGACTTAAAGATTCCTGTACACCAGCGGAACCCATCCAACTTGAAGGAGCTTGCCTTGAAGAATATGCAAAAATCCCAGTGGCTAGATGTGCCAAGCTTATAGAGACATACCCCAAGAGACTTGCAGCTGTAATTGCTGCAAAGGTGACTCTACGAAGTATTGACTTTGGGGGGGTGAATAGTTATGCACGCTCAAGTTCAGTTTTTTTGTCTTATTTCTTGTTTGTTTCACAAAAAAATATATTTTGCATCTTCGAAGTGGTAGGCATGTTGTGTAAATCAAACGATACAAACCCCCAAAAAATCCATTTTAATTCCAGGTTGAAAGGCAACAAAATAGGAAAAATGCCAAGGGGGGTGAATACTTTTGCAAGCCACTGTAGGTAGGTAGGTCTGACCTACCTGGTGACAGAGTGGTTCTCGATGAGGTACCAGGTGGCTGAGAAGTTCTCGCTGGTGAAATCCCCACTCACCCCTGGGAACATGGCCTCCAGATCTTTCAGAGGGACCTTACCCCTGGGGGAGAAAACACACAGATAAAACTGATTACTAAGGAAACCCTGTTAAATGTATGTTTTATATATTATATGTATGGTCATGCTGTGGTCCTGTACGGCTCAGTTGGTAGAGCATGGCGCTTGCAACGCCAGGATTGTGGGTTCAATTCCTGGGGCCACCCATATGTCAAATGTATTCAGGCATGACTGTAAGTCACTTTTGGTTAAAAGCGTCTGCTAAGGGCCTCCCGAGTGGCGCAGCGGTCTAAGATCTGAGTACGATCCCGGGCAGTGTCGCAGCCGGCCCCGACCAGGAGACCCATGAGGCGACGCACAATTGGCCCAGCATCGTCCGGGTTAGGGGAGGGTTTGGCCGGCCGGGATGTCCTTGTCCCATCGCGCTCTAGCGACTCCTGTGGCGTGCCAGGCACATGCACGTTGACACAGTCGCCAGTTGTATGGTGTTTCCTCCGACACATTGGTGCGGCTGGCTTCCGGGTTAAGTGAGCAATGTGTCAAGAAGCAGTGCGGCTTGGCAGGGTTGTGTTTCGGAGGACGCATGGCTCTCGACCTTCGCCTCTCCCGAGTCCGTACGGGAGTTGCAGCGATAGGACAAGACTGTAACTAACAATTGGATATCACGAAAAAGGGGTAAAAAAATATATAAAATAAAATAACAATAATATTAAAAAGCGTCTGCTAAATGGAATATATTAATATAGATTATGCTGCAAAACCCATTTCTCTCTTTGACAATAAAGTTGAAACTTGAACACAATCTACACAAACAATGCATTAGAGGTAATGCTTACAACTGTACATAGTTACACAAATAAGAAAGAACATGTGTGACATCGTACAAAATAACAAGAACATCCTTCTTCTAATGTAATGAGGTGAAAGGTGAGTTGGAGTGTTGGTATAAAGTCCTCCAGCAGGGGTCAGTGTGAGGCCAAGCCGTGCCCAAGGACGAAGGGCCGGGCGTGGGAAGAGCAGTGTGTGACGCCTGGGCGCCCCTTGAGGACCCAGAGGTCGTTAGGAAGGTTTGATCTGTGGTAATGACCCGTGGGCTACACAAACTAAACCAATACCCCCCCCACCCCCACCATCCAGCCTGTACTGTACTGGAGCACACTGAGCCCTCAGGGAGTGATTACACACACACACACGCATGCACACAAACACATCATAGAGCAGAATTATCTCAGTAAAGATGTAAAGATGGGTTGTCATGGGAAAGAAGTGGGAGAGAGAGGGAGGGGTGAAAGTGCAAGTCTGATCATCATGGAAGGTTAACACCAATTAAACTCTCAAACCACTCACCACACTTTCGCCTCACAGTACCCATGCTCTTCTAACAATCTTGTAACGTTGTGGCTCAGTTGGTAAGAGTGTGACGTGAACAACAAAGTTTGCACATTGAATTCGCGCAGAGATCACGTGAACATACTAAAAATGGATGCACTGTACTGTACGTCGCTTTACAAAGCTTCTGCTTTGTGGCATACTAAATGTACACATGTATCTCGATAGAGACAGAGAGAGTGTTAGGGAGCAGAGAGAGAGAGAGTAAAAGTGAGAGAAACAACTTTCTCAGTCCGTTAAGTTATTCCCTCATCTCCATACCTGGCACGTTATCAAAGCCACATACAGGAAGCACATACGTATACGCTGAGAGAAACCCTCCTCTTACTATTGATGCAGTTCAGCAGGCTAACTCAAAACAAGCAGTTACAGTTCGGACATTATCACTCGAGCATTGCGGCTCGGACGACGTTTGTTACTCTGTAGCGTGTGGACCAAAATAAAAAGGAACAGGTTGATGAGGACATCACCAGGAAGTGTATTTCAGACCGACAAGATTACTTCCTGTCTGACCTCTCTGTTGGAATAACCAGCCAGTGACATCACCACCAGACAAACTTGTTCAAACTGGTTCAAGACCTCGTAATTATAATCATGGGTTGAAACTTATTGAACTACTAAACAATTACTAAGAGGTTGTCCGACTCCGTCCACTCCACTTCTCCTGGTCAGCTGTGTCTGGTTGGACAGCTAGCCACTGTTTCTATAGTAAACAGCATTGGCTATATTCATTAATGTGATGTGTGTGTACTGTGCAGTGTGTGTCTGTCCATTTGCATGGACCAGTGTCTTTACTTGAAAGATATTCTCTGGTACTTTTGTATACTTTTTAGCCAGCAGTTCTGAAAGTAGCACCCATGAGCCAAAAGTGGTCCACGAAAATGGTGTACTACGTCATGTCAAAAGCCCAAATGGCGAGAGGCATTGGCTGAAACTCGAATTGCTAGGGGGCTGGCCCACATGGGGGTAAATGTAGGGAAAATGGTGCCGCACAGCTTCCAGAAAACAGTTGCTTTCAAACTAGGGATTTCATGGCTAACTAAGGTAAGAGAGTAACTCTGCTCATAGATTATGCATGTATGAACTACACATTGAAAACATCCGCCCAAATCCGGAGGTTTAATAAAACACTTACTAGTCGCCAAAGTACCGGATAATGTCTTTAATGTGGCTAATAACATAAAGAGAAGAGGCGAACTGACTGGGTTGTATGGGTTGCAGCCTACCACTAGGCCCAGGAAAGTGACCCTGGACATGGAGGGTTTGCGGCTCAGTCAGAGGCTCTCCTCCCTGGCCACGAGTGGTCACTTGGCCCCTGGCGCCCCTGGCCCCTCTAAACCAAACAAACATCAGAGGGCCTAGAGCACAGACATACCAGAACTAAACTATACAAACTCAACTATACATTACATTACAGGCTGTTCTTTCTCTGCCAGGCGCGTGGGAGGTAGAGGCCACACCATACGCCTGCTATGACCATGTGTGGTGGGCTGCACTCTTTCTTTTCAACTATTTCCTTTCTTCTTTCCTTCTCCCTCCTTTAAACACAATGATGTTGTCTCCAGTGCGTTGTGCAGCGGTTAAAGCCAGTTGAGCCATTGCTGTGTTGGCATAACATTTCAAACACCTCCACATGGGGATCCTTTGTTTCTGTTTACAGACCTAAACCATGACTCAAAGACTAGAACCTGTGTGTTTATGTATGTATGTGTATGTATGTATGTGTGTGCGCGTGTGTGTAATGTGTGTATGTGTAGCACGCACGTGTGTGTGTGTATGTATGTTCCTACTTGTCTACGTCGATGCCCAATGGATTGCTGGGTCGTAGGGAGAGGGGAGAGATGCCTTTGTTGCGGTCGGTTCTCATGTCGTAATAGTTCATCTCATCCACCCACACAGCAGACTGGTCCAGGATACCTAGAGCACAGACACACACAGGAAACACATCATCACTGAGGGACAGCCCAGATCACACACTCAATAATAGTACCTGACAGAGCTACTATAGTTTGTACAGCAACACAGGACAAAACAGTATGAGTATCCATACTGTAGTTCCCCGCTACATCTGCTTGGTAATACTGAGGAAGATTGTCTGTACTTGCGCCACTGAGTAGTCGTTCTAGAGTTCCTCTGATGATTGACAGAGAGACTTGTATTAGAACTGGAGTGGTTGCTGAGAGCAGCAACACTATCATACCGATCTTCTCAGCCTTGAGCAGTTTGAAGGAGACGGTGGAGGTGCCGTGTCCTCCTGACTTGGTGCTGACGATGATCTCTCCCTTATCGTCTTTGGCCGGGCCCACATGACACACTATTTTACTGGCTGACATCCACTCAGCCGTCAGCAGGCAGTTGTGACCACAGATGGAGAGACCTGAGGGAGAGAGAGAAATATATAGGCACGCTTACAGCAACAGAACAAGTAATAACACAGAGACACACAGAGAAAATGCATGACACAATGACACAAACAGCAGTTTAATAAACCTGTCATTAGGGGTCAAAGTTCAGCCCAGGGTCCAGTCAGTCCTGTGTAGCCCTGACAAGTCTGCCACAGTTTCATCATTCTCTCCACACTGAGAGTGCTGTCACTTCACTGCTAAGTGGCTCATTACATATCTATTTACTCTACTTTTACACTCTCTTTTATTTATCTTTCTATCTGACCCTTCTCATGGAGTAAAGAGAAGTTTAGAGAGAATAGAGAAAGAAAGAGAGAGAGAGTGAGAAAGAGAGAGAGAAGAAAAAGTGAAACCACCTCTGATTTATCTGACCAAAGGGAACTGGACAGAGAGCTGCAGATGACTGTACTCAAACATCATAAAAGCCTGTGAGAGATGATCAACAAATAACCATTGAAACAAACTGTGAATAATAAAACAGTCATTAAATTAAAGCACATTTCCTGCCTTTGTTCTGTACTGGTTGTTTTGTTTGAATATACAGTATATGCACTAACACACACGTGTTGCTATCCAACATCTAATAGGCTAATTTCAGGCTCCAGGGACATTAGTGGTCAGAAATGCACTACATGACCAAAACTATGTGGACACCTGCACGTCAAACATCTCATTCCAAAATCATGGGCATTAATATGGAGTTGGTCCCCCCTGTGCTGCTATAACAGCCTCCACTCTTCTGGGAAGGCTTTCCACTAGATGTTGGAACATTGCTGTAGGACTTGATTTCATTCAGCCACAAGAGGTCGGGCACTGATGTTAGTGCGATTAGGCCTGGCTTGCAGGCAGCGTTCCAATTCATCCCAAAGGTGTTTGATGGGGTTGAGGTCAGGGCTCTGTCCAGGCCAGTCAAGTTCTTCCACACCGATTTCGACAAACCATTTCTGTATGGACCTCGCTTTGTGCACGGGGGCATTGTCATGCTGAAACAGGAAAAGGCATTCCACAAACTGTTGCCACAAAGTTGGAAGCACAGAATCGTCTAGAATGTCATTGTATGCTGTAGCGTTAAGATTTCCCTTCACTGGAACTAAGCGGCCTAGCCCAAACCATGAAAAACAGCCCCAGACCATTATTCCTCCTCCACCAAACTTTACAGTTGGCCCTATGCATTGGGTCAGGTAGCGTTCTCCTGGCATCTGCCAAACCCAGATTAGTCCGTCGAACTGCCAGATGGTGAAGCGTGATTCATCACTCCAGAGAACGCGTTTCCACTGCTCCAGCGTCCAATGGCAGCAAGCTTTACAGCACTCCAGCCGACGCTTGGCATTGCGCATGGTGATCTTAGGCTTGTGTGCAGCTGCTCATCCATCGAAATCCATTTAATGAATCTCCCGACGAACAGTTACTGTGCTGACGTTGCTTCCAGAGGCGGTTTGGAACAGACGATTTGTAAGCGCTTCAGCGGTGGTCCCGTTCTGTGAGCTTGTGTGGCCTACCACTTCGCTGCTGAGCCGTTGTTGCTCCTAGACGTTTCCACTTCACAATAACAGCACTTACAATTCACATACCTTTGTATATATAGTGTCAATATAAATCATTGGCCAGGGCTCAGCCTGCCAAGTGCACAGTCGTGTGTGAGGCCATGTTTTGGGGCTTTCTGCCGCACTCAGTTCATGTGCTTTGGTTTTCATTTGTGGGTGGCTTAATTCTAATTGATTAAAATAATACTGAAATTCTAGGGAAATGAGTGGTGGCATTTTGACAACGCAAAAAAATCTGGGCATTTACATCAAAATAAATGCTGACTTTAATTCTAAGCAACGGATGTTCCACAATAAGGCATTTTGAAATAGCAGCTAAAAGAATTGTGGAAGTACAGTTTATTTTCTTTACACTAGCACAACTTAATTTGCCAAATATGACAAATGTCAAACAAAAAAGATATATATTTAAAACAAAACAAATTATTGTAATTCTGTAAAAACAATTAACCCATAATTCTAAAACATCTAATAATTTTGGTAAATTACATTTTGATCAAATTTAATAAAAACAGGACATGCAGTATTTAGTTAGAGTATCAAATTGCTCATTTTTTGTGGTAACAAATATGTTAAATTGTCTCCCTTTTAACAACAAATCATCATAATTGATAGCCCTACATATTGACTACCATATTAATAAAAGATTCCCGTCATTGCTATAATACTCTAACCAAATATCCTGATATCCTTGACAATAATACAGCTGAAATTCGATTTCTTTTTTACAATTTTGTAGCAAACGTGTCCAGTAATTAGAACTTCTAACAATCTTTAAATTCAACATTTTGACAAATTCATCTTTACCACAAAGGTTAGAAAATGCTATTTTAGGCCTAAATTCAATTAACAAATACCAAAAACCTGCAATAACATATTGTTCAGACATCGTATGATTTGTTTCAGCATTTAAATCACAGATTTTAAATGTAGACCTAAAACCTTTAAACACAGTCTTATTTTTAAACAAAATCAATATGGGTTAAAATTAATTATCTTGGCCGGGTATATAAAATTGTGAATTAGGCAGAGGTTTCACTCAGTTGAAAGAAACGAAAAGTAATTGAACATTAAAAACAGCAACAAACACTCTGTGTAATGTAAGCAGAGCCTGACCACGGCTGACTAAGGTCCAGTGTGTTCTGTGGTAGACTGTAGGCTAGCCAGGCTCTGGGTAAATTAATAAAAGTCACTCAGTCTGACTCTGACGAAGGGTCATAACGGCATGAACCCTACCTCACAGACTGGGAAGAGCCTTAGACTAACAGACTAACACTCTGTCTAACACACTCTCTCTCATACACAACACACACAAACAATTATTGTCAATGCCAGTGAAAACACTTACATACCAAACAGAATAACTTTATGCATCAAAAACAACCGCAGTAATTAATGACATTACAGAAAGGTGGGCAATCAATTTTTTTTTTTTATATGGAAGTGAATTGCCTGTCGGAAGTCAAATGCAAATAACAGTGTGTGTGTGTGTGTGTACGTTTGTGCTTGCATGTGTATGTGTGTGTCATACTCGTACCAACTAGGTCTGCGGGGCCAGTGCCCAGGTTCTCTCCTCGGATGGTGACCTTGGTCCATGAGGTGCCCTCGTTGGGTGAGATGCCCGTCACCAGGGGGGGCTGGTGGGCACGAGACATGGTGGTGGTCACGTGTGTGCAGGAACACGGAGAAAGTCAGTCAGCAACCTGTGAACACAGCAGGGGAGAGGGGAAAGACAGAAGGACACGTAACACAGATATTAGTCTAATACAGAAACACAACTGTAATGTGTACAGCACAGCTATAGGCTAATGTGTTATTACTTATAAGCATGTATGAACCTTTATAATGTTTTATTATGCAGAATATCTTAAAATGCTTATATTTAAAAGAGTTTGAAAGAGAAGGCTACAACGTCTACAATCATAGGAGGACATGAGGGTGCTGGTAGGAGCTCTGACCGGACTGAGAGAGAGAGAGAGAGAGAAAGAGGGAGAGGAAAGGAAAGGAGGAATGTAAACCTCAGAGAGTAGGATAAATAAACCTGCTCTCCCTCATCGATTCCACATAGCCTAACCTACACAACGTGTGTTTGTGTAGGAGACCGAAAAGCGGGTGCAAGTATGTGTGTGTGTGTGTGTGTGTGTGTGTAGGCTATGTAGCAGCAGTAGAGGCTACTCAAAGGAGGAAGGGGAGGACCATCCTCCTCAGTGAATTTCAGCAACATTTCCATTGTGAAACATAAAAAAAGTTATCCTTTTTAGATAAAACTATACTGAACAAAAATATAAAACGCAACATGCAACAACTTCAATGATTTTACAGAGTTACAGTTCATCTAAGGAAATCAGTCAATTGAAATATATTCATTAGGCCCTAATCTATGGATTTCACGACTGTGCAAGAACGCAGCCATGGGTGGGCCTGGGAGGACATAGGTCCACCCACTTGGGAGCCAGGCCCACCCACTGGGGAGCCAGGCCCAGCCAATCAGAATTAGTTTTTCCCAACAAAAGGGCTTTATTACAGACATAAATACTCCACAGTTTAATCAGCTGTCTGGGTTGCTGGTCTCAGACGATCCCGCAGGTGAAGAAGCCTGATGTGGAGGTCCTGGGCTGGCGTAGTTATACGTGGTATGCGGTTGTGAAGCCGGTTGGACGTACTGCCAAATCCTCTAAAACGATGTTGGAAGCGGCTTATGGTATTGAAATTAACATTCAATTATCTGGCAACAGCTCTGGTGAACATTCCTGCAGTCAGCAAGCAAATTGCACGCTCCCTCAAAACTTGAGACATCTGTGGCATTGTGTTGTGTGACAAAGCTGCACATTTTATAGTGACCTGTTATATTTGTTATTGTCCCCAGCACAAGGTGCACCTGTGTAATGATCATGCTGTTTAATCAGCTTCTTGATATACCACACCTGTCAGGTGGATGGATTATCTTGGCAAAGGAGAAATGTTCATAACAGGGATGTAAACAAATTTGTGAACTAAATTTGAGAGAAATACGCTTTTTGTGCGTATGGAAAAATTCTGGGATCTTTTAATTCAGTTTATGAAGCATTGGACCAACACTTTACATGTTGCATTTAATTTTTGTTCAGTATATATTCACGTCACCAAATAATTGATTAAAACACAATGTTTTGCAATGAAGGTCTACAGTAGCCTCAACAGCACTCTGTAGAGTACCACCATTGTGTAGCCTGAGGACAGATAGAGGAGGACGGAAACTGAGTACATTGACTTCAATACAAAACCTAGGAGGCTCATGGTTCTCACCCCATTACACAGTAATTATGACAACTTCCGGAGGATGTCCTCCAACCTATCAGAGCTCTTGCAGCATGAACTGACATGTTGTCCACCCAATCAAAGGATCAGAGAATGAATCTAGTACTGAAAGCATAAGCTACAGCTAGCTAGTAGTGCAGTGCATAAAATGTGGTGAGTAGTTGACTCAAAGAGAGAGAAAGACAATAGTTGAACAGTTTTGAACAAATTAATTTCTTCAAAAATGAAGAAGCGAGGGAGCTAGCTATATTTCGTTGTATTTTTCTCACTTTCACTTACTTAGCTAGCAAATGCAGCTAGCTAGTTTAGCCTACTCAAACACCCGGCTCAAACAGAGAGGGATGATAGCTGGCTGCTAGCTATGTTAGCTAGCTGGCTATTGTTATCCAACAAGTCAAGGTAAGCTTTTGGTTTTATTAATTGATTGCCACCGGTGCCCACTGGTGTAACTGATAAACATAGTTAAGCATTTTACTGCTCTGCAATTCACAGTGCATAGGGGAAAGTGGGGCTAAATTGAACAATGACTAAAACGGTGATGAGACAGACATTATTTTTTGTTGATCAAGAGTAGTGGCAACCAGAGAAAGTGGGGTAAAAACTTGTGACATGAAGTGGTTTCTGTGAGAAGTACAGGCAGGGTGTTACCCCGGTGGCGAGTTACCCCAAGTTACCCTAATAGGTAGGCCTACATCATAATCACTGTGCTAATGCAAGTTTTTTGGGCCAACAAATTCATCAATAGGATAATAACTAGTTAAAAGATCACATTTGGGATCTGGCTAATGACATTCCTAATATAGCCCAATTGGGTCAATGCTTCAGCCTATTTATTTGCACTTTGCTGCATCAGTTGGGCTACAGGTGATCATGTTTCTTGTTAATAGCTTACCTGTTAATATGGACCATGCATAGGCTACATACATGGCCCAATATGTTAAAATCATTTTAACAAATCATTTTACCAATGTGTTATTGGGCTCATTTCTGGAGTTGGAAATTATATTTTAGATGGTGTCAGCATACTTTTATTTTCAGTCAATTTGGAGTAGAATGTCCTTTTTAAAAAAGTCACCAGAACTGAGCTTCTCAATAACCCGCCCCCCCCTCAACCCCCCTCTGTGACCTTTTTCCCCCACTGCTACAAATGTTTCCAGAGAAAACACTGTCACACACAGAACAAACAGCAATCACCTGTGTAGAGATGATATGCCAGTGTGGAAGAGGAAACAGCTAAAAGCTGGGTACATTTTTTACATAAAATGTGAAACTGTTTAGAATATTAAAATTAAAAAGGAGGAAAATAGATGTGTTACTAACGGATTTGAAGAGATCTAAAAAGCCTGTAGAACGAGGGGTGTCCAATACATTTTTCATCACAGATGTGTGTTAATAAATAGCTGCCAGGTCTGGTTGAGGTTGAACAACCGTGCCTCTCTGTAACCACTTTGCTTTCTAATACTAAAGCCAAAACACGTTCTCTACAAACAAGGCAGGAGCTCACACGGAACAAGGGAACCAATCACCATGCAGCAAATCTGTGGCAACATCATCAACATCTCAGAGTGTACGTTTACCTACACTTGTTGAATATTTGTTGATAAACTGAACAAGTTTAATAAGGCTAAGTTTACAAAAGATACAACATGTAAAATGATTCAGCACATTCACAAAAGCACACATCTAACCAGTCCATAACAGCACCTAGCTAGCTACACACACAGAATGATAGAACAGCAATTCTACTAGGCTATAATCTGAGTTCACACACACACACACACACACACAATGACATCTTAAAGAGATGGGGGTCTGATAGCTCAAAGGGGATGTAGGACCAACTCATGCAGCCTAACCTAACCTCCGCTGCAGTGTGCTAGTCAGAGGAAATCTAGGGGCAGGGGATCTGACATGGAGAAGATAAGAGGCTAACAGGCCTTAAACAAGCCCCTCGTCTGTCGTTCATCAAGCCCATATGTTTAGAAGGGGAGTTTGAGTGGAGGGGGCAGTGGGGAATATAGAGGTTAGTCTGTCTTCTTCTTCTACAACTGTTGTGTTTCCTCAACAGGAGTGTTTCTATCCCCATCTTGGGTACACACACACACAGGCTGGGCAGATTGACAGCTCTGCTCAGTTGCGTGCGAGGGGACCCGAGCTGGCGCTGTGTGGTCTGTGTGTATGTGAGAGAGTGTGTGGAGGGATCTGTGCTGCGGAGCAGAGCGGAGGGGTCTGGGCAGCGTGTGTGTGTGTGTGTGTTTCTGTGTGTGTGTGTGGTCCGGGTGTGTGGTCTCTGGCTCGGGCCTGAGGAGAGCCTGCTGACGGCTGGGATGAGAAAAGAGCGCTGTGTTTACTTTACTCTGGGGGCCATGCATGGACACGGGAACACTGCCCAGACCCCTCCGCTCTGTAACACACACACACAGACAGAGCAAGGAGGCGCTTGCACAAGCCACATGTCACAAGCTAGTGGAACAACCCTGTCAGTGACAATTAAGGCATAGACGTTACATTTTGAATAAACCTTTTATGTAGGACTACGTCTATTATATTGACCAAGCTCTTAGATATATGACAGGAGCAGAAACAAAACTAAGCTGTATCAAAAGGAACTCCAGAATTAGAGAAAGGAATGCCTATTCAGGTTTCCCTAGGTTATTGTTTATTGCCATGAGTCATACTGTAACTGAAAAAAGGGGGAAAAACAGGTAAGCTAAGCAACAGTATTTGCATGACTGCACTGCAGACTGTTTTACAGCAGTGTGTTTGTTTATTAGTTCTACAAAAATCCTCTAGGTGGCACTAAAGGACCCTCTTTTGACAGCCTACAATGAATCACCTCAAAACCAAAGGTAGGCTAGAGACATTTACATTTTACATTTTAGTCATTTAGCAGACTCTCTTATCCAGAGCGACTTACAGTTAGTGAGTGCATACATTTTCATACTGGCCCCCCGTGGGAATCGAACCCACAACCCTGGCATTGCAAACGCCATGCTCTACCAACTGAGCTACACGGGACACTGCACACAGTACAGTAATAACAGTTAAAGTCATATAAAAGGCAGTTAAGGCCCGCTTTCTCCTGTTCTCTCTGCCTGTTTCTTCTTACCATTCTTGTTGTTTATCCTGTGTTTATACAACGGGTGGTTCTAATCCTGGACGCTGATTCGTTAAAACCACATTCCAACCGGTGTCTATTCCACAAGGTACCACTGGCTAAAGCTATGACGTTGAAATGCCTATTGACTCGGTTCCATTTCACTGCCCAGCCAGACAATTTATAAACTTGATCTACACTGTAAAAAGCATTTAGAAATTATCTCCCATTTCTTTTAGACTAGCAATTGGTTTTCAATAGTGGAGATTTGTATAAACCTTGCAGTCTGTCTCTCTGACATTTGCAACATTGTTTCAGTATTGAAATTCGATCAACAGCTGTCCCATAGTAATGAATGTCAGGAGTCGGGATGAGACACACAGGCAGGCAGATTTTCTCAGCCAGTCGAAATCATGAATCAGCATCATTTGTATGGTATGTAAAAAGAAATGTCAATAGATATACAAAGACATTTCAATAGAAAACAGGTGAAACGAAACAAAGCGCAGCTAGTTTGCAGTCTTTCCAGCTTCAGTTTGAATTGACTGTGTTAGCTGTGTTGGTGTTGTGTTAGCTGTGTTGTTGGCTAGCTCCTCTGAACAACAGTGTCCTGACGAGAGAGCACATTTTCTATGCCAGGTGAACTCGCGCATCATTAGCTCATTGTTATGGATGTGCCCAAATAAATGTCACTAGAAAACAGCTTAATAATAACAAATACAAATTCAGCTACTTTGCTGTTATTCGGGCTGCACGGTTTGACATGACTGTAAGTTAGCCATAGTTGGCTAGCTAGCAAGCAAGGGATAAGAACGTTGCCAGCCAGTATGGCAATGGAACATTTAGAACGAACGACTGGGTCCGGTCCATAGATACAAAACAAAACGACTTAACGACTGGGTCGCGTCTCTGGTAAATGAACCGATAGAACGAATGAGCCGGCTTGGGTAGCAACCTTAGATTTGTGCCGGGACTATATCTTGTGGAAGGATGAAATAGTATGAATAAATTCATCAAAATAAAGTTAACGAAAATATGTTAATTATTATTTGAATATGTTGGTAAAACAACCGTAATGTGGTCAATGAGTAGGACGATGTTTGATAATGAAGTGATAATCAACACCCGTGCCAATATCCTCCAAACACTAGCTTCTCGAGCATTATAATAATATAATAATAATATGCCATTTAGCAGACGCTTTTATCCAAAGCGACTTACAGTCATGCGTGCATACATTTTTGTGTATGGGTGGTCCCGGGGATCGAACCCACTACCTTGGCGTTACAAGCGCCGTGCTCTACCAGTTGAGCTACAGAGGACCACATTATCACTTAATTATCAAACATCTTCCTACTCATTGGCCACCTTACGGATGCTGAAGCATTCTCTCTCTATACATTTACATTTAAGTCATTTAGCAGACGCTCTAATCCACATAGAAAGATTTTTCACCTAGTCGGCTCAGGGATTCAAACCAGCATCCTTTCAGTTACTGGCCCAATACTCTTAACCGCTAGGCTACCTGCTGCCCTAGGCAACATCTCCCAGTCTACGTCTTGCTCCCTCAGTGCTTATGTTCTAATTGGGCTAAAAAGGCAGGTTTGTTTTACTTGGAGAGGGACTTATAAACAGAGTGACTGCCCCTCCTCTATTTGGTAGCTCTGTCACACTAGAGCCTACTAGGTCGTGATAAGCAACAGAAACAGAGCTAACAAGCCCAGGGAGAAAGGAGCTCTCTGGTTAGGGAAGAGTGCATGTAGCCCAAGTTGCGTGGCACCATATTCCTAATATAGTGCACTACTATTGACCAGAGCCCTATGGTAGTGCACTAGCCTATAGGGAGTAGGGTGCAATTTGTGACACAGCCAGCCGTAGAATGGGCTGAATATGAGGAATGGCTTTTTTCATAGGAAGTATTTATACTGTATATTTATACTGTATATTTAAGAACATATGAAAACCATATAGGCCTATGCCCTAGGACATTTGCACACTTCAAATAATATACCCCACACACGATGCCAGGACATTGTTCTGTTTTAGAAAGAGGCATATGGAAGCTAAGGAGAGCAAATAAGAGTATTGTGATAGATATGTACATTTGAATATATATTTAACACAGCCTAGGATGCGTGCCCTAACAAACCCACCCACAAGCCAGCATTTAAGCACACACAGCACGTGTTGATCATCAGTCTGTCATATTGGCCCCCCTCTGAGAGCTTGTCTGGGTTTTAGGGGTATGGCTGAT
This sequence comes from Coregonus clupeaformis, assembly GCF_020615455.1. NCBI lineage: Eukaryota > Metazoa > Chordata > Actinopteri > Salmoniformes > Salmonidae > Coregonus > Coregonus clupeaformis. Next base: position 31,805,893 of record NC_059211.1, read on the forward strand.
TTTCCCCTGCTGTTTAGGTTAATGAACTGGATAGGAGGAAGGGTTCTGGGGAGAGCAAGGGGCCGAGAAGGGGGTAGCAGCGGCTTGACAGGGGGGTGACTTCACTTACTGCTCCCAAACGTAGGCCTTAAGTGGTTTATTTAAGTCATTTATTCCTAAACTTTCTTACTACTTCCAACATGAGTCCCTTCCATCCCTCCCTACTGCTACAGAAGGACTGAGTCACTGTGAGAAGGACCTGGGGGGTAGAGGGGGGTTACAGAGGGTGGAGGGGGTGGTCAGAGAGGTGTCCCCTTGGCTGTCAGGGGGATATCCCTACTGGAGACAGCAATGGGCTGAGTTTACAAACTGAGCTTGTACACACAACAGGCCTGCCTATTCTGAATTTGACATATAGTGTGTAGTGTAGTGGTCCACTTCGCTCTGGTCTGAGCTCTATGTACTATACTGTTTCTCGTATCCCCATATAGGAGTGATTGACAGGTGATAGGGGGTTAGGTGTGTGTTCTGTGTGATGGTCTGGGCTAGGGGCACAACGGGACCCTTTCAGACATCTCCGTCTGCCCCCCACACCGCCATGCCTGCCTCTCCGTCTGCCCCCCACACCGCCATGCCTGCCTCCCCATCAGCGCTGCTACCACTAAGCCTCCCCAGTACCCCATGCTAACACTCTCCTCAGCCCCCCAACATTACACAAACACCAGATTCCATCAAAGATCCCCTCAGTCTGAATGCACAGAGCTGGCCAAACATCATGGCCCTGGTATAACTGGCTCTGATCTCTGATCGGACAGGCCAGCGATTTAAGAAACCATTCCTCACTCAAAACTCACACCAGAACTACAGATTGCTTTGAACTGGCCCTCAGTGGCAGACTGGCAGGGGAGAGAGAGAACACTGCCAAGTATTTCACAGACAGCACCAGTTAGGCTACACTCTCTCTGATGTGTGCATTAAAGGAAAAGTAATGGGATCAAATAAGGTTCAGAAGACTGACAACAAGGCTAATACATAGGCTAGTTTTATTTTGAATCAAACATTACATTTGATGAGGCACGAATCCATTACAAATAGACAAATTCAAATCAGCACTATTGTGTAAAACAAACAACCAAATAATCTGACTCGTAATATGTTGTCATTGCAGTGCCATTTATGTTTTTGGGCAGACAGACATTTCTTGTTGTCGAATCTGTTGCCAGTCAAGCCTTCCACAATGAGTCAGCACTTCTCAGCCAAACCCAACACAGGACAGTAAGAGGTTCCAGGAGAGGACTAGACCAGAGCAATCAGGGATCTGGCGTCTGGGTTTGGCTCTCTCCATCCCCTCGGTCTCCTCTCCGGTTTGTTATCCTTTGGCTGGCTCTCTGTCTGTTTGTTGGTCTGAAATTATATTTTTAAGATCTAACTTAAGCATAGGCACCAATTTCTCCTCTCAGAATCCTGGATAAATAAACAGAACAGTGAAATGTGGGCGTATGAATGCAGGCTGATGTTTGTAGAGGATTTAAGATGTGGAGACAGAAAGCTACAGAATGAGATGCCACGGGGAGACAGGGTTTAAACCTTGGTAATGCCTTGTCACAAGTACAGTAACTTTGTTTACATACAAAAACATGGATCATCATGATGAGCGTGAGAACTGGGAACTAGTGCTAATTCTCATTTTTTTCTCACAGAAAACCACAGACTAGACCTATTAAACTGTACAATACCAAAACAGCTCCTTTAGCATAAATTGCAAACAAACAGTGAATTGAGTGGTTCCTTCTGCTAATGTATTATGTTATTACAGGGTTGTTACAGGGTTGTACCATGGCATTGTTGAATAGTGTTTCTTATTGGCTTGAACGGCATTCTAGAGCGTGCATTATTTCACTATAATGCACAGTATATCGGCTATAGTCAACGGCTATAGTTAATTCTTACATGTTTTGTTTGAGCTGCTTTTGAAAGCAAAAGTCGAATTGAAAACATTATTGGTATTGTTGAATTAGATTTTTATAATAGCAAGCTAGGACTGATGGTTTGGTTAGCTAAACTAGCAAGTATGTTTGTTTAGTTACCATGACAACTACTGTAGCTATAGTAAACTTGCTAGCTACTTCAGTGGATGTTGAACACCTTTCTACTGGCAAATGAACACATTCTAGTGGCAAATGTGTTAAATTATAGCCATGGTATAAAAGGGATAATCAACTCGGGGCTCTATGCGTTCTCTGGAAAATTATGCAACTCCGTGATAGGTGAGTTCCACTCCGCTAGCGCATCGTGGAATACACCTTTCAAGTCGTTCATTCATTTCCATAGAATGCATAGCCCTCATTGATGATCCCTTACTTATTACTGTGTTATTACTGTATTATTACTGTGTTATTACAGGGTTATTACTGTTTTATCACCCCTCCCTCCCCAGCTCCCCAGCTCCCCTCTCCCAGATTCCAGTGTGGTCTGTCCTGGACTACCCTGTGGTCTGACTGGGTCAGGGAACTGACCCAAGGACTGTGAAAACCAATGGCCCACAAACAAGCCTGTCAGCAGGGGGAACTGGGAGAGGAGAAAGAGGGGCTACCAGCCAGGTGGGGGAGAGGGGTGAGAAAAGGAATGACAGAGGTGAGACAGAAGTGCCACTCTCCAAAAACAGAACCCTTCACTCACACTCACCGTAACTATTCAAGGAGCCTGTCTATGAGAGGGGCCGGCCAACAGGTGGGGGAGAGTGGAGAGAGAGGAGGGACGACAGTGGTGAGAGAGAAGTGCCACTCCAAAAACATTGCCCCGCATCAACCCTCCCACCCCTGCTGTAACCGCTCTGCTTCAACCAACCCTGGCTTAACCCTAAAGCAGCAACCACTGCTGAGAAAGTGCCACAAAAATATAACCCACTGTCGAGCATTCCACCAAAACAAACAAGCAGGGGCCGGCCAGCCCACCCAACATTTCCAATTATCGCCCCGTGAGGGGGCAGGAAATGGCCCTGTGTCCTCCCCAGGGAGGAGGGTGGTAGTCAAGGGTGAGGGGTGAGGTACGGGGGTCCTAAAGGCTTCAACCACAGAGAGACAGAGACAGCTTTGCTCTGATTTCCTGTGACATGCTATGTGTCAATCCCAGAATGATTCACACACACACAGTGTGAAAAGTTGTAGAAAATGTTCAGTAAGAAAGGTTTTATATTTTGGGGGAATTTCAAAAAATCGTTCAAAATAATACAGTAATTGATAGGCCTGCACACCCACCCACACAACATGCACACAAAACGCAAGAATTCAGATCCTTTAATAAAGCAGCGTGGGGAAACACAGGACTACCATACCTATATTACTGTTAGTCTTCATTTTCCAGTTGTTGTTAAACATACTGTATTCCTAGGTGTGATAACAGGACATGGCTTGTGATACCTTAAGCTGTAGAGCAGCAAGGGAAAGAGCTGCCTGTGCAGTCTCACTCTCTCTCCCAAATGCTCCAGCTGAAACAGCACACAGTGTGCAGTACGCGAGGACACACACACACACACACACACACACACACAGCAACAAGGGTCTGTGCTCTGACCTTTCATTTCTGAGGGTAACACAGCAGGGGTAATGTGCCTCTACCAATAAGAAGACCCCCTCAACACTGATCCAACATTAAAAATTAGGGGCTCTGATACATTAAGGCAGCTGCTTGCCTATCCGCCACACTTAGTCCTACATCATTTTGATGATATCTAAGCTTAAAATCTTACAAAAAAAAAAGCTTACAAGTAGCTTACATAAATGTAGGCTATTGCAAAGTCACATTTAGATCAGAAGTCTGATGAAGCAGTTAAAATTGGATCCAAGGAGACTAAAGATAGCCTAGCGCTAACATAACAATGATCTGTATACTACAGTTCCAAAACACTGACCTTCTAGCTACCAATTATGGATGATTGAGAACACAACAATATGCTACTGTATCAGTGCAGCAGGATCATCTACCAAATGTCAATCACAAAAATCATGACAATCAGGGTTGGCGACTGTGCAGAGGCCGGGACAGTGCCTCAGGGCAGGCGAATCACGTCAGGCTCTATCTGATGGGGCGTAATCATGCAGTAACTGGCCATAATGAAAGACAAACAGCCCTACAGTGTGGGCTCAGCCTAACTACGCTCTGTTGCAAGCAAACATTTTCATAATGTTAATTTCACATTCTCAACATTCTTCTATTGTTGTCACTGCCATGAATGGTAAATCATACAAGTAAGGTTGGAGGCTTGGGGAACACACACACACACACACACAGGCACGTGCACACACACACACACAGTAACACTTCAGCTACACTACAAGCGTTGCCATCAATGTGACGTTCTATCTGTTACACAGAAACTCACCGAAATCAACTTTATTTCTCATTATTTCAATTCACAAGAACAGGCGTCAGCCATCGAGAATTGAACCTTGGCGTGACGCAACACAAGCAGTATAGCAGCTGTCATTGATTTCAAAAGAAGCATTCCCTCAATGGCTGATGGCAATGTCGGGCTCTTGATGGCTGCAGTGTAGCAGGGCTGTTAAACTGAGAAAGGGGGCATTAGCAGTTTACTAAGGATACAGCAGTGATCGGTATTGAGGCCAGTCAGGGTACCCATCAATAAAACAAAACAACAAGGGTAAATGGCTATTGGTTTGACAAGCCACTGTTTCCATTCTAATCTGCAGAGGCAAATTTGCACTTATAGCCCAAACAGTGTATTTCATGAGATTAGCATTACATAGGCCTTTGCCTAAACATCAGCCTGTTACCATGGTTACCCCATGGTAATTCAGACTGAAGAAGTCGCCCTAAAAAATAGTCTCTACAAGCCAGAATGTTGAATACAATTATATGTACACTTACTTTACCTGTTTGTGCTGTTGGTCCTTTTGACGGTAGGAAGTGGAGATAAAATATCCACAGGAAAGTATTGCTTACCTGAGTCTTTGCAGCGCCGGTAGGTTCTTGCAATTCTATACACTCTCGGATTCAAAAAGAGGGTAGCTACATAGACCTAGGCTACAGTAGTACCCCTGTAAGCCAAGGAATGCTGTAAGCAAGACCACTGAGTTTTTAATTCTCTTTTTGGCAAGACCCTCCCAGGTAGGCAGGTAGATGGGTCAATGACCCCTTGAATGCGAAACCTGGTGCGTATTCATTACGCCGACTTTGTCGCAAAATGTTTCGAGAAGCAGACGAAACAGGGAGGGTCATACTTCAATTTGTCGAATAGAAATGATGGTTTTACTTGTAAAACGACTAATGATTACATCCCTGTGAGTATGTCAACAGTCAAAGGTGAGCAAGGTTTTCTTTCTTTTTTTGACAGGTCAGCTGACACAGAGCTAGTAGTTAGCTAGGGCAACTAACGTTAATAGCTAAACATTTCTCAAGTTCGTTCGCTGCCAGCCAAAATAAATACCTAGACTCTTAACAACCATCAGACAAACATACATAGTAACATGAGACCGTCTTGCGATTTGAAGACTACATTCGAAGCTGGACACTGTTAGCTAGCTAACTATCGAGTTGTCTAGCTAACATTAGCTGGAACTGGAAACACTCTTCTAAACTGTCTGCGAAGTGAGACGAACTAAGACCATGACTCGAATGGTAAAATAAATATTTAAGTTTATGTCAAATAAATAGATAACATAGGGTAACTTACAATTCAGAGCAGTTGAAAGAAAAACTCCAGCTAACCTTTTCCGAAATCAACTTCCAGGTTGCCACTTCCTGCAACGACCAGTCGGTGATGATGTCATCACGCACTCTACTTTGCAGAGCATCAGCTCACAATAGCTGAGTTGAGTGAGTAAAATGTTGTATGGTGTTAATATTTCCTCAAAACACTATAGGTAAAATGCATTTGTACTACTGTATATATATCTGATTATAAAAGAACATGAAAATAATATAAACATGTTTGTTTGTGGACTGTCAACCTCTCCTTCTTGCCACTAACAGCAGTGCTGGCCTGGGCCCAGTTCACACACACAGCCTACTTTATTTGACCAAATAATTATATAACTAGGAATATCTTTGAACCATTCCGTATTCATCTCTCCCATGTTTTATTTTGATCATACTGTAGGCATAGGAATTGCCCTTGATCATGACTCTCATTTCCATTACATTACACATAAGAGTCATTGGACAAAGGTGTCTTCTGTAAGGGGGGTTTTGTTAAGAGCCGCGACGCTCGGTCTGAACATTAAAACGCATCGCTTGCGGTACGGTTTTGGAAGCATAAGGACCTTATCTTCCATATTGGTTAGAAATAATTTTCCAAAAAAAAAGGTGAAATTGATACACACTTTCTTTATAGTGTTAGTGTTCCCACCCGGCCATATTTCCATGTTACAGCGCTTGTTTACTGAAAACAGACGGACAACAGAGTGGACTACCTTTGCTAATTAGCTATCTGCGGAAGACAGACGTCACAAATATATGTTGTCACTGAAAAATACAGTCTGCTGCAACTGTGTTACAACTGGTTAAAACAGTAAGTGTGTATTTTGCATTGATGTGATATGAAAGTAGAGGGATTTATCTTTCTAAAACCATACCGCAATTAAGAATCATTGACGTTTAGATGGAGTATTTGGCTGTTTTGGCTTCCAGATCCAATTCACCCTTCAAACAGAACATGTAAGGTCCTTGGACTCAGGAGTAACGTTAGGCTCCTTTAGTCCAATATTGGGCTAGCATAGACATAGGGCTTGTTCGACATCGCAGCCGAGAGTGCATGCAACTGCCGACTGACTGATCTACAAATCACCTTGCATCATAAATAACGACTCAAGGATTGCAATATTTACCTGGAGTTAACCCTGCAGATAGCTCTACTGGGTGATCTGAAAAGTCATAGTCAATCGATCAATAATATAATAGTACTTTTAGCAAAAATGTTTATTTTCAATTTACAATCTGTAGAAACAATGATAATAGAAGGGTTCAGAACTGTTGTGAAACATCACAGTACAGTTGAAAAATATATGGCAAATAGAAATCCAATATGGATGGTGTTAAGAGATAGATGGGAGGTGTTGAATGGAGCTGAAGGATGGGACTAATAACAACTAACAACAAACAATAACAAGATAACTAATAATGTAAGCATACTGTGTCCATAAAAAGTATATAGGTTGTAGGTTGGGAGCTTTTGTGAAAGAGCACAGTTAGAAAGATATGGCATATAGAAGCAAACCGGATGGACATCATGAAAATGATCGGAGAGGTTGAGTGTAGAGGAAGTTCAGGAGTAACAAACAAAATATAATTATTGTAAAATTGACTGTGTCCATAAAATGTATGTAGTATGTATAAGCTGGAAGTAGAGGCCTAAGCATTGTTGTTTACTAGTTTACTCCAATTAGGGAAGGGGTGGTGGGGTTGGAAAGTAATAAAGGGAAATATATTTAAAAAATGTGTTTATATATATATATATATATATAATGTGTATATATATGTATCTATATGTATGTATGTGTATATGTGTAATATATATATATATATATATATATATATATATATATATATATATATATATATATATATATTTGCGCTGGGAAAAAAATATGGGGGATTGGAAGTGATGCAGACAATTACATTGATGGAAGTTACAATCTTTCTGAAATATTAAAGCTGATCTACCCTAAAAAAAAATAATAATAATAATAATAATAACGACTCATTATTACTTGTAGATCAGTCAGTCACAATTTACCCATGATACATCACGGTTTTAATGCTCTCAAACACTGCCATAATGTTGGTTTACAGAGCAATTTGTATTATACATTTTTCACAATTATTGATTGTTTCTTTGAGAATAATAGCCCTATCATCTTGATTGAAGTGTGAAAGACTGACAGTAAAATATGCTTTACTGCTAGTGATATTGCCCTATTAATGTTCTGTGCCTGCCAAGCACACCGCAAAAGTGTGCCTATGTCTTCCTCCTTCTCAAGACATTGTTTCTTATTAAGTAATTCTTGACTTGCTGGCTCTCAAAACAAAGAGCCCAAGCCAAACCTTGGGATGGCAACCGTTTCTTTTCCTTGTAGGAAGTGAGGTTCGTGATATAAAACTCAAACATCTCATTGTGCTGGGCGGTTCACACAGACCTGCCCAGTAACCCACTGCACAGAAAACATCCTACCATTATGCAACACTTCCAGGGAGCCGTCCGGCTGAGATTGACACATGTCTGGACTGGGGTGGTTGGTTTTCTGATGGAGAAAAAATAACTCACCCACTTACAGTATATAGAGACAACTATTGATTGTCTGTGTTTGCTATACATATGTACAGTGGGGAGAACAAGTATTTGATACACTGCAGATTTTGCAGGTTTTCCTACTTACAAAGCATGTAGAGGTCTATAATTTTTATCATAGGTACACTTCAACTGTGAGAGACGGAATCTAAAACAAAAATCCAGAAAATCACATTGTATGATTTTTAAGTAATTAATTTGCATTTTATTGCATGACATAAGTATTTGATCACCTACCAACCAGTAAGAATTCCGGCTCTCACAGACCTGTTCGTTTTTCTTTAAGAAGCCCTCCTGTTCTCCAGTCATTACCTGTATTAACTGCACCTGTTTGAACTCGTTACCTGTATAAAAGACACCTGTCCACACACTCAATGAAACAGACTCCAACCTCTCCACAATGGCCAAGACCAGAGAGCTGTGTAAGGACATCAGGGATAAAATTGTAGACCTGCACAAGGCTGGGATGGGCTACAGGACAATAGGCAAGCAGCTTGGTGAGAAGGCAACAACTGTTGGCGCAATTATTAGAAAATGGAAGAAGTTCAAGATGACGGTCAATCACCCTCGGTCTGGGGCTCCATGCAAGATCTCACCTCGTGGGGCATCAGTGATCATGAGGAAGGTGAGGGATCAGCCCAGAACTACACGGCAGGACCTGGTCAATGACCTGAAGAGAGCTGGGACCACAGTCTCAAAGAAAACCATTAGTAACACACTACGCCGTCATGGATTAAAATCCTGCAGCGCACGCAAGGTCCCCCTGCTCAAGCCAGCGCATGTCCAGGCCCTTCTGAAGTTTGCCAATGACCATCTGGATGATCCAGAGGAGGAATGGGAGAAGGTCATGTGGTCTGATGAGACAAAAATTGAGCTTTTTGGTCTAAACTCCACTCGCCGTGTTTGGAGGAAGAAGAAGGATGAGTACAACCCCAAGAACACCATCCCAACCGTGAAGCATGGAGGTGGAAACATCATTCTTTGGGGATGCTTTTCTGCAAAGGGGACAGGACGACTGCACGGTATTGAGGGGAGGATGGATGGGGCCATGTATTGCGAGATCTTGGCCAACATCCTCCTTCCCTCAGTAAGAGCATTGAAGATGGGTCGTGGCTGGGTCTTCCAGCATGACAACGACCCGAAACACACAGCCAGGGCAACTAAGGAGTGGCTCCGTAAGAAGCATCTCAAGGTCCTGGAGTGGCCTAGCCAGTCTCCAGACCTGAATCCAATAGAGAATCTATGGAGGGAGCTGAAAGTCCATATTGCCCAGCGACAGCCCCGAAACATGAAGGATCTGGAGAAGGTCTGTATGGAGGAGTGGGCCAAAATCCCTGCTGCAGTGTGTGCAAACCTGGTCAAGACCTACAGGAAACGTATGATCTCTGTAATTGCAAACCAAGGTTTCTGTACCAAATATTAAGTTCTGCTTTTCTGATGTATCAAATACTTATGTCATGCAATAAAATGCAAATTCATTACTTAAAAACCATACAATGTGATTTTCTGGATTTTGGTTTTAGATTCCGTCTCTCGCAGTTGAAGTGTACCTATGATAAAAATTACAGACCTCTACATGCTTTGTAAGTAGGAAAACCTGCAAAATCGGCAGTGTATCAAATACTTGTTTTCCCCACTGTATGGGCTTAGTAAAGCAACATAAGAACATTTTAAATTAGAAATACATGTTTAAGAACTAGACAAAAATGTAAAGTAAATGTACATGTACAGTGCCTTCGGAAAGTATTCAGACCCCTTGAATTTTTCCACATTTTGTTACGTTACAGCCTTATTCTAAAATGGATTAAATATATTATTTTTCTCAGCAATCTACAGGCAATACCCCATAATGACAAAGCAAAAACAGGTTTTTTATTAAAAATAAAAAACTGAAATACCTTATTTAAATAAGTATTCAGACCCTTTGCTATGAGACTCGAAAGTGAGCTCAGATGCATCCTGTTTTCATTGATCATCCTTGAGATGTTTCTACAACTTGATTGGAGTCCACCTGTGGTAAATTCTATTGATTGGACATGATTTGGAAAGGCACACACCTGTCTATATAAGGTCCCACAGTTGATGGTGCATGTCAGAGCAAAAACCAAGCCATGAGGTCGAAGGAATTGTCCGTAGAGCTCCGAGACAGGATTGTGTCGAGGCACAGATCTGGGGAAGGGTACCAAAAAATCTCTGCAGCATTGAAGATCCCCATGGATGAGGTTTGGAACCACCAAGACTCTTCCTAGAGCTGGCCGCCCGGCAAATTAAGCAATCGGGGGAGAAGGGCCTTGGTCAGGGAGGTGACCAAGAACCCAATGGTCACTCTGACAGAGCTCTAGAGTTCCTCTGTGGAGATGGGAGAACCTTCCAGAAGGACAATCATCTCTGCAGCACTCCACCAATCAGGCCTTTATGGTAGAGTGGCTAGACGGAAGCCACTCCTCAGTAAAAGGCACATGACAGCCCGCTTGGAGTTTGTCAAAAGGCACCTAAAGACCCTCAGACCATGAGAAACAAGATTCTCTGGTCTGATGAAACCAAGATTGAGCTCTTTGGCCTGAATGCCAAGTGTCACGTCTGGAGGAAACCTGGCACCATCCCTACGGTGAAGCATGGTAGTGGCAGCATCATGCTGTCAATATGTTTTTCAGCGGCAGGGACTGGGAGACTAGTCAGGATCGAGGCATAGATGAACGGCGAAAGTACAGAAAGATCCTTGATGAAAACCTGCTCCAGAGCGCTCAGGACCTCAGACTGGGGCGAAGGTTCACCTTCCAACAGGACAACGACCCTAAGCACACAGCCAAGACAACACAGGAGTGGCTTCGGGACAAGTCTCTGAATGTCCTTGAGTGGCCCAGCCCGAACCCGGACTTGAACCCGATCAAACATCTCTGGAGAGACCTGAAAATAGCTGTTCAGCAACGCTCCCCATCCAACCTGACAGAGCTTTAGAGGATCTGCAGAGAAGAATGTGAGAAACTCCCCAAATACAGGTGTGCCAAGCTTGTAGCGTCATACCCAAGAAGACTCAGTGCTGTAATCGCTGCAAAGGTGCTTGAAAAAAGTACTGAGTAAAGGGTCTGAATACTTATGTAAATGTAATATTTTCGTTTTTATTTGTAATAAATTAGCAAAAACTCGAAAAACCTGTTTTTCCTTTGTCATTATGGGGTATTGTGTGTAGGAAAATTGGCTGTCTTGTTTTCCCCCCGCTTTATTTACCCTGGAGTTTGCACTTTTGGGACTATTCCATTTGCTCCATTGTACCAGGTAACCCAAATCAAGCGCAGTTACTGTTTTAGAATCTTCCACATGGTTCTCTTGGCTCACTTGTGTAGTAGTAGCTAAATGTTCCATGCAGAATATTTCTGTTTTGTAGAATGTTGAATGTTTCTGTAGTAGAACAGTTCTCAGGGTCGTGTCTGGGGTCTGTGAAAACAGGAGCTGGCTGGTGCGTCTACTCTAAGTGGTTATGAAACCCAATGGCGTGTAATGGACAGCTGGAACTTGGTGTCGGATATCTCCCAGAAACCTTGGTCGCCGGGCCGCCACGTCTCGAGTGCGAATCCCTCAGAACTCTAAACAGTGAAAAAAACCGAGAAAACCCCCCCATTATGACTCACTCTGGTCAAAGCACCAAAACCCTCATCAAGTTCTGGAAAGAGCACCAGTCCAGTCCAAGCCGGTATGCGAGATATGACACCGTTATTCTCACTTCTTGGCAAAGGGCTGCAGTAGCCTACCCCTGGGGGCTGAGAAGGCCCAAATCCTACAGAGTCATTACCCTAAGTTAGCCCTTGCAGAGCCAGTCAGAGCCTAAGCATCCACTCACACTCACTGCAATGTGCTGGACCTGGGCCACAGCAACAGAGAGGTGGGGTAGTCGCCAAGCCAACCACCAACCGCCCAAATCACAGTTTGATCCCTCCATTATCACATTAACCCTGGCTAATTGGAAAATACGGGTTCCCCAGAGGGAGAGGGGGGGCTGGGTGGCCAGGTCTTATCAGACATAGAAACACTCTCTGCTGTGCCTTGGACAATTTGGTGAGATAAATATGTTTGTATCAGCTCTCAGAGCTCCAGTGTGCCTGGGTGGTCGCTCCCTGACTCCCTGTCACAGCTCTAATGACGCTGCCTGTGCCTTTCCCAGAACAAGTGGAAATGCCGCAGTGATGCACCGTGAAAAGAGAGAGCGAGAGGAGGAGGAGGAGGAGGAGGAGGAAAGGAGCTCAGACTCTCAGCTGGCATTTATAGCATACCCAGAATGTTCTCTTTGATGTTTGGAGTATCGTTGACACTTCAGAGAGTCGCTAGTTGCTGACAGACCTGGGTCAAATACTAATGTCACATACTTTCAAATACTTGCACTGTGCTTGATTTGGTTTACCCGGTACAATGGAGCCAATGGAATAGTCCCAAAAGTGCACATTTCAGTGTAAAATAAGTTCAGGTGTGCTCTAGAGAGAGCCAGTGAAGTCATCCTGACCCCCAGCTCCACTAGGACTAGAGACCCTCCACCCCTCCATTCATCCTTCCCTCCCTCTGTCCCATGGCACACACTGTGTTGGCACCGTAGCTCACCCCCAAAACACTCTATTGTTCATTGTTTGTCTTTCATATTTTTTTTCCCATGGGCCCCTGGCCAGCGAGAGGAAGAGCTCACTGTAAATATTACCCCCCCTCAGCCTCACCCCCTCGACCCCTCCCCCGCATCTCCTGGCTTGCCCTGTCCCCTGCCTCTCTCTCAAGAGGGAACAGACGACCAGTGGGTGAGCACTTCCTTCCTGGTAAAAGGGGGATGAGGAGGGGGGAGGGGGGTTCTCACTGTAGTTCAGATCCAATGGCCCACATCAAACGAGAGGGAATCGATCAATGTCAGAGAGAGCACTGCTATGATACAGTGCCGTTGTGTTGTCATTACCATTACCCTACTCTGGATCTGGGCTGTGAGGATGGATTGTTGGCACCATATAGATGGAACAACATGTAGACATCAATTAAATGCGTTGAAATTATGTAATCAACCATGCTAAGACAAGGCTAATGAATTCATGAAGGAACACGGTAATTTAGTACAAAGGACAGGGAATGGTTTTGGCGAAATGCTGTGGAGTCGGGGACTGTGCCCTATAACAGAGTATTATGAAGTTCATATTGTTCTTGTTTTACCATCCAAGGTAAATCTCTCAAGTCTGTTTTAGAGCCCATATAGGATGATGTGCTTGTAATGTTGCTGTGCCTGTAATTATGTAATCTGTTCTTAATTAACTTACTCTGTTTAGGTGGAGGACAGAGCAGGAGGTGAAGAAGTGGAAGGAGAGATGTAGGAAGAAAGATGGAGAGAGAAGATGGAAAGGAAAATGTTGTATGATGTTGCACCTATGTAATACGTGTTCTGACTCACACACACTGAAACTATAACTCACACGTTATCCATTTAGTAATCACTGGATCTGCTAGCATAATAACATGGGATCATACCAATTCAGATGGCTATTGTTTGATACATAGAGGGAGGTAAAGAGGGCATGTTCACAGTGATGTACAGGATTTTACCACCCAGGTTACCATTCCAGACAGCTTCCCCCCTGCCCTCCCAAAACACTCTCCCCGTAACCTACACAACCTAGACAATAGGCTACAGTGACTCCCCGGACGAGGGGGATCATACTGTATGGACGTCTATGGTCTGAATCTGCTGGGAAAAGCTGTCTCTCCATAGCTTGGTCAATACAATATGTACATGATAGGAGAGAGAGGAAGGCAGACTTATGAACCCGTGTTCCCATAACAGCCAGTCAATACATGATAGCAGAAATGAACCTTTCCCTAGGGACCAACGTTTCCCAACATGGCCGTCTGCCTGCTGCAATACAGGTCAGGTCCTTCAGCCAGTAGCCCTCTAATGGATAGTGACAGCTCAGAGTGTGTGAACTGCTGTTTGTTGTTTGTCAACAGGCTGAGCTTATTACATTGTTGATGTTTGTTTACTGGATGGGCCGATGCCAGGATGAAAACCGGACCTGGACTGCAATCAGGGAGACAGCAGGACGCAGCTGGGCCTTGAGTGAGGTCACTGGACTGACTGAGGTAACGTGGTGCTGAGACACTATAGTGGGGGTGGAAGAGGACACATTATGGGGTCAAAGGTAATCAGACATGATTCACACTATTGTCATTACTATCTGTGTCCATTACCGTGTAAATCCTCACTCCCACCCTACACAATAACTGTGACATGAAGTCTAATATCCAGGGTGTTACAACAATGTAGTAATCCAACAATGTCCTTTTAACATGAGCACACAACACTATAAAGACATGAAACCCAAGTGCTTCATACTTTCATGAACTTGAACAGAAAAACTTGAACAGTATAGTGATATGGGGTGTGGAGGAGAGAGTTGATGGGAGCAGAGGAAGGGAGTAAATAAAGGAGGAGAGGAGGAAAGGAAGTGAGAGGAGGAGAGGAGGAGAGGAAGTGAGAGGAGGAGAGGAAGTGAGAGGAGGAGAGGAAGTGAGAGGAGGAGAGGAAGGTAGAGGAGGAGAGGAAGGTAGAGGAGGAGAGGAAGTGAGGAGGAGAGGAAGTGAGAGAGGGAGAGGAAGGGAGAGGAGGAGAGGAATGGAGAGGAGGAGAGGAAGTGAGAGGAGGAGAGGAAGTGAGAGAGGGAGAGGAGGAGAGGAAGGGAGAGGAGGAGAGGAAGGTAGAGGAGGAGAGGAAGGGAGAGGAAGTGAGAGGAGGAGAGGAAGTGAGAGGAGGAGAGGAAGGGAGAGGAGGAGAGGAAGTGAGAGGAGGAGAGGAAGGGAGAGAGGGAGAGGAGGAGAGGAAGGGAGAGGAGGAGAGGAAGGGAGAGGAGGAGAGGAAGGTAGAGGAGGAGAGGAAGGGAGAGAGGGAGAGGAGGAGAGGAAGGGAGAGGAGGAGAGGAAGGGAGAGGAGGAAGTGAGAGGAGGAGAGGGAGAGGAGGAGAGGAAGGGAGAGGAGGAGAGGAAGGGAGAGGAGGAGAGGAAGGTAGAGGAGGAGAGGAAGTGAGAGGAGGAGAGGAGGAGAGGAAGGGAGAGGAGGAGAGGAAGGGAGAGGAGGAGAGGAAGGTAGAGGAGGAGAGGAAGTGAGAGGAGGAGAGGATAACTGGACTGAAGAGACGGTCTTAAATCTAGTGAGTCCACTATTACTGTAACCACACCCTGGCGTTTCCATCCCCTAGATTACACTATAAGGTTTAAAGCTACAGTTTGGGATTTGGTCATTTCCTATAGGGTTTAACCAGACACACGACATCAACCATAATGATGTCAGTGACTGTTAACTGGACTTAAATATACATCGATACATACTGTATTAGGATATACAATATTATGGCTACAGTATGTGGTTTAAATCCTATATCGACGGGATTTAAATTTATATCTCATTCTGTACACTGTTGTTTTGTGGTGTGGTTTTTATATAAGCCCTTGGGCTTCCAACCACACCTGCACACCGTTTTTTATTTACTTGCTTTTATCTGTATTGTTGTTTATCACTTATTTTCTTTGGTGCAAATAAATTAAACCAAAAAATTTTGAACCTATTGTATACATTTACATTTTAGCAGACGCTCTTATCCAGTGACTTACAGTAGTTAGCAGACGCTCTTATCCAGTGACTTACAGTAGTTAGCAGACGCTCTTATCCAGAGTGTCTTACATGCTCTACCAACTGAGCCACACAGGTCCACAGTCTAACATGCAGGAGGAGTTGAAGGCTCCATGGGAAGGAGCAGAGCGGCTGGTCTGGATGCTGTCCTAGGTCCAGGAGAGAAGAATCCGGTAGTGCCACCAACGCGGGCCGCTCCCTAGGACTGTGGGCTCTCGTTTTCTTCATGGCCGACATGAGTAAGACATTTAAGCGGGTTAACCCTCGCAAGGCTGCCGGCCCTGACGGCATCCCTCGTCGCGTCCTCAGAGCATGTGCAGACCAGCTGGCTGGAGTGTTTACGGACATATTCAATCTCTCCCTATCTCAGTCTGCTGTCCCCACTTGCTTCAAGATGTCCACCATTGTTCCTGTATCCAAGAAAGCAAAGGTAACTGAACTAAATGACTATTGCCCAATAGCACTCACTTCTGTCATGAAGTGCTTTGAGAGGCTAGTTAAGGATCATATCACCTCCACCTTACCAGACACCCTAGACCCACTGCAATTGCATACCACCCCAATAGATTCATGGATGATGCCATTGCACTGCACACTGCCTATCCCATCTGGACAAGAGGAATACCTATGTAAGTGTACTGTTCATTGACTACAGGTCAGCCTTCAACACCATAGTACACTCCAAGCTCATCATTAAGCTCGGGGCCCTGGGTCTGAACCCTGCCCTGTGCAACTGGGTCCTGGACTTCCTGACGGGCCACCCCCAGGTGGTGAAGATAGGAAACTACTCCTCCACTACGCTGATCCTCAACACAGGGGCCCCACAAGGGTGCGTGCGCAGCCCCCTCCTGTACTCCCTGTTCACTCATGACTACGTGGCCATGCACGCCTCCAACTCAATCATCACGTTTGCAGATGACACAACAGTGGTAGGCCTGATTACCAACAACGACGAGACAACCACATGGAGGAGGTGAGGGACCTGGTGGAGTGGTACCAGGAAAACAACCTCTCCCTCAACATCAACAAAATGAAAGGAGCTGATCGTGGACTTCAGGAGACAGCAGAGGGAGCACGCCCCCATCCACATCGATGGGGCCGCAGTGGAGAAGGTGAAAAGTTCCTTGGTGTACACATCACTGTCAATCTGAAATGGTCCACTCACACAGACAGTGTGTGAAGAAGGTGGAACAGCGCCTCTTCAAAGGCAGGAGGCTGAATAAATTTGTCTTGGGCCCCTAAGACCCTGACAAACTTTTACAGATGCACTATCATCAAAGACCTCAGCCACCCGAGCCACAGCCTGTATACCCTGCTATCATCCAGAAAGCGAGATCAGTACAGGTGCTGGGACCGAGACACTGAAAAACAGCTTCTATCTCAAGGCCATCAGACTGTTAAATAGCCATCACTAGCCGGCCTCCACCCAGAACCCTGCCCTGAACTTAGTCACTGTCACATAGACATGGAACACTGGTCACTTTAATAATGGAACACTGGTCACTTTAATAATGTTTACATACTGTTTTACTCAGTATAATACTGTATTCTAGTCAAGGCCATCCTATTCAACTATTGCTGTACATATACTATTCTATCCTACGTATTCTACAGATATACTACATATTCTATCCACATACTGTCCATAATGTCTATACATCCCATCACATATATGTATATATTTATACTCTGGACTCCGACATTGCTTGTCCTAATATTTCTATATTTCTTAATTCCATTCTTTTACTTTTAGATGTGTGTGTATTGTTAGATATTACTGCACTGTTGGAGCTAGGAAAACAAGCATTTCGCTACACCCTTAATAACATTTGCTAAATATTATGCATTTGCAACCAATCAAATTTGATTTGATTTCATATACAGGCTGACGTGTTATGGTACTGGACAGAAGGGGGCGCACAAGAACATAATTTAAAAATGACCAGAGTGGATACAGCTGTAAACGTGGTTCCCTCTCTCAAGGTAAGAGGAAAGGAGGACAGATATAGAAAGGGGTTATGGAGAAGTAGAGAAAAGTAAAAGATAAAGGAAGGTAATGAGAGACCTTGATACCCTCTCCAAACCCTCACTTTCTCACTACCTTGGTGACTGCAGCAGACTGTACTGTCTTTATCCATTGTTTACAGTAGAACAAAACTGTTGACACAGACACAAACATGCAAAACAATGCAATGGAAGACAATACTGGGGTTTGCCATGTGACATGAGGTCATGTCATATACACTGTATTTAGTGGCCTACATTACCATAATGTTATATAATGTATATGTTGATCTTGATCCTCTGACCTATGTCTAATGAAATCAAATTGTATTGCAGGTAAACAGGTAAACAATGAACAAAATACATTGTCTCAGAATCTGGTTGTGAAATTGGTTTTGAATGAATGAATGGGACATTCATATTGTATAAAATGTAGCTGTGTTCAGTTGTGTTACAGTCTACAAAAATATGTATGTTGACCTGTGAATGTGTATGTATTTGTATACGGTATAGATGTGGGTGGGGAGTATTAGTATGTTAACACTGTCACAGAGTACAGGCGGAGGAAGCCAAACACAGAGTAGTCTTTGAAGTGGAGAACAGGGTAATGCTACTATTGTCAGGGAGTTCTTCAATAAACACTAGCTAGAATCTGGGGGGTGGAGAGGGCTGGGTGGGGGGAGTGTACAGCTATACTGCTTTCTCTATTGGAAGAGGGAGTTTGGGCAGGGACTTACACAATGGTCTTCAAGTGTTTGATGTGCATATTTGGGGTGGGGGGAGTGGGTGCATACGTGTGTGTGTGCTATGGGATCTCTATAGATTCTCAGGGGTTAAGGAGGGGGTCTCTTCACTCATCCACCTGCACGGAGAGGCTAGACGGGGGGTTAATGGGGTAGAGGGTGTCAGAGGGCATGGGGAAAGAGGAAGACCATCATATTAGGGAGATGAGGTAGTGTGACATACAGGAACGGACAGTGTGTGTGTGTGTGTGTGTGTGTGTGGCACAAAGAGGTGCAAATTGAGGTCAGTTTGAGCAAGTAGCCTCAAGCTTTGATCCTTAAACTGGGCTGGATGAAAGACATCCTGCTTCCCTCGCCTATATGAATGAGAGAGAGAGAGAGGACAGAGAGAGAGAGGACAGAGAGAGAGAGGGCAGAGAGCGAGAGAGGACAGAGTGATAGAGAGGACAGAGAGGGAAAGGGAGAGAGACAGAGAGGAGGAGAGCGGATTGAGACCGAGAAAGAAAGAGTGAAGCAAGGAGAGAGAGAAGAAAGTTTTTCTCACAATGTTGTTCAGTATCAAAACGTATCTCTTTTGTTTCCTCACGCACTCTCCATGGATAATCTGTTAGTTTCATCTCTCTCCTCTCCTCCGCTCTGCCAAACTCTGATCCCATCTTCGCCCACGCCTTTGTTTAAATCACCCCTTTTTTTCCTGCTAATATAAATCCTGATGGGCTCTATCAACACTCTGTCTACCTCCTTTCTCTCTATCTCTCCATCCCTCCCCCTCTCTTTTCTTGTTCCTCTATGGGCCAGTGTGTGTGATATTTAAATCTGAACTTTGATCCACCCACGACCTGTCAGAGGCACGGTCCAAACCCTGAAGAATTCATCTGTGTGTGTGCGTGTGTGTGTGTGGATGTGTGTGTGTACATGTGTGTGTGTTTTTAGGGGGTAGATCAGCTTTATATTGCAGATAGATTGTGGCTTCCATCAATATAATTGTCTGCATTATTTCACATATATGTTTTTATATATATATCTCAGTGGAGGCTGCTGAGGGGAGGACCGCTCATAATAATTGCTGGAATGGAGTCAATGGAATGGTATCAACCACATTCTGTATATACTGTATATATATACTGCCAAGTGGCACAGTGTACTCCCGAGTAGCGCAGTGGTCTAAGGCTCTGCATCGCAGTGCTAGCTGTGCCACTAGAGATCCTGGTTCGAATCCAGGCTCTGTCGTAGCCGGCCGCGACCGGGAGACCCATGGGTCGGCGCACAATTGGCCCAGCGTCGTCCAGGGTAGGGGAGGGAATGGCCGGCAGGGATGTAGCTCAGTTGGTAGAGCATGGCGTTTGCAACGGCAGGGTTGTGGGTTCGATTCCCACGGGGGGCAAGTATGATTTTTTTTTTTTTTATATAAAATAAAATAATGTATGCACACACTGGATAAGAGCGTCTGCTAAATGACTAAAATGTAAATGTGTGTGTATATATATATATATATATATATATATATATAAATATTCCTTTATTTTTTCCCCTAATCCTACCACCTCTCCCCTAATTGGAGTGAACAAATGGACAACAACACATAGGCTTCTACTTCCAGCTTATACGTTACGACGTCGACCACGAAGATTCCATCTGCTAGCCCCGGCCCGCTAGCACACGCTAGCCGTGGCCTCTTGCTCGCTAGTGCTTTAGCAGCCCCCGAACTACCTCCGAACTATCCTATTGCTGTTCACCGGACCTTATGATAACTCAGCTATACAGCTGATGCCTGCTGGACTGTTCCTTTTTATGGTACCGCATCCTGTTTATGTTTAGCCTCAGCCCAAACTGTGTCGTCATTACCAGCTGTTGTCTTAGCTCTCTCAAATTACACCTGTGATTGCTTTATGCCTCTCTCCCATGTCAATATGGTTTGCTTATTGCTGTTTCGGTTATTTCTAATTGTACTATTTCACTGTAGATCCCCCAGCCCAGCTAAACCTGCCTTAGATAGCTCATTTGTCCCACCCCCCATACACGCGGAGACCGACTCAATCGGTGCCTCCAGTGATGCTATCTCTTTCATTGTTACCCAACGCTTAGGTTTACCTCCACTTTACTCATATCCTTCCATATCCTTGTCTGTACATAATGCCCTGAATCTTTTCTACAACGCCCGGAAATCTGCCCCCTTTATTCTATGTACCCAACGCACTAGAAGACCAATTCTTAAAGCCTTTAGCCGTATCCTTATTCTAGTCCTCCTCTGTTCCTCTGGTGATGTAGAGGCTAACCAAAGCCCTGCAGCCCTCAGTATCACTCCTACTCCCCAGGCGCTATCATTTGTTGACTTCTGTAATCGCAAAAGCCTTGGTTTCTTGCATGTTAATATCAGAAGTCTACTTCCTAAGTTTGAGTTATTCACTGCGTTAGCACACTCCGCCAACCCTGATGTTCTAGCAGTGTCTGAATCCTGGCTTAGGAAGGCCACCAAAAATTCTGAAATTTCCATCCCCAACTATAACATTTTCCGTCTAGATAGAACTGCCAAAGGGGGTGGAGTTGCAATCTACTGTAGAGAGAGCCTGCAGAGCTCTATCATACTATCCAGGTCTGTGCCCAAACAGTTTGAGCTTCTACTTCTAAAAATCCACCTTTCCAGAAATAAGTCTCTCACTGTTGCTGCTTGCTACAGACCCCCCTCAGCCCCCAGCTGTGCCCTGGACACCATATGTGAATTGATTGCCCCCCATTTATCCTCAGAGTTCGTACTGCTTGGTGACCTAAATTGGGATATGCTTAACACCCCGGCCATCCTACAATCCAAACTAGATGCCCTCAATCTCACACAAATTATCAACGAACCAACCAGGTACAACCCTAAATCTGTAAACATGGGTACCCTCATAGATATCATCCTGACTAACTTACACTCTAAATATACCTCCGCTGTCTTCAACCAGGATCTCAGCGATCACTGCCTTATTGCCTGCGTCCGTAACGGGTCCGCGGTCAAACGACCACCCCTCATCACTGTCAAACGCTCCCTAAAACACTTTAGCGAGCAGGCCTTCCTAATTGACCTAGCCCAGGTATCCTGGATGGATATAGATCTCATTCCGTCAGTAGAGGATGCCTGGTTGTTCTTTAAAAGTAATTTCCTCTCAATCTTAAATAAACATGCCCCATTCAAAAAATACAGAACTAAGAACAGATATAGCCCCTGGTTCCCCTCAGACTTGACTGCCCTTGACCAGCACAAAAACATCCTGTGGCGTACTGCATTAGCATCAAATAGCCCCCGCGATATGCAACTTTTCAGGGAAGTTAGGAACCAATATACACAAGCAGTCAGGAAAGCAAAGGCTAACTTTTTCAAACAGAAATTTGCATCCTGTAGCACTAACTCCAAAAAGTTTTGGGACACTGTAAAGTCCATGGAGAATAAGAGCACTTCCTCCCAGCTGCACACTGCACTGAGGCTGGGAAACACTATCACCACCGATAAATCTACAATAATCGAGAATTTCAACAAGCATTTTGCTACGGCTGGCCATGCTTTCCACCTGACTACCACTACCCCCCCCCCGCTTCTCCTTCACACAAATTCAGACAGCTGATGTTCTGAAAGAGCTGAAAAATCTGGACCCCTACAAATCAGCTGGGCTAGATAATCTGGACCCTTTCTTTCTAAAACTAGCCGCCGAAATTGTCGCAACCCCTATTACTAGCCTGTTCAACCTCTCTTTCGTAACGTCTGAGATTTCCAGATTGGAAAGCTGCCGCGGTCATCCCCCTCTTCAAAGGGGGTAACACTCTAGATTCAAACTGTTACAGACCTATATCCATCCTGCCCTGCCTTTCGAAAGTATTTGAAAGCCAAGTTAACAAACAGATCACCGACCATTTCGAATCCCACTGTACCTTCTCCGCTATGCAATCCAGTTTCCGAGCTGGTCATGGGTGCACTTCAGCCACGCGCAAGGTCCTAAATGATATTATAACCGCGATCGATAATAGTCAGTACTGTGCAGCCGTCTTCATCGACCTGGCCAAGGCTTTCGACTCTGTCAACCACCGCATTCTTATTGGCAGACTAAATAACTTTGGTTTCTCAAATTACTACCTCGCCTGGTTCACCAACTACTTCTCAGATAGAGTTCAATGTGTCAAATCGGAGGGCCTGTTGTCTGGACCTATGGCAGTCTCTATGGGGGTGCCACAGGGTTCAATTCTTGGGCCGACTCTTTTCTCCGTGTATATCAATGATGCCGCTCTTGCTGCTGGTGACTCTCAGATCCACCTCTACGCAGACGACACCATTTTGTATACATCTGGCCCTTCATTGGACACTGTGTTAACAAACCTCCAAACGAGCTTCAATGCCATACAACACTCCTTCAGTAGCCTCCAACTGCTCTTAAACACTAGTAAAACTAAATGCATGCTCTTCAATCGAACGCTGCTGGTACCCGCCCACCCGACTAGAATGACTACTCTCGACGGGTCTGACCTAGAGTATGTGGACAACTACAAATACCTAGGTGTCTGGTTAGACTGTAAACTCTCCTTCCAGACTCACATTAAGAATCTCCAATCCAAAGTTAAATCTAGAATTGGCTTCCTATTTCGCAACAAAGCCTCCTTCACTCATGCTGCCAAACATGCCCTCGTAAAACTGACTATCCTACCGATCCTTGACTTCGGCGATGTCATTTACAAAATAGCCTCCAACACTCTACTCAGCAAATTGGATGTAGTCTATCACAGTGCCATCCGTTTTGTCTCCAAAGCCCCATACACTACCCACCACTGTGACCTGTACACTCTTGTTGGCTGGTCCTCACTACATGTTCGTCGTCAAACCCACTGGCTCCAGGCCATCTATACATCACTGCTAGGCAAATCCCTGCCTTATCTTAGCTCATTGGTCACCATAGCAGCACCCACCCGTAGTCTGCGCTCCAGCAGGTATATCTCACTGGTCATCCCCAAAGCCAACACCTCCTTTGGCCGCCATTCCTTCTAGTTCTCTGCTGCCAATGACTGGAACGAATTGCAAAAATCTCTGAAGCTGGAGACTCTTATCTCCCTCACTAACTTTAAGCATCAGTTGTCAGAGCACCTTACCGATCACTGCACATGTACACAGCCCATCTGAAATTAGCCCACCCAACTACCTCATCCCTATATTGTTATTTATTTTGCTCTTTTGCACCCCAGTATCTCTATTTGCACATAATCTCTTGCACATCTAGCATTCCAGTGTTAATACTAATTGTAATTATTTTGCACTATAGCCTATTTATTGCCTTACCTCCATAACTTGCTACATTTGCACACACTGTATATATATTTTCTGTTGTATTTTTTGACTTTATGTTTTTTTACCCCATATGCAACTCTGTGTTGTTGTTTTTATCGCACTGCTTTGCTTTATCTTGGCCAGGTCGCAGTTGTAAATGAGAACTTGTTCTCAACTGGCTTACCTGGTTAAATAAAGGTTAAAAAATAAAAATAAAAAATACATTTTACGGACACCTATATTTTACAATAGTTATCTTTTTGTTTTAGATCAGCTTAATATTGCAGATAGATTGTAACTTCCATCAATGTAATTGTCTGCATCACTTCCAATCCCCCATGTTTATATATATACAGTGGGGGAAAAAAGTATTTGATCCCCTGCTGATTTTGTACGTTTGCCCACTGACAGACATGATCAGTCTATAATTTTAATGGTAGGTTTATTTGAACAGTGAGAGACAGAATAACAACAAAAAAATCCAGAAAAACGCATGTCAAAAATGTTATTCATTGATTTGCATTTTAATGAGGGAAATGAGTATTTGACCCCTCTGCAAAACATGACTTAGTACTTGGTGGCAAAACCCTTGTTGGCAATCACAGAGGTCAGACATTTCTTGTAGTTGGCCACCAGGTTTGCACACATCTCAGAAGGGATTTTGTTCCACTCCTCTTTGCAGATCTTCTCCAAGTCAATAAGGTTTCCAGGCTGACGTTTGGCAACTCGAACCTTCAGCTCCCTCCACAGATTTTCTATGGGATTAAGGTCTGGAGACTGGCTAGGCCACTCCAGGACCTTAATGTGCTACTTCTTGAGCCACTCCTTTGTTGCCTTGGCCGTGTGTGTTGGGTCATTGTCATGCTGGAATACCCATCCACGACCCATTTTCAATGCCCTGGCTGAGGGATCTCACCCAAAATTTGATGGTACATGGCCCCGTCCATCGTCCCTTTGATGCAGTGAAGTTGTCCTGTCCCCTTAGCAGAAAAACACCCCCAAAGAATAATGTTTCCACCTCCATGTTTGACGGTGGGGATGGTGTTCTTGGGGTCATAGGCAGCATTCCTCCTCCTCCAAACACGGTGAGTTGAGTTGATGCCAAAGAGCTCGATTTTGGTCTCATCTGACCACAACACTTTCACCCAGTTCTCCTCTGAATCATTCAGATGTTCATTGGCAAACTTCAGACGGCCAGGTATATGTGCTTTCTTGAGCAGGGGGACCTTGCCGGCGCTGCAGGATTTCAGTCCTTCACGGCGTAGTGTGTTACCAATTGTTTTCTTGGTGGCTATGGTCCCAGCTGCCTTGAGATCATTGACAAGATCCTCCCGTGTAGTTCTGGGATGATTCCTCACCGTTCTCATGATCATTGCAACTCCACGAGGTGAGACCTTGCATGCAGCCCCAGGCCGAGGGAGATTGACAGTTATTTTGTGTTTCTTCCATTTGCGAATAATCACACCAACTGTTGTCACCTTCTCACCAAGCTGCTTGGCGATGGTCTTGTAGCCCATTCCAGCCTTGTGTAGGTCTACAATCTTGTCCCTTGACATCCTTGGAGAGCTCTTTGGTCTTGGCCATGGTGGAGAGTTTGGAATCTGATTGATTGATTGCTTGTGTGGACAGGTATCTTTTATACAGGTAACAAACTGAGATTAGGAGCACTCCCTTTAAGAGTGTGCTCCTAATCTCAGCTCGTTACCTGTATAAAAGACACCTGGGAGCCAGAAATCTTTCTGATTGAGAGGGGGTCAAATACTTATTTCCCTCATTAAAATGCAAATCAATTTATATCATTTTTTACATGCGTTTTTCTGGATTTTTTTGTTGTTATTCTGTCTCTCACTGTTCAAATAAACCTACCATTAAAATTATAGACTGATCATTTCTTTGTCAGTGGGCAAACGTACAAAATCAGCAGGGGATCAAATACTTTTTTCCCTCACTGTACATACATACATACATACATACATACATACATACATACATACATACATACATACACACATACATATATATACATACATACATACATACATACATACATACATACATATCCTTTAAAAAAATATATATATTCCCCTTTATTACTTTCCAACCCCGCCACCCTTTCCCTACTTGGAGTAAACTAGTGAACAACAATGCTTAGGCCTCTACTTCCAGCTTATACTTACTATCAACATTTTATGGACACAGTCCATTTTACAATAATTATATTTTGTTTGTTTTTTTCTCCTGAACTTCTTCTACTCTCAACCTCTCCGATCATTTTCATGATGTCCATCCGGTTTGCTTCTATATGCCATATCTTTCTAACTGTTCTCTTTCACAAAAGCTCCCAACCTACAACCTATATACTTTTTATGGACACAGTATGCTTACATTATTAGTTATCTTGTTATTGTTTGTTGTTAGTTGTTATTAGTCCCATCCTTCAATTCCATTCAACACCTCCCATCTATCTTTTAACACCATCCATATTGGATTTCTATTTGCCATATATATTTCAACTGTACTGTGATGTCTTACAAAAGTTCTGAACCTTTCTATTCTCATTGTTTATACAGATTGTGAATTGAAAATAAACATTTTTGCTAAAAGTATTATTATGTTATTGATCGATTGACTGACTTTTCAGATCACCCAGTAATGCTATCTGTAAGGTTAGCTCCAGGTAAATATTGCAATCCTTTAGCCATTCCTGGACCTGTGTCCAAAAACAAGCTACAAATGGACAGTACCAAAACAAATGATCTAATGATTCTGTCTCTTCACAGCAAAATCTGCAGAGCTGGGAAGATTGTATCCCCCATATAAATAACATTCTATTGGTAGCAAGAATTTTATATAATAATTTAAATTGAAAGATTCTAAGTTTTGAATCCGGTGTCGTTTTGCATATCAGTTCATAAACACTATGCCATGGGATCGGTACATCAAAAATCTCTTCCCAACTATTTTGCAATCCATATGGGATGGCTGTGAATCATTTGGTCCTTAAATGAAACTGATATACTTTTTTATTTATCACAGTTTTCCTTAACCAATTATGTTCTTTAATGCAAGGCCGACAGACAAGTTCCTTACTTTCTCCCCCTTCCACTTTTCTCTTCCATTTTTTGCGGTAAGGCTGCAATTACTTGGTTGTAATTTTGGGTAGAGCAGACATTTCCATATGTTTTTGTTAGCTGCATGTGCGACATAACTCCACCAGTCCTACCGATAATATCAGTTACGAAGATTATACCTTTTTTAAACAGTTTTTTTGTCAATTAGTATATTTGAGATTAACCACAATATTTGTTGCATTATTTGTTCTGTCGTTTCTGGATGATTAAATTGAGGTTGTAATCTGAATAAAGGGAAAAATGCCATTCTTGAACATGGGATGAGATATTCTTACTAATCTGCTAGAGAACCAGTTCGGATTTAAGTGTAACTTTTTTATGACTGAAGCCTTTAGTGAGAGGTCTAATGCTTTAATATTTAAAAATTGCTGCCCTCTGAATTCATATTCATTATAAAAATTGGCCCATTTAATTTTGTCTGGCTTGCAGTTTCAAATAAAATGGAATATGTTTTGTTCATATCATAAAAAAAAAAAAGTTTGATAGGTGTAGGCAAGGCCATAAGCAAATAGGTAAACTGGGATATGACTAAAGAGTTAACCAGTTGATTTTTCCACAAATAGATTTCCATGTCAAGATCTTATCTATTTTTGCTAACTTTCTATTAAAATGTATTGTATTGAGATCATTTCGTTCTTTCTGGATATGAATACAGAGTATGTCCACTTCACCATCACACCATTTAATTGATAAACTACACAGTAATATAAAAGTTGTATTTTTTTGTGATCCATTTCGATGGCCATAATAAATAGATATGCCGATAGTGGACAACCTTGTTTTTTTACTCCTCTTGACAGTGTAATACTTTCTGAGAAGTAGCCATTATTTACTATTTTACACCTAGGGTTACTATACATAACTTTAACCCATTGTATAAGAGCTTTTCCAAAATGGATATATTCCAGGCATTTACACATAAATTCCAGTCATACTTTCTCAAAATCCTTTTCAAAGTCAGCTTTGAATACCAGGCCTGGTTTCCCAGATTGTTCATGGTGTTCTATTATTTCCCATACTTGTCTTATATTATCTCCCAAGTGTCATCCATGTAAAAAACCTGTCTGATTAGGATGAGTAATATCCGACAATACCTTTTTAATTCTATGCACAATACTTTTTGCTAGAATTTTTGCATCACAACACTGAAGTGTAAGGAGCCTCAATTTTTTATATTGGACTGGATCTTTATATTTACCACTTGGGTCCTGTTTCAGTAATAATGAAATCATACCTTCTTGTTGAGTATCTGATAATCTACCATTTTTATAGGAATGGTTAAAACATGCTTATAACGGTCTTCTGAGTAAATCAAAAAATGTTTGGTATACCTCAACTGTTATGCCATCCAGCCCTGGAGTTTTCCCGGACTTAAAAAGCTTTAATTGCATCAAGAAGTCCCTCCTCTGTAATTTGGCCTTCACATTAGTCTTTCTGTACAGCTGTTACTTTTACATTATTAATAGAACAAAACTCCTTACAATTAACTTTGGTTAGTGGAGATGGAGGAGACTGAAACGAAAACATATGCTTAAAGTACTTTGCTTCCTCTTTCAAAATATTGTTTATTGAATCATGGATGACTCTGTCATTTGTAACAACTTTCAGTAAATTATTTTTGGTATCATTTCTATCTTGAAGATAAAAAAATTATTTGGTGCATTTTCCCCCATATTCCATCCAGTTCGCATAATTTTTTCTAATAAATTACACGTGATATTTCTTGAATAAGTTCCTCCATTTCTTTTAGTTTTTCCTCTAACTTATTCTGTGCCTCTATGGTACAGTTTTTATTGCTATCTGTCTGTACTGTTAGTCCTTCTATTTCCTTTGTTAATATTAACTCTTTTGACCTAAATTGATTTTGTTTTAAAGATGAGTGTTGAATTGCATGTCCTCTAAAGGCACATTTAAAAGTGTCCCATACAATAAGGGGATCTGCTGTACCTATGTTATGTCGGAAAAAGACAGTTATAAATTATTCTGTCCTGGTTAAAGTTCTCATCCAATAGGCTTTGATTAAAATTCCAATATCCTCCCCCACGTGGAAATTCTGTAAGAGTAATGTATATGCCAATTATTTGATGGTCCGACCGCATTCTGTCCCCTATCATCACTTTTTAAACTTTTGGTGCCAGTGAGAATGACATAAGAAAGTAGTCAAGACGACTAGCTTGATCCGCCAAGTATATCTCCGAATATTTAAGCCTCCATATATCCACTAGTTCCAATATATCCATGATTTTCGTTATTTCCTTAAGTGCATGAGGGTGATCGTTTGTAGTGTGATTTCCTTTACGGTGCATTGAGGTATTTAAAACCGTATTATAATCTCCCACCATAATAATAGAGTATTGTATTGCTTGTAGGCTTGATAAATTATTATTCATATTTTCAAAGAAGCATGGATCATCATTATTTGGACCGCATAGATTAATGAGCCAAATCTGTTTATGGTCCAATAACAAATTTAAAAGAATCCATCTACCTTGCGGATTTGTTTGGACAATTTGTACATTCTGATCAAAATTATTATTAATTAATATCATCCCCCCTTTTAAGTTTCTTTGCCCACGGGAGAAGTGTATTTGCCCCCCCCCCCAGTCCTTTTCCCACACAACTTCATTAATTTAAAATTTGCTGAATGAGTTTCCTGTAAACTATATATATTATAGTCCTTCTCTTTTAGCAGGTAAATACTGATCGTCTTTTCTTATTATCTGTTAAGCCATCACAATTATAACTGGCTAAACTTATTTCACAATTTACCATATTGAGATACACGTTTCAGTTCTATTTATCATTATATATGTTTGTAAACTTACCATTAAAAAGTACCATAATGATTGTGTCCATATAGCTGTACCACGATATTTGCACTGCTACTAAGTAAACCTCCAATTGTTCTCCACTATTCAACCCACTAAAACCTCTCCCCATCCCAAGTTGGGTTGTCGTCCCAGTGACTGGCAGACCACCCCTGTCCACCTGGATCCTAGGGACTTTGAGAGATTGGGTCCCATCTTTTAAAAAGAGCACATAGTGCCACCCATCGAACAGAAGCAGATTAACTGCCAAAAGCATTTCCAACACCCTCACCTCGATTGTTTTTTTTATACAGTTATTTAAAAAATATATATATAAAAAAATCTTGCATATCTTAATTTATTTCCACAATTAACAAATAATAATAAGAATGTAGACAGTTCATACGAAGGATCGTTAACTATAACTAGGATTGGCATTATATATCTTTTTTGCAAGCACTTATTATTTTGGCAAACAATTATTGTGATTAATCCTAAATTGTCCCTAACGTCATCATCCCATAGCAACAGATATGGAATACAAACACACACACACTCATACACACTCCCCACCCTTCACCCACAAACAACCACAAACTCAGATTCAACAGAGTTTCCATCCCCGAGCCCAACTCAAGAGAAGACTTGATGTGCGAATGTATGTACAGTTGTAGCTGTTTGAGAAGGCATGCAAAATTGAGCAAGAATGGGGAGAGTTGATTAACCAGTGTCAAGTCCTAGCTGATGGAGCTCAGATACATGTAGGTTGATACATGTGTGTGTGTTGACAAAAGCATGTAGGATCCCTGTTGTGTGCTTGTGTTTTGATAATAATAATTTAAAAAAAACATATCGTTAGGTGAAGCGTTCTATCAGCTTCTGTTATCCTAAACTCTGACTACCCAGTATGCTTTATGAATGCCACATATCCTCTGATATCAATATTCTGGATGGAGTAGGGCAGGAACAATAGAGGAAAATCACGATGTAAAGCGTGGGTTCTGTGGGTTCCAGGTGTGGGTTCCTTCTGGCCATCTGGCTCCCAGTCTGGCAGCGTGACTGGCATTTATGGGTACACTGGTTGATAAGTCTCTTCCTCCTTCCTCTCTTTCAGTTTCTCTCTCTCTCTCTCTCTCTCTCTCTCTCTCTCTCTCTCTCTCTCTCTCTCTCTCTCTCTCTCTCTCTCTCAATTTCAATTTAAGGGCTTTATTGGCATGGGAAACGTATGTTAACATTGCCAAAGCAAATGAAGTAGATAGTAAACAAAAGTGAAATAAACAATATAAATTAACAGTAAACATTACACTCAGAAGTACCAAAAGAATAAAGACATTTCGAATGTCATATTATGTCTATATACAGTGTTGTAACTATGTGCAAATAGTTAAAGTACAAATGGGAAAATAAATAAACATAAATATGGGTTGTATTTACAATGGTGTTTGTTCTTCACTGGTTGCCCTTTTCTTGTGGCAACAGGTCACAAATCTTGTTGCTGTGATGGCACACTGTGGTTTTTCACCTAGTAGATATGGGAGTTTATCAAAATTGGGTTTGTTTTTTGAATACTTTGTGGATCTCTGTAATCTGAGGGAAATATGTGTCTTTAATATTGTCATACATTTGGCAGGAGGTTAGGAAGTGCAGCTCAGTTTCCACCTCATTTTGTGGGCAGTGTGCACATAGCCTGTCTTCTCTTAAGAGCCAGGTCTGCCTACGGCGGCCTTTCTCAATAGCAAGGCTATTCTCACTGAGTCTGTACATAGTCAAAGCTTTCCTTAATTTTGGGTCAGTCACAGTGGTCAGGTATTTTGCCACTGTGTACTCTCTGTTTAGGGCCAAATAGCATTCTAGTTTGCTCTGTTTTTTTGTTAATTCTCTCTCTCTCAATCTCTCCCTCTCCCCCTCTCTCTGCCACTCTCTCTATCCACAGTTTGAGCCCTAGGCTGGGCTGGAGAACTTCAAAGCTATGGAGCTTTTTCAGTGACATACAGAACACACATGACGGAATGGAACTAGTCTCATATACAATAGAGCAATAGAACAAAGCAAGTTTGTGTGTGTGTGTGGGTGGGGGGGGGGTGCAGGGGTAGGGCATTTTCCTGTGTTTGACATTGACCCTCTGGCTGCAGGTGTGTGTGTGTGTGTGTGTGTGTGTGTGTGTGTGTGTGTGTGTGTGTGTGTGTGTGTGTGTGTGTGTGTGTGTGTGTGTGTGTGTGTGTGTGCATGTGCATGCGTGCGTGTGTGCGTGGCAGGTGACCATGTCCTTAGACTGGAAGTCTGATCAGAACACACTATTAGAAACAGTTGGAGGATGCAAATGATGTCTTTGTAATATAAAACGGTCCAACGGACAAATCAGACAGATAATCTGAAGCTGATCTCCTATCCTGGGAATAACTGAGCCAATCTAACACACTATCAACTCTCATAACACTTATACACACACTTACATACACACACACACACACACACACTTACTCTTGCACACTCATACACACACACTCATACACACATATACACACACAATTGCGCACACACACACACACACTCATACTGAAAGAACAACAGATACAGTGAGCTCCAAATGTATTGGGGCTGTAGATATTTTTTGTTGTTGTTTTGGCTCTGTACTCCAGCGCTTTGGATTTGAAATTATACAATGACTATGACGTTAAAGTGTATTTTCCTCCATATCGAGTGAACCATTTAGAAATTACAGCAGTTTGTGTTTCATAGTCCCCCCATTTTAGGGGACCAAAAGTATTGGGACAAATTCACTTATATGTGTATTAAAGTAGTCAAAAGTATTGAGTATTTGGTCCCATATTCCTAGCACACAATGACTACATCAAGCTTGTGACTCTACACACTTGTTGGATGCATTTGCTGTTTGTTTTGGTTGTGTTTCAGATTATTTTGTGCCCAATAGAAATGAATGGTAAATACATTCATGTGGATGCTACCATAATTACGGATAGTCCTGAATGAATTGTGAATAATGATGAGTGCGAAAGTTACAGACGCACAAATATCATACCCACAAGACATGCTAACCTCTCACCATTACAATAACGGGAGGTTACATTTTTTTGGGTGGTATGACATTTATACCTCTGTAACTTTCTCACTCATCATTATTACATCAAGATTGTGACTCTGCAAATTTGTTGGATGCATTTGCTGTTTGTTTTGGTTGTGTTTCAGATTATTTTGTGCCCAATAGAAATGAGTGATAAATAATGTATTGTGTCATTTTGGAGTGAGTCACTTTTATTGTAAATAAGATAATATATTTCTAAATACTTCTACATTAATGTGAATGCTACCATGATTACAGATAGTCCTGAATGAATCGTGAATAATGATGAGTGAGAAAGTTAAACGCACAAATATCATACCCCCAAGACATGTTAACCTCCCCTGTTATTGTAATGGTGAGAGGTTTGTATGTCATGTGGGTATGATATTTGTGCGTTTGTAACTTTCTCACTCATCATTATTGCCCTAACCTTAATTATAACTATAAAACAAAAAGCGGGATAAAATGAAATTGTAACTTCTGTGTTGGTGTATGAAGGTTGATGACATTCTGTAACCAGGCAGATGACCCGTGATACAAGTCAGTATTCGATGTCCATCCATGTCTAAGGACGTCGGGAGATGACGTGGAAACCGGCCACTAGAAGCAAAACAGTGAGCGCAGTTACCTTCAAGTAGGTTTTTTTTTGCTAGGGCATTGTGGACGGGGATGGTGGATGTGCGTAAGCATCTGCTTCTGGTTCCAACCAAAGAGCCAAAGGTTGCATGTTCGAATCCAGTGATATAACTTTTATTTAAACCTATCCCAAACATTAACCTTTACCTTAACCATTCTGAGTTAATGCCTAACCGTAAGAATTCAGAGTTAATGCCTAAACTTAATCTTGGAACGATACAGAGAAGTAACCAAACACTTCGAAATCTGACGTTTGGAACAACTTCGAAAGTTGATGTTTGAGAAACATGGATGAACTTCTAATTCTGACGTGAGACTGTGAGAGCTTATTGCTGTGAGAGCTCCAAAAGTATTGGGACAGTGACACATTTTAGTTGTTTTGGCTCTGTACTCCAGCACTTGGGATTTGAAATGACACAATGACTATGAGGTTAAAGTGCAGACTTTTAGCTTTAATTTGAGGGTAATTTCACTTTTTGTACATTGCCCCCCCATTTTAGGGGACAAAAAGTATTGGGCCAAATTCACTTATGTGTATTATAGTAGTAAAAGGTTAATAGCAGCGAGCTTTACACCTCTACAGTCCATGCTTGGCATTGCGCATGTGATCTTAGGCTTGTGTGCGGCTGCTCGGCCATGGAAACCCATTTCATGAAGCTCCCGATGAACAGTTCTTGTGCTGACATTGCTTCCAGAGGCAGTTTGGAACTCGGTAGTAAGTGTTGCAACCGAGCACAGACGATTTTTACGTGCTTCAGCACTCGGCGGTCCCGTTCTGTGAGCTTGTGTGGCCTACCTCTTCGCGGCTGAGCCGTTGTTGCTCCTAGAGGTTTCCACTTCACAATAACAGCACTTACAGTTGACCAGGGCAGCTCTAGCAGGGCAGAAATTTGACGAACTGACTTGTTGGAAAGGTGGCATCCGTTGAAAGTCACTGAGCTCTTCAGTACGGCCATTCTATTGCCAATGTTTGTCTACGGCGATTGCATGGCTTCTTGTCAGCAACGGGTGTGGCTGAAATAGTCAAATCCACTAATTTGAAGGGGCGTCCACATACTTCTGGACATGTAGTGTATCTGTAGTTCCATGTAGTGAATCTGTTATTCAATGCGTTTGTATAGGCTAATAGCATTAAGGCTAGATTTGTTATCTCTGCCCCATGCCAAAATGAGTGGAATTGCATTAAATTGGGGGGCACAGCCAAATCTCACTTAGGGCCTCCAAAAGGCTAGAGCCGGCCCTGGTCACACCACACCTTAACAGGATAGACAGTAGCAGAACAGTGTCAGGTCCAGAGGTTTTATTTGTGTTGGAGGTTGGAACAGAGCAGGAACTATTTTCTCTGGTGTGGGCGTACGTGGGATGGAGGTCTAGAGCACTAGGAAAATCTATGGGAATCAATCCTTCCCTTCTATACTTTTAATTGCATTACCCCCCTCCCCCTCGTTCTGTTGAGCAGGAAATGGAATTTGACGCATTTGCATTGGTTAATATGTTTCATAAGCACAACAATAAGAGCATCATTACAGAGTAACAATTTCCTCAACCCACATTCATCATGGCAAGTGTTCAGCCTCTGGCACACACACACACACGCACGAACACACACACACATACATGCATGCAGGCACACACACACACACACACACACACTGCACCCATCCACCCTTTCTCACCCACACACACACCACCCATTGCCCGAACATGCAGAGACAAAGCTCTGAGTATGGGATAATGAGAACACACCTATATTCTATAGAAAAGCACACACACAAGCATCTGATCCCTTCTACCTGGTATGTGTATATATAACTCTTTCAACACCTTCACAAACGCAGACGTAAACACACTTAAGATACAGTATAGTATTACATCAATAATACACGGTCACAATCACAGCATAGACATGCACAACTGTTTAGATAACACACACACACACTGACTGATAGAAGCGCTCTGCTGTGGCTCGTTTTGTAATCTCTCAGTCTCCACCCAGAGAATGGCCAGGCGCGAGACTGGTGTGTTGAGGGGAGGTTTCTTAGATGTAGTAGAACATGTCATCCAACCTGTTTAGCGCGATAATGTGCCGACAGTTGGATTGTTATCAAGGTCAGGAAACAAAGGCATCATTCTGACACATCAAAGATATGGGATTTTTACATTTACATTTTTAGTCATCTGACCTGGAATCAGTCTAAACTGGAGGAGTGATTGAGAAACACCCTATAAAACATGACGTAACTCACTGATCTCGGATCAGCTGAAAGACATATAGCTGAGAAAGGCTGACACCTCAGGAGACTGTTAATTGTTCGGGAGTTAGCCTGAAATACAGGGATGATACTGGCTCCTGAGACGCATCATCAGAGTGGGACGTAGCAGCCGATGCCAATTCACTCCCTAACCCTACCCCTTGGCCCTACCCGTTGGTCCTAGCCATTCGATGTTGCAGATAATGTATAGCCTTCTGTTTCTCTCGAGTACTTTGGTTTCTCTCTCTCTCTCTTTCTCTCTGTCTCTCTCTAATTTCTTTCTTTCTCTCTCTTCTTTCTTTGTCTCTATCTCTGTCTTTCTCTCTCT
Source organism: Coregonus clupeaformis (assembly GCF_020615455.1). Classification (NCBI taxonomy): domain Eukaryota; kingdom Metazoa; phylum Chordata; class Actinopteri; order Salmoniformes; family Salmonidae; genus Coregonus; species Coregonus clupeaformis. The sequence goes on from NC_059211.1 coordinate 31,842,089, forward strand.
CTCTCGCTCTCTCTGTCTCTCTCTCTCTGTCTCTCTCTCCCTCTCTCTCTCTCTGGGAGGAGAGACTGTGTGGTCTCGTCGGTCTCCTGCTATTAGTTTGTTTATAGAAGTTAAAGCTGAGTGCTGCTGGCTCCCTGAGGCCAGCATTCCAATACAGTGCCTCATACATGCTCATACAGGCACACACACACACACACACACACACACACACTACCTCTCTCTACAGTACACACATGCACAAACGTATACACACACACACACACCTCTTCGATAGATACATCTCTCTCTCCCCATCTATCTCTCGATCCTCTTTTACTCTTCCCACTGTTTAACTCCCCCTTCCCCTCCCTATCTGTTGTGTGTTACTCTCTCACTTCCTCTCCTGATCCCTATACCATCATATACTATTACTATACTATTCTACTGTATGTATATCTGTGAATGACAGCCAGAGGTGGTTAGTGTGGCTGTATTGGTGTGGTGGTCTCAACGTCCATTCTGTGGTCAGCCTCACCCTGTCATCGTTAGAGAACAGAACTATCACTGAGATTGACAGGTGTGTTCAAAACTAGCTGTTACATGTGTATTTGAATGTACAGGAGAGATTTCTCACACAGATAAGAACCCCAACCCCGCGTTCCTGACACTAATCTGTGTGTACAGTGTGCACGGTGTGTGTGTGTGTGTGTGTGTGTGTGTGTGTGTGTGTCTGTGTCCGGTGTATGTGTTTGTGTGTACAGGTGACTCATCCCTTACTCACCTAAACCAACTGTCAAACAGGTCTGGTTCAGAACAGGACAGGGGAATCCTCAACATTAATCAATCTAACTGCCTGTCAATCCGAGTGATGACTTGACACAATTATAGTGACAATCCAAGCGACGGTTACTAATATTTAAATACACACCCATATATACGCAAAGGTTACTGATCTTACTATCCGTTGAATATTCCTGTTGAAACATCCACTACGAAACAGAAAATGCACAACTTGAAGTTCAACATATCTAACATAATAACAAGCACAAAGACAACTGATAATATCATTTTAAACATTTTGAATTGTTGTCTCCAAGTGTGTGTCTTTGTTTGAGTCATTATTTTAATGTAACCGTAAAATTTCTTCAGTTTCTATAAACTGTGAAACTTCCAGTTGAGGACAGATTGAACATGGCGAATAGAAACTGTCTTAGTAAGTATGGGAGCAGAGCTATATAATGTCTACAGGGTCTGATCAGGGTCAAGGGTTAGGGTGCTTGGAGATGGGATATCATCCACCGGCTGAGAGAAATAAACTGGATTGTTTTGTACAGTCATAAGGTTGTCATTTCTCCCTCTCTTTTTCTTTGTCTGGAGTTTTTATGAGGTAAAGTTTTGAAGTGCTTATCATTCCAGGTGTTACACAGATCATGTTGACTTTTGTTTGGAGTTGGTTTTAAACGGGAACACACCTGAGTGTTGGGCTGTGTTCCAAAAGGCACCCTATTCCCTATGTAGTACACTAATTTGGGGCTCTGGTCAAAAGTAGTGCACTACATAGGGAATAAGGTGCATTTGGGACTCAGCCTTGTGGAGTAATGGACTGTCTTTATCTAGTTTAAACAGCTCAGGTGTTTCGATGAGAGGCCTGTCTTTTCTGTTCACACCTAGAAACAGACAAGATAAACACAGACAAAAACAGAGATAAACAGTGAAGCTTAAATCTTATCTGTTACTGTTCTCGTTATACACTGAGTGTACAGAACAGTAAGGACACCTGCTCTTTCCATGACATGGACTGACCAGGTGAATCCAGACCAAAGCTATGATCCGTTATTGATGTCACCTGTTAAATCCACTTCAATCAGTGTAGATGAAGGTGAGGAGACAGGTTAAAAAAGTATTTTTAAGCCTTGAGACAATTGAGACATGGATTGTTTATGTGTGCCACTCAGAGGGTGAATAGGCAAGACAAAAGATGTAAGTGCCTTTGAACAGGGTATGGTAGTAGGTGCCAGGTGCACCGGTTTGTGCCAAGAACTGCAACGCTGCTGGGTTTTTCACGCTTAACAGTTTCCTGTGTGTATCAAGAATGGTCCAACCCCCAAAGCACATCCAGCCAACTTGACTCAACTGTGGGAAGCATTGGAGTCAACATGGGCCAGCATCCCTGTTGACACCTTGTAGAGTCTATGCCCTGACAAATTGAGGCTGTTGTGAGGGCAAAAAGGGAGTGCATCTGAATATTAGGAAGGTGTCCTTAATGTTTTGTACACTCAGTGTATGCACACATCACTCTGTACCTAATTGAGTCACAAACTATTAGTCTGATAAAGTATTAGAAATTGGTGGGAAATGTGTGAGTGTGCATGTGTGCATGCCTGTGTGTACAACAGTTAGAATCTAAACTTAATACTCCTCTCCCACCTGATTTAAAATTAAGTTATAATAGCTCTCACTATTATTTGTTAATTTCACATTCCTTTGCATTATCATACAGTTAGGTGTACCAAATGGGAGAACAATAGGATGTTTAATCACCTAACCACTTCACCTAAAGCCGTGCCATCCCCCAGAGGTACAGGAGGGCTCCACCCTCTTTATGCACCAAAGTTTTAATTGTCATTAAACACCCATAAAGCTGTCATCAGATTTAAGCTAATGGCAGCACTTAGTCAACCTCACAAAGCAGAGAAACTGACAGGTCGGCCACACCCAACACTAATAGAGTCTAATGTAAAGAGCCACCGTGATCTCCGAACCATTCGCTACGTACAGTCTATTCTAAACTCAATCAATCAATCAATTTTATTTTATATAGCCCTTCGTACATCAGCTAATATCTCGAAGTGCTGTACAGAAACCCAGCCTAAAACCCCAAACAGCTAGTAATGCAGGTGTAGAAGCACGGGGAAACTGGGGAAACTGGGGAAACTGAATTGTTTCCCCATGCAACGATGGCTACTGATTTGCTGTGTAGCTATAGGCCAGGTCCTGTTCAGTGACTGCCACTGCAGGCACTGACTGGTGTAACAGAAGTGTAGTTGAATCACACGTGTGAATGACAGCCATTCTCCATTTACCCACTGTGGTGTAGCCTACAGTTCAGCTCTTGCCCAAGTCTCTACTGTTCTCCTGTCTTCCTCTGTCCTCATAACCTCTGGTATACATGTACTCAGCTCTACAGTAACCTTCCCTCTGTTATACTACACTGCTCAGTCTCCTTTGTGAGAACCATAGCGGGCGTTTGCAGATAACTGTGCATTGTAACTCCATACATCTATAGATGTGTACATTTGTATATACAGGCCCTTGTCGGGTCACACCCACATAAACCGCCACCCATACACAGCCCAGATGAAGTGTTGGGGACTGTTTACGCAGCAACAGTAGTTGTATGGCGTTGTCGGGTGTCACAAAACCAACCAAAAGTTTCCCTCCCAGGACTATTACAAAACACACACACACACACACACTACCTGCCATTTTGGATCCCTCTGATGTCTCTCATAGCACTGTGTCATCAGGAAGTTACAGGAAGTTACCTGGGAGACTTCAAGACCGTTGGCAAAATGGTGAAAATACATCTGAAGCATAGGTAAAAGTGTCTGACTTAAACCCTTGAGAAACTGTGGTCATATCATAGTACTGAGTGTACTGTACTTTGCTCTAATGTTCAGCTTAATTCATCAACAAACAAATGCAAAATACATTTCTGACACTGATATCTGTGGTATCACCATGAGTTCATGTTTTTCAGAATAGAAGAACCATAACGTATAAACACAATACAGATGGGTGGTTTGAATGACTCCTAAACGGAATTCACCTCGGAGAGATCTCTCTCCTGTGTCTCCTCTTCTCTGATGGAAAATGACTGACTTATATGTTTAAGAAAGAGCCTTTTATGTAAGTTCAGGTGTTAGGTGTTAATGACATGGTGACATGGATGACACAGTCCCCACCTCAGATGTGTTTTTACACAACTTGGGATCATTTATATAACGTCTACTCGGCTAGGACAGTATGGGTGTGTGCGTGAGTGAGTGCATGTGTGCTAAGATCCGGAGAGTCAGTGGAGGTAATCAGTCCAGTTCAAGTGGTCAGCAGTCTGATGGCTTGTCGATAGAAACTGTCTCGAGCCTGTTGGTATCAGACCTCATGCTCCGATACCATCTGCCAGACGGTAAGGGAGTGAACAGCTCGTGCCTGGGTGTGTGGGGTCCTTGATGTTGCTGCCAGACTTCCTCAGGCACCGTTTCAAGTAGATGTGCTGGATGGGTTGGAAAACAGCCCCAGTGATGTACTGGGCCGTCTTTACCACTTGCTGGAGGGCCTTGCGGTCGTGGAGCAATGCCCGTACCAGGCTGTGATGCAACCGGTCAGGACGCTTCCGATGGTGTTGTTGGTCCATGTCAAGTCCTCTGTGATGTGGATGCCGAGGAACTTAAAACTGCTGATTCTCTCTACTGCAGTCCCGTTGATGTGGATCGGGCGTGTTCTCTCCTCTGCTTCCTGAAGTCAACAACCAACTCCTTTGTTTTGCTGATGTAGAAGGAGAGGTTGTTGTCCTGGCACCACAATGCCAGTTCACTTACCTCCTCCCTATAGGCTGAATTGTCATTGTAGGTTATCATGCCTACAACTGTTGTGTCGTCAGCTAACTTAATGATGGAGTTGGTGTCGTGCAAAGCCACGCAGTCGTGGGTGAACAGGGAGTACAGCAGAGGGCTGAGGACACACCCCTGTGTTAAGAGACAGTTTGGTGTTGCCAATCCTCACAGCCTGTTGTCTGCCCATCAGGAAGTCCAGGATCCAGTTGCAGAGGGTAGTGTGTGTGTGTGTGTGTGTGTGTGTGTGTGTGTGTGTGTGTGTGTGTGTGTGTGTGTGTGTGTGTGTGTGTGTGTGTGTGTGTTTGTGTGTGTGATGTGTAACAGGCCTGGGAGGGGACCTTTTGGATGGTTTTGTGACACTTTTATCATATCCAGATTGATCCCCTGTCCTCCTAAGGATGGTACAGACATAAGGCATGGCCTATTGTACGTATCAAACCATGTTACTGCCACAGCTATTTAAAACCATGTTACCGCCACAGCTATTTAAAACCATGTTACCGCCACAGCTATTTAAAACCATGTTACTGCCACAGCTATTTAAAACCATGTTACTGCCACAGCTATTTAAAGCCATGTTACCGCCACAGCTATTTAAAACCATGTTACTGCCACAGCTATTTAAAACCATGTTACTGCCACAGCTATTTAAAACCATGTTACTGCCACAGCTATTTAAAACCATGTTACCGCCACAGCTATTTAAAACCATGTTACCGCCACAGCTATTTAAAACCATGTTACCACCACAGCTATTTAAAACCCTGTTACTGCCACAACTATGTGAAACCATGTTACTGCCACAGCTATTTAAAACCCTGTTACTGCCACAACTATGTGAAACCATGTTACCGCCACAGCTATTTAAAACCCTGTTACTGCCACAACTATGTGAAACCATGTTACTGCCACAGCTATTTAAAACCATGTTACTGCCACAGCTATTTAAAACCCTGTTACTGCCACAGCTATTTAAAACCATGTTACCGCCACAGCTATTTAAAACCATGTTACCGCCACAGCTATTTAAAACCATGTTACCGCCACAGCTATTTAAAACCATGTTACTGCCACAGCTATTTAAAACCATGTTACCGCCACAGCTATTTAAAACCATGTTACTGCCACAGCTATTTAAAACCCTGTTACTGCCACAACTATGTGAAACCATGTTACTGCCACAGCTACTTAAATCCCTGTTACTGCCACAGCTATTTAAAACCATGTTACTGCCACAGCTACTTAAAACCCTGTTACTGCCACAGCTATTTAAAACCCTGTTACTGCCACAGCTACTGAAAACCATGTTACTGCCACAGCTATTTAAAACCCTGTAACTGCCACAGCTATTTAAAACCATGTTACTGCCACAGCTACTGAAAACCCTGTTACTGCCACAGCTATTTAAAACCCTGTTACTGCCACAACTATGTGAAACCATGTTACTGCCACAGCTACTTAAATCCCTGTTACTGCCACAGCTATTTAAAACCATGTTACTGCCACAGCTACTTAAAACCCTGTTACTGCCACAGCTATTTAAAACCCTGTTACTGCCACAGCTACTGAAAACCATGTTACTGCCACAGCTATTTAAAACCCTGTAACTGCCACAGCTATTTAAAACCATGTTACTGCCACAGCTACTGAAAACCCTGTTACTGCCACAGCTATTTAAAAGCATGTTACTGCCTCAGATATTTAAAACCCTGTTACTGTCACAGCTACTGAAAACCCTGTTACTGCCACAGCTATTTAAAGCACGAATCAGGTTACTGGCCTACGTGTAACTTTACCCTGTCTAATTTAATTTCCTTTATAGAAACAATGTTTTTGTGTCAAATACATACAGTGGGGAAAAAAAGTATTTAGTCAGCCACCAATTGTGCAAGTTCTCCCACTTAAAAAGATGAGAGAGGCCTGTAATGTTCATCATAGGTACACGTCAACTCTGACAGACAAAATGAGAAAAAGAAATCCAGAAAATCACATTGCAGGATTTTTAATGAATTTATTTGCAAATTATGGTGGAAAATAAGTATTTGGTCAATAACAAAAGTTTCTCAAAACTTTGTTATATTTACATTTTAGTCATTTAGCAGACGCTCTTATCCAGAGCGACTTACAGGAGCAATTAGGGTTAAGTGCCTTGCTTAAGGGCACATCGACAGATTTCTCACCTAGTCGGCTCGGGGATTAGAACCAGCGACCTTTCGGTTACTGGCACAACGCTCTTACCCACTAAGCTACCTGCCGCCCTTTGTTGGCAATGACACAGGTCAAACGTTTTCTGTAAGTCTTCACAAGGTTTTCACACACTGTTGCTGGTATTTTGGCCCATTCCTCCATGCAGATCTCCTCTAGAGCAGTGATGTTTTGGGGCTGTCGCTGGGCAACACGGACTTTCAACTCCCTTCCAAAGATTTTCTATGGGGTTGAGATCTGGAGACTGGCTAGGCCACTCCAGGACCTTGAAATGCTTCTTTTACGAAGCCACTCCTTCGTTGCCCGGGCGGTGTGTTTGGGATCATTGTCATGCTGAAAGACCCAGCCACGTTTCATCTTCAATGCCCTTGCTGATGGAAGGAGGTTTTCACTCAAAATCTCACGATACATGGCCCCATTCATTCTTTCCTTTACACGGATCAGTCGTCCTGGTCCCTTTGCAGAAAAACAGCCCCAAAGCATGATGTTTCCACCCCCATGCTTCACAGTAGGTATGGTGTTCTTTGGATGCAACTCAGCATTCTTTGTCCTCCAAACACGACGAGTTGAGTTTTTACCAAAAAGTTATATTTTGGTTTCATCTGACCATATGACATTCTCCCAATCCTCTTCTGGATCATCCAAATGCACTCTAGCAAACTTCAGACGGGCCTGGACATGTACTGGCTTAAGCAGGGGGACACGTCTGTCACTGCAGGATTTGAGTCCCTGGCGGCGTAGTGTGTTACTGATGGTAGGCTTTGTTACTTTGGTCCCAGCTCTCTGCAGGTCATTCACTAGGTCCCCCTGTGTGGTTCTGGGATTTTTGCTCACCGTTCTTGTGATCATTTTGACCCCACGGGGTGAGATCTTGCGTGGAGCCCCAGATCGAGGGAGATTATCAGTGGTCTTGTATGTCTTCCATTTCCTAATAATTGCTCCCACAGTTGATTTCTTCAAACCAAGCTGCTTACCTATTGCAGATTCAGTCTTCCCAGCCTGGTGCAGGTCTACAATTTTGTTTCTGGTGTCCTTTGACAGCTCTTTGGTCTTGGCCATAGTGGAGTTTGGAGTGTGACTGTTTGAGGTTGTGGACAGGTGTCTTTTATACTGATAACAAGTTCAAACAGGTGCCATTAATACAGGTAACGAGTGGAGGACAGAGGAGCCTCTTAAAGAAGAAGTTACAGGTCTGTGAGAGCCAGAAATCTTGCTTGTTTGTAGGTGACCAAATACTTGTTTTCCACCATAATTTGCAAATAAATTCATGAAAAATCCTGCAATGTGATTTTCTGGAGAAAAAAAATCTCTATTTGTCTGTCATAGTTACAGGCCTCTCATCTTTTTAAGTGGGAGAACTTGCACAATTGGTGGCTGACTAAATACTTTTTTCCCCCACTGTACATGGTCTTATCCCTAAGATTTGGAAAGCGGCACATGCCCTCCCCCTACATAAAGGTGGAGATCCTTCTGACTTAACTTGGAGACTGGGTGGTAATTATTTATCTTACCTAGCCAAGGTGCTAGAATCCATTACATTTACATTTACATTTACATTTTAGTCATTTAGCAGACGCTCTTATCCAGAGCGACTTACAGTTAGTAAATGCATAAAAGGGATTTTTTCATTTTTTTCATACTGGCCCCCCGTGGGAACGAACCCACATCCCTGCCGGCCAAACCCTCCCCTACCTTGGACCCTCCCCTACCTTGGAATCCCTGACCAATTCTCAGCTAACAACTTTTTAAACTTCACTCTATTCTAAATATGCACCAGTCTGGTTTTAGATCTAGACATAGCACTATTTCAGCCACTATGCTTGTTTTAGATTATGTGTTAAATTGCCTAGATCAGAAAAAACATTGTGCTGCCCTATTTACACATTTACATTTTAGTCATTTAGCAGACGCTCTTATCCAGAGCGACTTACAGTTAGTGAACACATATATATATTATTTTTTTATTCTGGCCCCCCGTGGGAATCGAACCCACAACCCTGGCGTTGCAAACGCCATGCTCTATCAACTGAGCTACATCCCTGCCGGCCATTCCCTCCCCTACCCTGGACGAATTGTGCACCGCCCATGAGTCTCCCGGTCTCGGCCGGCTGCGACAGAGCCTGGATTCGAACCAGGATCTCTAGTGGCACAGTTAGCACTGCGATGCAGTGCCTTAGACCACTGCGCCACTCAGGAGTAGACCTTGCCAAGGCATTCGACACCGTTGACCATTCCCTACTCAATCAAAAACTGTCTGAAATGGGCCTGGACAAGGAGTCTTGCAAATGGTTTAAAGGGATACTTTGGGATTTTGACAATGAGGCCCTTTATCTACTTCCCCAGAGACAGATGAACTTGTGGATACCATTTTTATGTCTCTGTGTCCAGTATGAAGGAAGTTCGAGGTAGTTTCGCGAGCCAATGATAACTAGCGTTAGTACAATGACTGGAAGTCTATGTACCATTGATCATCCTTGAGATGTTTCTACAACTTGATTGGAGTCCACCTGTAGTAAATTCAATTGATTGGGCATGATTTAGAAAGGCACACGCCTGTCTATATAAGGTCCCACAGTTGACAGTGGATGTCAGAACAACAACCAAGCCATGAGGTGGAAGCAATTGTCCGTAGAGCTCCGAGACAGGATTGTGTCAAGGCACAGATCTGGGGAAGGGTAACAAAAGATTCTGCAGCATTGAAGGTCCCCAAGAATAGTGGCCTCCATCATTCTTAAATGGAAGAAGTTTGGAACCACTAAGACTCTTCCTAGAGCTGCCACCCGGCCAAACAGAGCAATCGGGGGAGAAGGGCCTTGGTCAGGGAGGTGACCAAGAACCTGATGGTCACTCTGACAGAGCTCCAGAGTTTCTCTGTGGAGATGGGATGAACCTTCTAGAAGGACAACCATCTCTGCAGCACTCCACCAATCAGGCCTTTATAGTTGAGTGCCCAGACGGAAGCCACTCCTCAGTAAAAGGCACATGACAGCCTGCTTGGAGTTTGCCAAAAGGCACCTAAAGGACTCTCAGACCATGAGAAACCAAGATTGGTCTGATGAAACCAAGATTGAACTCTTTGGCCTGAGGAAACCAGGCACCGCTCATCAACTGGCCAATACCATCCCTACGGTGAAGCATGGTGGTGGCAGCATCATGCTGTGGGAATTGTTTTCAGCGGCAGGGACTGGGAGACTAGTCAGGATCGAGGGAAAGATGAACAAAGCAAAGTACAGAGAGATCCTTGATGAAAACCTGCTCCAGAGTGCTCAGGACCTCAGACTGGGGCGAAGGTTCACCTTCCAACAGGACAATGTCCCTAAGCACACAGCCCAGCCAGAGCCCGGACTTGAACCCGATCGAACATCTCTGGAGAGACCTGAAAATAGCTGTGCAGCAATGCTCCCCATCCAACCTGACAGACCTTGAGAGGATCTGCAGAGAAGAATGAGAGAAACTCCCCAAATACAGGTGTGCCAAGCTTGTAGCATCATACCCAAGAAGACTCAAGGCTGTAATCACTGCCAAAGGTGCTTCAACAAAGTACTGAGTAAAGGGTCTGAATACTTATGTAAATGTAATATTTCAGTTTTTTATATTTAATACATTAGTTAAAATGTCTAAAAACCTGTTTTTGCTTTGTAATTATGGGGTATTGTGTGTAGATTGATGAAAACTGTCACGATCGTCGGAGGAAGTGGACCAATGCGCAGCGTGATAAGTGAACATATTTATTTATCAGCGAACAAAACAATAAACGATACGAAACGTGAAGTCCTGGGTTACAATACAAACCATACGGAACAAGATCCCACAACACACTGTGGAAAACAGGCTGCCTAAGTATGGTTCCCAATCAGAGACAACAAGCAACAGCTGATACACGTTGCCTCTGATTGAGAACCACACCGGCCAACATAGAAACAAATGAACTAGAATATAACCCTAGCACACAAAACACATAGAAACAATACACCCTGGCTCAACATAACAGAGTCCCAGAGCCAGGGCGTGACAGTACCCCCCAAAGGCGCGGACTGCGACCGCGCCAAACATAAACCGAACAGGGGAGGGCCGGATGGGCATTCCTCCTCGGAGGCGGTTCCGGCTCCGGGCTTGACCCCCACCCTCCAACAAACCCCCCAAAGCGCCCCTGGTCCGGTCTGGCCCTGCTGGCCGGAGCTGGACTGAACACTGGTGGAGCAGATTGCTCTAGCTCCGGAGTGGAGCAGCTGACCGGTGCCGGACCAGGCACCAGTGGAACAGGCACGGGCTGTGCCGGACTGATGACGCGCACCACAGGCTTGGTGCGGGGAGCAGGGACAGGCCGAACCGGGCTGACGACGCGCACCATTGGCTTGGTGCGGGGAGCAGGGACGAGCCGAACCGGGCTGACGAAGCGCACCACTGGCTTGGTGCGGGGAGCAGGAACAGGCCGGACCGGGCTGACGACGCCGCACCACAGGCTTGGTGCGGGGAGCAGGGACGGGCCGAACCGGGCTGACGAGCGCACCACTGGCTTGGTGCGGGAGCAGGAACAGGCCGGACCGGGCTGACGACGCGCACCACAGGCTTGGTGCGAGGGGCAGGAACATGCCGGACCGGGCTGGCGACGCGCACCACAGGCTCGGTGCGAGGGACAGCAACAAGCCGGACCGTACTGGGGACACACACCACTGGCCCTACGCGGGGATCAGGAATGGGCCGGACCGGACTGGCAACACACCCCAGTACCTCTCGCCGTGCCTCTACATTCTCCTTCCCCCTGGTGACCAGTGACTCCCGTAACCTGGCGGCCTCCTTTGCCAACCCGCTGAACCACTCTATCCCGGCCTCCTGCTGCCCCGTCGTCCACGGCGTGAGCCCCCCCCCGTCAGTCCAGCCTCTCTCCTCCTCACGTTGCTTGACCCAGTCGAGGTTGATATTCATCAGAGTCACCTCTGGCGTTGGCTCCTGGACACGCTGCTTGGTCCAGTGTTGGTGGGATCTTCTGTCACGATCGTCAGAGGAAGTGGACCAATGCGCAGCGTGATAAGTGAACATATTTATTTATCAGCGAACAAAACAATAAACGATACGAAACGTGAAGTCCTTGGTTACAATACAAACCATACGGAACAAGATCCCACAACACACTGTGGAAAACAGGCTGCCTAAGTATGGTTCCCAATCAGAGACAACAAGCAACAGCTGATACACGTTGCCTCTGATTGAGAACCACACCGGCCAACATAGAAACAAATGAACTAGAATATAACCCTAGCACACAAAACACATAGAAACAACACACCCTGGCTCAACATAACAGAGTCCCAGAGCCAGGGCGTGACAAAAACAATGTAATCAATTTTAGAATAAGGCTGTAACGTAACAAAATTTGGAAAAAGTGAAGGGGTCTGAATACTTTCAGAATGCACTGTAAATAATATTGGTCTGTGTATTAAATCCTGTAATATGCATCTGTATGCAGACGATACAGTGTATCATAATATTCATCTCTATGCTATTGCACCAACTGTTGACCAAGCTATGTTAGAGCTGCAATCTGATTTTGTTGCATTACAGAAAGCCCTTGTTGATTTAAAACGTATACTTAATGCGGGCAAAACTAAATATGTTGTTCTCTAATTCATTGGATGGCTCTCTCATCGAGCGGGTTCCTGCCTATAAATATGTGGGCATTTGGATTGATAAAGATCTAACATTTAAAAATAAAATTGATGAGCTAGTTAAAAAGCTTAAATTGGCCTTATTTTTTTGAAATAGATATTGCCGCTCCATCAACAGCAGGAAGTAGATTGTGCAGTCAACTTTCCTGCCAGTTCTTGACTATGGTGACACTATTTACCAGAATGCAGCAGCCACTGCTCTTAAACCATTGGATGCCATCTACCATAGCACCCTTCGCTTTATTACAGGTGACAGTTTTAATACTCATCATACTACATCCTGTATCAGAAGGTCGGCTGGACCTCACTAAAGTCCCGTAGATCATTTCGTTACTCCCTTCTTGTTTACAAAGCTCTGCTCCACAAGCTTCCAACATACCTCACTTCCCTGTTGAAATATAAAAATATGAGATACCAAACCAGTTCGCAGGGTTGCTTAACTCTTGAGGTCCCGCGTGTCTCCACAAAGTTAGGTAAATCCACCTTTAGTTTTAATGCACCACAGATATGGAATACCTTACAAAACAAATTCCACTGATAGGTTAGTTTAAAACTCTGTTGTTAAATGAGTTTACTGAAGTGTGCAATTGTTTCAATTGACTATTATAACTTGTTGTAATAACCTGATGTAATGTATTTATAGCTGTCTAGTTTTTATCTTTTTGTTGTTGTGTTGATGAATTGTTTGTCCTCAGGGCACCATTGCAAATGAGACACTGGTCTCAATTGGGCTCTCCTGAATAAATAAAAGTAAATAAAATACATTTGTAATTGCATTTGCTTTGGTTTTTCATTGCCTGATTTAAGGAAATCTTTCCGTAAAGCATTCTGCTGTGTGTAACATTCCAACCACTCATGACACTGCCTACAGATACTGTACTGGAGGACAGAGACGTTTAGAGTTTAGTTCTACATGTACCCTCCTCACACCATCTAATCAACAACCCCTCCCCTCCCTCCCTCTCTTTCTCTTTCTCTGGTAAACTACCTCCCCTAGGGCCAACGTAATTTGGCCCTGTGTACAGTGTGTGTGTGTGTGCGTACGTCTGTATGTATGTGTGCGTGTGAGTGCGTGTGTGTGCGCATGCATGTGTGTGTGTGCTATGCGTGTGTGTGTGTGTGCGTGTGTGTATACTGGGCCGCTCCTTGGGTAAACCACAGGACAGGTGCAGTGGGTTTCTAAGTGAACCCAGGCAGAATGGCGTGACTAGAGGAGCCAGCTGCAGGATGGGTGTCGAAAAGAGCTCTCTACCCCTCCGTCCCCACCTCTCTCATATATTTATCCTCTCTTCTCTATTCTCCTTCTCTCTCTCCATCCCTCGCTTTACCCTTCTCTCTCTCCATCTCTCGCTTTACCCTTCTCTCTCTCCATCCCTCACTTTACCCTTCTCTCTCTCCATCCCTCGCTTTACCCTTCTCTCTCTCCATCCCTCGCTTTACCCTTCTCTCTCTCTATCTCTCACTTTACCCTTCTCTCTCTCTATCTCTCGCTTTACCCTTCTCTCTCTCTATCTCTCTCTTTACCCTTCTCTCTCCATCCCTCGCTTTACCGTTCTCTCTCTACATCCCTCGCTTTACCCTTCTCTCTCCATCCCTTGCTTTACCCTTCTCTCTCCATCCCTTGCTTTACCCTTCTCTCTCTCCATCCCTTGCTTTACCCTTCTCTCTCTCCATCCCTCGCTTTACCCTTCTCACTCAGTGTCTAATTTCAAATTTCTCCTCATCTTCTCTCCATCCAACAGTGTTTTCTATTACTTCCCTGTTCCATCGCACATTCTCTCTCCATCTCCCAATCTCTCTCTATTCCTCTATCTGTGTGTTGCTCTCTCTCACCCTGATCAGCTTTTTCATTGCCACTCTAGTACAGTGAGCCTGTAACAGTCGGCAGCACTATCCTTAGTAACCTCTGAGCCAACCTGCACACACACAGCCCCTAACCCCCATCACAGGAGGAACTGACATGGTTCAGGGAAGTGACAAACTTCTGTCCTTAAACAACTGAGTCAGTCAGGAATGAATACAAGGACAATTTAGTCCAAAACAATGTGTTTTCTTACGACGTTACCCAGGTGTGTTGTGTTTTGAGTGACTGGGTAAACCTAGCTTTAGAGGTAACAGCTAACACCCATAAATATTCGAACGAGTAGATAGTGATAGTGCTGACGTCATCCATGTATTCCTATGGACAACTCCCGATGTCGCATTAAGTGCCATATTGCTGAATGGGGCTGAATGGCACCAAAAAATCGCTAAGGATCATGGTGAAAGTGGCTGTAACTAGCAAAGGATCATGGTCGATGTAGTCGTTTTCATCCTGCCTGAGAGAGCCTCCTCGTAGCCTGCCGGCCCGTGATTGGTCTGTGTCTGCACGTGGTCCTGTGTGACGACAAATGTACAGTAGTAGTCAGAATGAATCACTATTTAATTAAATATCTCGATTTGTAGCGAACTTTAAAATAATTCACTGTGGGGATTGAACTTGATCATAATAAACACATTTTAAAGCCCAAAACGGCCGTCGTATAAAAACTATTTGTGGGCTGTTCTGGCGATCGTAATTTACACAGGATTTCTAAGGCAGACCAGGACTTTTGGCACCGCTAGGTTGCTATGCAATAGCGGACCAGCAGAGCTCGTGACTTTACACTCCAGACCGGACACTGGGGGCCTGGTAACACCCTCCGCTTGACATGATGTGTATCTACACTAATTACTCAGGTCTATCTACAGCTCTTAACACTATGTAGGCTGATATGCGTGTCTGTGTGTGTGTGTGATAGTGCTGCTAGTATGTTTGAACGGTAAATTAAATGTATGTTTTGGATAGGTAAATTAAACTTAGTCTGTTTGATATGATCTCTCTCGCTCTCTCTCTCTCTTACCCACACTCTCTCTCACACTTTCTTTCTTTTCTCTCACAGTGGTTGATATAGCAGCTCTCCAACACATGTAAAGGCCTACACAGAAAGACACACACACTGACTTTTTGTTATGGGAATAGGCCTACATGACAAGCCACATGCCACTCAAACCTCTCAGTCATTGTCCTGTGTTATAATACCATGGATATGCAGAGTGGGATGTCTCAACTCTGTCATGGTGTTCTCCATTGAGATGCACAGAGAGCTGGAGGGTAGGAGAAGAACAGGCGTGCTGTAGATTAGACGCTGTTACAGCGACCCTGGCCACTAATCCCGCCGCTATACGCCACGGGTGATGTTCCCCTGAGAAGACACGGGTTCCGGATTAAACCCCAGAGCTATCAGCAAAGAGAACCACACAAAGAGAACTGTATTAACATAGAGAACGACGACACAAAGCTGGTTGCCATTGTGTGGGGCAGACAGAGCAGAGTAGAGCCAAGCAGGCGTTTCTGGATAAACAGAAGTCATCAGAGGAGGGAAGAGAACAGACAGAGAGGTGCAGATACTTAGAAACTCACTTTCTGTAGAAGAGAGACTCGTAACACATAAACACCCAAACAGATGATAGAATAACAATGTGCAGAATGTGGAAACATGTTCTTTGTTGCTTTTGTCATCAGTCTGACATCCTCATAAAGTTTAAAAATCATCTATACATACTATATTATACTCATATATACATACTATACTATACTCATCATCTATACATACTATACTATACTCATCATCTATACATAATATACTCATCATCTATGCATAATATACTATACTCATATACATTCTATACTATACTCATCATCTATAAATACTATACTATACTCATCATCTATGCATACTATACTCATCATCTATGCATACTATAATCATCATATATACATACTATACTCATCATCTATATATACTATACTCATCATCTATACATACTATACTATACTCATCATCTATACATACTATAATCATCATCTATACATACTATACTCATAATCTATACATACTATACTCATCATTTATACATACTATGCTATACTCTTCATCTATACATACTATACTCATCATCCATACGTAATATACTCATTTTTACATTTACATTTTAGTCATTTCCCCCGTGGGAAACGAACCCACAATCCTGGCGTTGCAAACGCCATGCTCTACCAACTG
Source organism: Coregonus clupeaformis (assembly GCF_020615455.1). Lineage (NCBI taxonomy): Eukaryota > Metazoa > Chordata > Actinopteri > Salmoniformes > Salmonidae > Coregonus > Coregonus clupeaformis. The sequence goes on from NC_059211.1 coordinate 31,858,634, forward strand.
AGCTACTCATCATCTATACATACTATACCCATCATATATACATACTATACTATACTCATCCTCTATACATACTATACTCATCATCTATACATACTATAATATACTCATATATACATACTGTACTCATCATCTATACATACTGTACTATACTCATCATATATACATACTATACTCATCATCTATACATGCTCTACTCATCATCTATAAATACTATGCTATTCTCATCTATACAGTACATACTATACTATACTCATATATACATACTATACTATACTCATCACCTATAAATACTATACTACTGTATAGTCATCTATACATACTATACCATACTCATCATCTATACATACTATACTATACTTATCCATACATACTATACTATACTCATCTATACATACTATACTCATCATCTATACATACTATACTCATCATCTATACATAATATACTCAGCATCTATACATACTATACTCAGCATCTATACATACTCTACTAAACACATCATCTATACATATTATATTATACTAATCTATACATAATGTACTATACTATACTCATCATCTATACACAGTGTAGGATTATATAATAATATTGTTGTAACTAGGTGCAACAACAATCCCCAATCAGCGGGTCTGGACCTGAAAGTATCTAGTTACAGATCTCTACCCACTGCCAAATTACCAATCTCATCCTGTTTCGGGACAATTACCAATCTACCACAGCACAGAGAAGACCAGGACAGACTGTCACATAACATAGTTTGTACTAGTTATGTCAGCCACTAACTAATTAATCAGCCGCTTTTATTCCATCGTCTAGCCTAACCAATTAATCAACCGCCCTCATTGTTGTTAGGTTACCCAGGATTATGACGTGGCGTGACTCACGATTGTTGGCTGCTTGGCCTGGTAATATACATTGGAGAATGTGTGTTTGCATTTGTGGGTGTTTGGTAATTCCCCCACAAATGTTGTATCCACTATCCAGCCAGACATTGTGAAAGCTAGGAGTGTCCAGACTCGATTAATCCAACTAATACCGGACATAACATTGCCTCTATTTACAAGTTCCATCTATTTACTAGTCTATTTACAAGTTCCATCTATTTACTAGTCTATTTACAAGTTCCATCTATTTACAAGTCTATTTACAAGTTCCATCTATTTACAAGTCTATTTACAAGTTCCATCTATTTACTGGTCTATTTACAAGTTACATCTATTTACAAGTTATATCTATTTACAAGTTCTCTCTTTTCAACTTGTAAATACTTTGGTATCTTTCCTTCCACCGGCAAAATACAGTGTTTTCATTCATTGAAATAGACATCAACAAAGTTTATTCCTAAAACAAAAATAAAGAAAAGAAAAGAAAAGTAATAAACTATATTTCAACATAGTGTTGAACTTTACCTCAGGTCTAGGCAGGATCATGAAGTCATATACTGTTGTGTCATTATCACATTATCGTGGATTAGATAAAGCTGTGAACTTTGGCATTCAGAAATGCCAGCTAATGGCTATATGTCCAGTTACTGAGAATAATTATTAATATAAGGACATTAGTCATCATGTAATCAACAACTCTAATGATATGGGCTGATCTTCAGTGACATACAGTACATATAAAAGTCTCTAATGTTAATGTTTTAAATGTATGTAAATTGTGAAGTATTTTTGTCTGTAATATATTTTCCGTTATGTGTCGGACCCCAGGAAGAATAGCTGTTGCCATTGGTGTTGGCTAATGGGGATCCTAATAAAATAAAATAAAAGTATGACTCCTGTACAGCGGCTGTGACATAGAGGGATGTCGTTTCTCACATACAGAAGGGGAATTTGGATTATTGGGACAGTGATAATAGTGATAATAATGTAATATTCCCATAGAGCCCTGTCTTGACCTTTACCTTGATTTACCAGGGATCCTCAGACAATAGGATGAAGTCTCTGGGGATAGCTCAGGGTGTCTATGTGGCTGGCTGGGTGTGTGGCACAGGACAGACATGACCCTGATATATCTCAGTGGGCCCCTGGTGATGATGCAACTTCCTGTGTGACATTTTGAGTAAGATGGAGGGTGAAGAGTCCTATGTTTAGAATGGTGTTTAGAATGGTGTTTAGAATGTGTGAGAGCTGGGAATGTTTAAAATCTGTAGAACCTGAATTAAGTTCTAAAGACCATAAAATGAATCAAGTGAAAGTTGTCAGTTTAAGTAGTTACCTGTATGGTCAGGACCCTACTATAGTCACTCTTCCAGGCAAAGCAGCTATTAAGCCTGTAGTGTAGGAGGCTTGCTGTGTCTAGGGCCTAGGTCAACATTATACAACCTTAATGGTTTTTATTAGGGGGCTTTTTATCATTCGTATTTGAACAGATAACAAGATCAATACACACTGAGATTTCATACACTTATAAAAATTGTTAAATAAACATGAGATGGCTGCTGCAACATTCAGAGCAGTCGGGACTGATTTGATAACCATAAGCACTAAAACTAACAGTACAAACTGAATTACACCGTCATAAATCCATCAGCTATAGATCCCATCGGCAGCGGCTGAATTATCAGGCTATTGAGCAATTCGTACTTGTGGCTGTATGTTTCCAGTGTATAGATAGGATAGAGGTAGAACCTGCAGGTCATATGTCTCTCTTTGTCCGCATCCCAAATGGCACCCTATTTACACATATAACTCTATGGGCCCTGGTCAAAAGTAGTGCACTATGTAGGGAATAGGGTGCCATTTGGGACGCATTCTTTGTCAACCGTGATAGCTGTTTACCAACCCAGGAACAGATATAATGTTTGCTAATACCTAATGAGGGGTGAACCATAGAGATTTATCTGTATGGGGTGAACAGCTGAGGGAAGCAATCGTAAAGCTATGCACACAGCCAGACACACAGACCTCGGCTACTGGATTGATAAGAATATTATAGAGAGAGGAAGTATTTTTGATTCATGTTTATTACTAATATCTTAGTGGTTATTGCTTAATAGGCTGGCTTGTGTGATTTGTATGATAGTGATGATGAGGATGTATGTTGTTGTTTTTTAACAAACCAAAAACAGTCTGTGGGCCATGTTGTGTGGTTTTGTGTGGCTCAGTTGGTAAGTGTGTGGCACTAGCAACACTTCATGTATTGTGAATTGTATTGTAAAGTTAAATTTAGCCAGAACCGAGGAAGAGTAGCTGCTGACTTGGCAGCAGCTAATGGGGATCCTTAATAAATACAAATACAAATTCAAAGTTGCGGGTTCAATTCCCTCAGGGATCACACAAATACAAAAAAAATTATGTTTATACTTTTAGCCGATTAGCCTTTAGCTTAAAGTGCTTTCGGAAGGTATTCAGACCCCTTCACTTTTTCCACATTTTGTTACGTTACAGCCTTATTCTAAAATGGATTAAAAAAAACAAATGTTTCTCATCAATCTACACACAATACCTCATAATGACAAAGCAAAAACAGGTTTTTAGAAATTTCAGCAAAATTATTAAAAATAAGAACTTAAATATCACATTTAAATAAGTATTCAGAGCCTTTACTCAGTACTTTGTTGAAGTACCTTTAACAGTGATTACAGCCTCAAGTCTTCTTGGGTATGACGCTACAAGCTTGGCACCCCTGTATTTGGGGAGTTTCTCCCATTCTTCTCTTCAGATCCTCTCAAGCTCTGTCAGGTTGGATGGGGAGCGTCGCTGCACTACTATTTTCAGGTCTCTCCAGGGATGTTCGATCGGGTTCAAGTCTGTGCTCTGGCTGGGCCACTCAAGGACATTCAGAGACTTGTCCCGAAGCATTGTCTTGGCTGTGTGCTTAGTGTCATTGTCCTGTTGGAAGGTGAACCTTCACCCTAGTCTGAGGTCCTGAGCGCTCTGGAGCAGGTTTTCAGGATCTCTCTGTACTTTGCTCCATTAATCTTTCCCTCGATCCTGACTAGTCTCCCAGTCCCTGCTGCTGAAAAACATCCCCACAGCATGATGCTGCCACCCCCATGCTTCACCGTAGGGATAGTATTGGCCAGGTGATGAGCAGTGCCTGGTTTCCTCCAGATGTGACGCTTGGCATTCAGGCCAAAGAGTGTAATCTTGGTTTCATCAGACCAGAGAATCTTGTTTCTCATGGTCTGAGAGTCCTTTAGGTGCCTTTTGGCAAACTCCAAGAGGGCTGTCATATGACTTTTACTGAGGAGTGGCTTCCGTCTGGCCACTCTACCATAAAGGCCTGATTGGTGGAGTGCTGCAGAGATGGTTCACCTTCTGGAAGCTTCTCCCATCTCCACAGAGGAACTCTAGAGCTCTGTCAGAGTGACCATCGGGTTCTTGGTCACCTCCCTGACCAAGACCCTTCTCCCCGATTGCTTAGTTTGGCCGGGTGGCCAGCTCTAGGAAGAGTCTTGGTGGTTCAAAACTTCTTCCATTTAAGAATGATGGAGGCCACTGTGTTCTTGGGGACCTTCAATGCTACAGAAATGTTTTGGTACCCTTCCCCAGATCTGTGCCTCAACACAATCCTGTCTCGGAGCTCTACGGACAATTCCTTCAACCTCATGGCTTGGTTTTTGCTCTGACATGCACTGTCAACTGTTGGACCTTATATAGACAGGTGTGTGCCTTTCCAAATCATGTCCAATCAATTGAATTTACCACAGATGGACTCCAATCCAGTTGTAGAAACACCTCAAGGATGATCAATGGAAACAGGATGCACCTGAGCTCAATTTCAAGTCTCATAGCAAAAGGTCTGAATACTTTTGTAAATAAGGTATTTTATTTTTATTTTTAATACATTTGCAAAAATGTCTACAAACCTGTTTTTACTTTGCCATTATGGGGTATTGTGTGTAGATTGATGAGGAAATGTTTTTATTTAATCAATTTTAAAATAAGGCTGTAACGTAACAAAATGTGGAAAAAGTGAAGGGGCCTGAATACTTTCCGAATGCGCTTTATATACAATATATATACAGTACCAGTCAAATGTTTGGACACACCTACTCATTCAAAGGTTTTTCTTTATTTTTTACTATTTTCTACATTGTGGAATAATAGTGAAGACATCACAACTATGAAATAACACAAATGGAATCATGTAGTAACCAAAAACGTGTTAAACATATCAAAATATATTTTATATTTGAGATTCTTCAAAGTAGCCACCCTTTGCCTTGATGACAGCATCGCACACTCTTGGCATTCTCTCAACCAGCTTCATGAGGTAGTCACCTGGAATGCATTACAATTAACAGGTGTGCCTTCTTAAAAGTTAATTGGTGGAATTTCTTTCCTTCTTAATGCATTTGAGCCAATCAGTTGTGTTGTGACGAGGTAGAGGTGGTATACAGAAGATAGCCCTATTTGTTAAAAGACCAAGTCCATATTATGGCAAGAACAGCTCAAATATGCAAAGAGAAACGACAGTCCATCATTAATTTAAAAAGTGAAGGTCAGTCAATCCGGAACATTTCAAGAACTTTGAAAGTTTCTTCAAGTGCAGTCACAAAAACCATCAGCACTATGATGAAACAGGAATGGAAGACCCAGAGTTACTTCTGCTGCAGAGGATAAGTTCATTAGAGTTAACTGCATCTCTGATTGCAGCCCAAATAAATGCTTCACAGAGTTCAAGTAACAGACACATCTCAACATCAACTGTTCAGAGGAGACTGTGTGAATCAGGCCTTCATGGTCGATTTGCTGCAAAGAAACCACTACTAAAGGACACCAATAAGAAGAAGAGACTTGCTTGGGCCAAGAAACACGAGCAATGGACATTAGACCAGTGGAAATCTGTCCTTTGGTCTGATGAGTCCAGATTTTAGATTTTTTGTTCCAACCGCCGTGTCTTTGTGAGGCGCAGAGTAGGTGAACGGATGATCTCCGCATGTGTGTTTCCCACCATGAAGCATGGAGGAGGAGGTGTGATGGTGTGGGGGTGCTTTGCTGGTGACACTATCTGTGATTTATTTAGAATTCAAGGCACACTTAACCAGCATGGCTAATACAGTACTCTGCAGTGATACGCCATCCCATCTGGTTTGGGCTTAGTGGGACTATCATTTGTTTTTCAACAGGACAATGACCCAACACACTTCCAGGCTGTGTAAGGGCTATTTGACCAAGAAGGAGAGTGATGAAGTGCTGCGTCAGATGACCTGGCCTCCACAATCACCCGACCTCAACCCAATTGAGATGGTTTGGGATGAGTTGGACCGTAGAGTGAAGGAAAAGCAGCCAACAAGTGCTCAGCATATGTGGGAACTCCTTCAAGGCTGTTGGTAAAGCATTCCAGGTGAAGCTGGTTGAGAGAATGGCAAGAGTGTGCAAAGCTGTCATCAAGGCAAAGGGTGGATACTTTAAAGAAACTAACATCTAAAATCTTTTTTGATTTGTTTAACACATTTTTGGTTACTACATGATTCCATATGTGTTATTTCATAATTTTGATGTCTTCACTATTATTCTACAGTGTAGAAAATAGTAAAGCATAAAGAAAAACCCTTGAATGACTAGTTATGTCCAAACTTTCGACTGGTACTGTATATACACTGCCTTCAGAAAGTATTCATACCCATTGATTACTGCACATTTTGTTGTATTACAGCCTGAATTCAAAATTGATTAAATTGTTGTTGTTTTTTACCCATCTACAAACAATACCCCATAATGACAAAGTGTAAACATGTTTTTAGACATTTATGGAAATGTATGGAAAATTAAATACAGATATCTAATTTACCTACAGTGCCTTCAGAACGTATTCACACCCCTTGACTTTTTCCGCATTCTGTTGTGTTACAGCCTGAATTTAAAATGGATTAAATTGAGATTTTGTTTGTCACTGGGCTACACATAATACCACATAATGTGAAAGTGCTATTCTGTTTTTCGAAATTGTTAAAAATTAATTACAAATGAAAAGCTGTAGTGTCTTGTCAATAAGTATTCATCCCCTTTGTTATGGCAAGCCTACATAAATTGAGTAAAACTGTGCTTAACAAATCACATAATACGTTGCATGGACTCACTCTGTGTGCAATAATAGTGTTTAACGTGATTTTTTGAATGACTACCTCATCTCTGTACCCCACACATAACATTATCTGTAAGGTCCTTCAGTTGAGCAGTGAACTTCAAACACAGATTCAACCACAAAGACCAGTGAGGTTTTCCATTTCCTCGCAAAGAAGGGCACCTATTGGTAGATGAAAATCCCTTTGAGCATGGTCAAGTTAGTAATTACACTTTGGATGGTGTAGTAATACACCCAGTCACTACAAAGATACAGGCATCCTTCCTAACTCAGTTGCCATAGAGGAAGGACACTGCTCAGGGATTTCACTATGAGCCCAATGGTGACTTTAAAACAGTTACAGAGTTTAATGGCTGTGATAGGAGAAAACTGAGAATGGATCAACAACATTGTAGTTACTCCACAATACTAACCTAATTGACAGAGTGAAAAGAAGGAAGCCTGTACAGAATAAAAATATTCCACAAAATGCATCCTAAAGTAATACTGCAAAAAATGTGGCAAAGCAATTAACTTTTTGTCCTGAATAAAAAGTGTTATGTTTGGGGCAAATCTAATACAACACTTTACTGAGTACCACTCTCCATATTTTCAAGCATAGTGGTGGCTGCATCATGTTATGGGTATGCTTGTAATCGTTAAGGACTGGGGAGTTTTTCAGGATAAAAATAAATGGAATGGAGCTAAGCACAGGCAAAATCCTAGAGGAAAACCTGGTTCAATCTGTTTTTCCATCAGATACTTGGAATGTAATTAATCTTTCAGCAGGAAAACACAAGTCCAAATCTACACTGGAGTTGCTTACCAAGAAGTCAGTGAATGTTCCTGAGTGGCCGAGGTAGTTTTGACTTAGATCTGCTTGAAAATCTATGGCGAGACCTGAAAATAGTTGTCTAGCAATGATCAACAGCAAATTTGACAGAGCTTGAAGAATTTTGAAAATAATAATGGGCAAATGTTGCACAATTCAGGTGTGCAAAGCTCTTAGAGACTTACCACAAAAGACTCACAGCTGTAATCACTGCCAATGGTGCTTCTACAAAGTATTGACTCAGGGTATTTCTGTATTTCATTTTCAGTATATTTGCCAACATTTCTAAAAACATGTTTTGACTTTGACATCATAGGGTCTTGTGTGTAGGCCAGTGACACAGAATCTCAATTTAATACATTTTAATTTCAGGCTGTAACACAAAAAAATGTGGAACGAGTCAAGGGGTGTGAATACTTTCTAAAGGCACTGTATATAAAAACAAAAAAAGACACACAAATTTCCACAAATAAAAATGTTAAATGTTGTATAATTGCCGCTTTGGGATAAATAAACTACTGATTTATCAAGAAGCAATGAAATACTCACTTTGTCCATCTGTAGAGAGCACTAAAGAGAGACACAGGCGTAGGGAGATGTAGGCTACCAACGGATGGCTTGGGGTAAGGAACACCAAGAAACCATCAAGTTTGGCAACATGAGGGTTGGACCAATGGAACGCAGGGAGAGTAGAGAGAGTAGGGAGAGCCATCGGGTTGGTTTACGTTGAGATTAGATGAAGAGAATTGAGAAACTGATGTTTACTTTTCACAAAGACTAGCTCTCTATGTTTTCATCCTCTCTACAGTGAAAACACAGCCCAATGGTCAGGGAGTTACTGTATGGAAAATATACCACAGAAAACCATTTCATATGAGAAATATGTGACATTTGTTTTATTATGGAAGCAAGCTAGGAGGTCTCAGAGATTAGAAGCTTCTGAGTTTGGAATTGGAACTCCGGGCCAGTTCTGATCTAGAGTTACAGTGAATAGTGATCAGTATAGGTATGGGAGACCACATTTCGGCATCTTTTGGGATTTGTTGTTTAAAATCAACTGACGTTAACAACAAATTAACCAGACAAACAGCTAGGGCTGCTAAATAGAGAAAAGCACAGTGATCCGGTGATATTTTCATAACACTATAAAAAACACAACACGTCCCTGTGATGCCTGGAAGGTTTATTTCAAACAAACAATTACCTCAGAGACATAATGATCAGGTACAGTGTTCTAAGAAAAGAGCTGACACCTTTACTATAACCTCTTCATTACACCTAGCCACTCCACCATGCCCCACTCTGACTCCAATCCCATTCCACATCCACACACAGAACAGCAGGTCCCATAGATTACAGGGTCACACACAGAACACACAGAAATATAGACACACACTTACATACTCTCACGCACACAGGCACACACACATGCACAGAAATGCTCACGCATGCACACACACACACATTTCCACGAAGGAGAGAAACACAATCTCCCCAAATGGTCATTGTCATTCTTCTGTTGTAATCCTTATAGGTGTGTCTCTATGGCGACAGGGGTGGAATCCCAAATGGCACCCTATTCCTATGGGCCCTGGGCCCTGGTCAAAAGTAGTGCACTATATAGTGAAAAGGGGGCCATTTGAGACGCATTCAGGGGCATTGTCAGAATTCAGTGGTTATTATGCAATAACATAAGGGCCCCCAGGTGAAATATTACCTAGAAAATGAGGGACCCTGTGACTGAGAGTGTAAACGGCTGTAATCACCAACAATAGGAGACAAAGAGAAAACACGGTGCACACATGTCATCTGTTGTCTTGTAACAGTCCTCTCACACACTGTGAATACTGGCCCCCGTGGGGACCATGGCAACGATTACAGTATGGAGGGAGAGGAGAAGAAGAGCAAAGAAAGAGAAGGGATTGAGAGAAGTGTGTTCTTTGGTCTGGCTAGACATTTAAGGACTGCTCTTCAAAAACCAAACCTTTATATCCCATCGTACTTTATATGCCATTTTACGATATCCAGCTTTTTGTTGCACTGATGATGACTGTAGGATTGAAATAAAACACCATTACAAATAACAGTGTAATCTATTCCCTGTTGTGGTTTGAGAGTAATCTTAATCGGAATTACCCTTGCAGAATGAGAGAAGAGACGTTAGTCATATTCCCTTCAAGTTGTCTGAGTCACACTGTCTTTAAACACTTGCTCACACGCACCCTCACACAAACAAACAAATTGAAGCTTATCCCCGCTTCACTGACAAATGTCGCTCAGGGATTTATAACCAGTGTGTGTAGTTTGTAGTGCATTGTACACGTTTATATTTATTTGTATGTGTTTGTGGTGTGTTTGCATGTGTGTGTGTGCCTGTGTCTGTGTGCCTGTGTGTGCCTGTGTGTGTGTAGGTACACTCCGCCACCTCTAATTAACTCATTGGAGGTGTGTGTGTGAGTCAGCATCAGTTGACAGCTTATAATTGCCCCACGGCTAACCCCATTACACACACACACACACTGGCGAACCCGCTCTCAACTCCTGGGAGAGTGTTTGTTGGCCCGCTCGGCAGCAGGGTGAAACTCGGGGTACCAAATAAACACAACAATAAAACACAGGCATGCCATAACGCATCCAGCACAGCATGTGTGTGTGTGTGTGTGTGTGTGTGTGTGTGTGTGTGTGTGTGTGTGTGTGTGTGTGTGTGTGTGTGTGCCTACCTTCCTGTCTGTATTAGTAGGACTGATGTAACCTGGCAGCTCAGGAGCATGTGGAGGGCAGCATACCTGACAGAGGTGACGACCCCAACCCCTGCTCTTTCCATGACATAGACAGACCAGGTGAATCCAGGTGAAAGCTATGATCCCTTATTGATGTCACTTGTTAAATCCACTTTAATCAGTGTAGATGAAGGGGAGAAGACAGGTTAAAGAAGGATTTTAATGCCTTGAGACAATTGAGACATGGATTGTGAATGTGTGCCATTCAGAGGGTGAATGGGCAAGACAAAAGATTTAAGTTCCTTTGAATGGGGTATGGTAGTAGCTGTCAGGCGCACCGGTTTGTGTCAAGAACTGCAACGCTGTTGGGTTTTTCACGCTCAACAGTTTCCCATGTGTATCAAGAATGGTCCACCACCCAAAGGACATCCAGCCAACTTGACACAACTGTGGGAAGCATTGGAGTCAACATTGGCCAGCATCCCTGTTGAACGCTTTCGACAACTTGTAGAGTCCCATGCCCCGACGAACTGAGGCGAATGTTTGGTATACTCAGTGTACAACATCTACTTACTGAGTTTATATTCACACAAATAAACAGAGGCACGCACTCAAACACTTCATAGACGTATTTTCTTGCAACGAAAGAAGTCACTGTGTGAAACACATCTAAGTGGAACATGTAAAATCTTGCTTGCTTGCTGCCCTTTTTCTTTGAGGTCAGATGTAGGAGTTTCCACCATTCCACACACACACACACACACACACACACACACAAACACACATACACACACACACACACACACACCACACACTGCCCTTCTCTTGACCTGTGTTGGTCTGTCAGCCTGTTTTGTTTGTTGTTCTGATCTTGGTTCCAACCTGCCTCTGCTTACCTTCCATCCCCATGGTATCCACCCATCCATCCTCAACCCCATAAACACAGTTATCTCTCCTCCATCTCAGCTCCTGTCTCTCACTACTGTGTATGGATCTGTTATTATGATACGGTCTGGTGATTGACAGTCTGAGCAGGGGGGGGGTGATGTTAGATCAACATAAGAAAATATAAAAACATTCAAACACTTAAACAAGGTTCATGACCTGAGGTGGCATGGCCAAACATTACCCTCCACCACCATCAAATACCAGACGTTACACATCCTGTAACATTCATCTGTCCATTATTACAATGCCAACATAAACTCATGAACTCCCTGCATGGCTGACGATACTGTCTGACTGTTCTGCTCTGATGACAGTTGTATCTGGTGAGGTTCAGGCAATAACACCCCCACAAAATACCAGACCTTAGATATCCTGTAACATTTACTGTGAACTCTTGGAGAGAGAGGAATCTGCCTGTTCCCGTCTATCTGTTCTGCTCTGATGACAGAAGTTATGGTTACTAGTGAGGTTCAGGCAATAAAAGGCAAATGATTCTAGTTTGATCCTGTTCGTTTGTGTAGTTCTGATGACAAAGTTGTAGTGAGGTTGAGGCAAATAACAGACAAATAATCTCAGAAAAGCCTCCACTCCATCCAGTGGAGATGAGGAGGAGAGGAGCGATTGAAAACTTTGCCACTCCTTCTTAATACCTCCTCTCTAAGCCCATCAAACACAGACAAAAGGAAAAGCAACTCATTGTGTCTTTGTAAATAAACGATGAAGGCCTTTTTTTACCACGCAGGGATTCAAGTGCTGCCAACCCATTTAAATGAATAAAGATTACAGGAGGGCGAGGAGCAAAACATTTAAAGTGGCAGTAGCCTACACTCTGAATCACATGAACTCAGCACCACACACTGTACCCTTTTTTCTGAACTGAACGGTTTTACGATGAGGATGAGGAGGATAGTGATGGTGATGGTGATGATGAGGAGGAGGAGGATGACGATGGTGAAAGTGATGGTGGTGGTGATGATGATGATTGGTGTGGTGGTGATGATGGTGGTGGTGGTGGTGGTATGATGATGATGGTGGTGGTAATGATGGTGGTGGTGGTGATGGTGGTGGTGATGATGATGATGGTGGTGATGATGATGATGATGATGATGATGATGGTGGTGGTGGTGATGATGGTGGTGATGATGGTGGTGGTGGAGGTGGTGGTGATGATGGTTGTGGTGGTGATGATGGTGGTGGTAATGATGGTGGTGGTGATGGTGATGATGATGGTGGTGATGGTGGTGGAGGTGGTGCTGGTGATGATTGTGGTGGTGGTGATGATGGTAGTGGTGATGATGGTGGTGGTGATGGTGATGGTGATGATGGTGGTGGTGGTGGTGATGGTAGTGGTGATGATGGTGATAATACTCAGATCTGACTGATTTAATATATTATGAACTCCCAGCTGATTGGTTAGGAGGGGAGCGGACTTCAGCAATGGACCCTCTCTGACTTCCCTGTTTTCGGATGATACACTACACATTGCTGGGAACACACATAGACACACATTAGCGAGCTACAGTAGGAGGACCTGCTTTGCACAGGTGTGCTGTACAAACACCATCAGCGTTTAATCTTCCCACGCGTTGTGATGGAGAGATAGATAGAGAGATTTCAGCAGACAAATGAACAGTGGACAATCTATGGGACCAGGAACTTATCAGATATGGTGGGATAGAAGGCATGTGTAATATTCCCTAATGAATCAGACTAAATCAAATTAGCTGCCAGACAAACACTGATCGACTCTCCCAACAATACCCACTGTTTGTTTAAGTATATGTGTGTGGAGATAGCCCCTGGACTGGTGCCGTGGCAACACCATAATGTTACAGTGGGTGGCCATGTTGTGCAATGGTTTCAGTTTGTATCAGGGAGGGAATGATAATGGTAATGTAATGAATAACCCACACAACATTATATAATGATATCACTACAACAACAGGGGAAAGAGAGAGAGAGAGAGAGAGAGAGAGAGAGAGAGAGAGAGAGAGAGAGAGAGAGAGAGAGAGAGAGAGAGAGAGAGAGAGAGAGAGAGAGAGAGAGAGAGAGGGAGAGAGAGGGAGAGAGAGAGAGAGAGAGAGAGAGACAGAGAGAGAGAGAGAGAGAAAAAAAAAACAAGAAAAGTCGAAAGAGTGCTTGCGTATGCACACAGCAAACTCTTGCATCTTGTACAAACACACCTGGAACACGCCCAACACACACAGACTGGGCCCAACAACCACATAAAACACAACTCAGAGAAAAGAGGTGTTTGCAGGTTGCTCGTAGTCTCTGCCTCGGTCAAGGCTCCCGACAATAACTGAACAGCAAAAACACGAGTACACACTGTTAGTCCGTTTGATGTTTTTTAAATCTCTCTCTCAATAGAGGGGAGTCTGAAAGGCTTGGTGGAGATGTTTAAGAGCACGTTTTGCAGCGGTAAACCTCCTGGATAACAATGAGCTTTCAACACGGCACAGGAATTCTAAGAACTTGAGGAGAGAAACACAGAGACAATACTTCTCTCTGAAAAGAAATAGTGACGATCAATTCTAACATGCTAAATCTCTGCCTTTGTGCCCCGAAGCTTTGATCCCAAACTTCCAGTGTGTCTCTCGTTGAGTCTGTTTGCTCTGTTTTTTTTAAAGACTGCATTATGCACAGACTTCAGACCCAGCCTGTGGTATTTGCTAAAAGATTAGTTTACTTAAAAGCCAAAAAAGGCCCTGAAATCAGAGCAGAAAACCTGCTGCCATTGAGGGAGATGAGAAGTAATCTATGGTGCATGGTGTTGTCACATCGCTCTCTCAATCGGTGTGTGTGTGTGCGTGCTTGCATGTGTATATGTGTGTGCATCTGGGCCAGTATGAAAAAATTAAAAATTAAAATAATGTATGCACTCACTAACTGTAAGTCGCTCTGGATAAGAGCGTCTGCTAAATGACGTAAATGTAAATGTAAAATGCATAGAGTATGTGAATAGTAAAGAGGTTGAGAGTAAATGAGTGGTTACACCCTCAATCCCCAGATACATGATGTGTGCTGCTTAGTGAGGTAAGGATGCACAAAAAAGTCAATGTTTGGGATTTTAAGAGTTAGAGAGCAGAGAGAGAACTAGGAGGGTTAAAGCCCTCTAAACACTATTTTCTCTGCTGTGTGTGTATAGTGGTTTACTCTACTGTTTACTGAGGAATAGAGATGACTAGTTTACTACCGAACAACTTCAGAGGAATCAACAGAGGCCCGAGTGTGTGTGTGTTAAAATAATCATAACAAGCGACTAATCTATCCTAAACATCCTAAATTAGCTATACGCACACTTAAAACATTGCCAGTACTTTTCAAATAGTTGGCTATTTTGCCCTAGGCAGATTCCATTGTGTTCTATCAATTCTGTTGAACCAAACACGTAAACAAGAATGCACAGCTACACTTGAGAGTTCCTACTCTTGACAGTTAACACACACATACAGTATGTCTGTATAAACCTGTTTCTTTTATAAGTGCTCATCTGTGTTCATACATGATCCACCCCGTGTGTGTGTCTGTGTATATGTGCATGCCTGTGTGTGTGTGTGTGTGTATGTGTATGTGTACACACACTTATTACACATTTTGTTGTGTTACAGCCTGAATTCAAAATGGATGAAATTGTTATTTTTTCTCTCACCCATCTACACACAACACCCCATCCCATAATGACAAAGTGAAAACATGTTTTTAGACA